>NC_084740.1:45799701-45809701 GCF_033978785.1 Entelurus aequoreus
CTAATAATAACTCCTGTAATACTAGTATGGTGACAACACTAATAATAACTCATGTAATATTAGTATGATGACAACACTAATAATAACTCCTGTGATACTAGTATGAGGACAACACTAATAATAACTCCTGTGATACTAGTATGGTGACTACACTAATAATAACTCCTGTGATACTAGTATGATGACAACACTAATAATAACTCATGTAATATTAGTATGATGACAACACTAGTAATAACTCCTGTAATACTAGTATGATGACTACACTAATAATAACTCCTGTGATACTAGTATGGTGACAACACTAATAATAACTCCTGTAATACGAGTATGGTGACAACACTAATAATAACTCATGTAATATTAGTATGATGACAACACTAATAATAACTCCTGTGATACTAGTATGATGACAACACTAATAATAACTCCTGTAATACTAGTATGGTGACAACACTAATAATAACTCCTGTAATACTAGTATGGTGACAACACTAATAAGAACTCCTGTAATACTAGTATGGTGACAACACTAATAATAACTCCTGTAATACTAGTATGGTGACAACACTAATAATAACTCCTGTAATACTAGTACGATGACAACACTAATAATAACTCCTGTGATACTAGTATGATGACAACACTAATAAGAACTCCTGTAATACTAGTATGATGACAACACTAATAATAACTCCTGTGATACTAGTATGATGACAACACTAATAATAACTCCTGTAATACTAGTATGGTGACTACACTAATAATAACTAATGTATTATTAGTATGATGACAACACTAATAATAACTCCTGTGATACTAGTATGATGACAACACTAATAATAACTCCTGTAATACTAGTATGGTGACTACACTAATAATAACTCCTGTGATACTAGTATGATGACAACACTAATAATAACTCCTGTAATACTAGTGTGGTGGCAACACTAATAATAACTCATGTAATATTAGTATGATGACAACACTAATAATAACTCCTGTGATACTAGTATGATGACAACACTAATAATAACTCCTGTAATACTAGTATGGTGACAACACTAATAATAACTCCTGTGATACTAGTATGGTGACAACTTAATAATAACTCCTGTGATACTAGTGTGGTGACAACACTAATAATAACTCCTGTAATACTAGTATGGTGACAACACTAATAATAACTCATGTAATATTAGTATGATGACAACACTAATAATAACTCCTGTAATACTAGTATGGTGACTACACTAATAATAACTCCTGTGATACTAGTATGATGACAACACTAATAATAACTCCTGTAATACTAGCATGGTGACAACACTAATAATAACTCATGTAATATTAGTATGATGACAACACTAATAATAACTCCTGTGATACTAGTATGATGACAACACTAATAATAACTCCTGTAATACTAGTATGGTGACTACACTAATAATAACTCCTGTGATACTAGTATGATGACAACACTAATAATAACTCATGTAATATTAGTATGATGACAACACTAGTAATAACTCCTGTAATACTAGTATGATGACTACACTAATAATAACTCCTGTGATACTAGTATGATGACAACACTAATAATAACTCCTGTAATACTAGTATGGTGCCTACACTAATAATAACTCCTGTGATACTAGTATGGTGTAAGGCTGAAACGACGCGTCGACATAGTCGACGTCATCGGTTACGTAAATACGTCGACGCCGTTTTTGTGCGTCGACGCGTCGCATAATGACGTCACAATACCGTCATGGCGAAGTGCAAAGCAGACGATCAAAGAAGACGATGCGAGCGGTGCGAGCGAGGGGGGAAAAGCATGCCAAAAGTGGTCAAAAGTGTGGGAGTATTTCAATAAACGGCCTAATAATGTTGTTGTATGCACACTGTGTCGAGCGGAAATGGCCTATCATAGCAGCACAACGGCTATGAACGAACATTTGAAAAGAAAACCATCAACTAGTCAATCGTCCGCGCGAGCATACGTTGTCATCATTACACAAAAACATGAATGTGTCATTTGTATCTGCTAGGGGTGTAACGGTACGTGTTTTGTATTGAACCGTTTCGGTACGGGGCTTTCGGTTCGGTACGGGGGTGTACCGAACGAGTTTCTAAGCTAAAGCTAAAGTCTTAACAAGCTGCTTTGCTCCGTCTGCCTGTCTCAGCACGCAGCATTGTCCCACCCACACAACCATCTGATTGGTACACACGCAGCATTGTCCCACCCACACAACCATCTGATTGGTACACACGCAGCATTGTCCCACCCACACAACCATCTGATTGGTACACACGAAGCATTATCAGCCAATCAGCAGTGCGTATTCAGGGCGCATGTAGTCAGCGCTTCAGCGTGGAGCAGATAGGTGTTTAGCAGGTGAGCATCAGGCAGCGGACTCTCCCCAAATGATAATAAACACCTCCCAGTCAACTACTAGTAACATCACTATGAGCCCGTTGACCTTCTAGAAACTTAAACTGCAGCTCAGCTCACTCGCAATCCTGGCTTGAGGTGAAGGCTAATTACCTCTCAGTTCCAGCCACATCGACCCCTTCTGAGCGCCTATTTTCAGCTGCTGGGAATATTGTAAACAAGAAAAGAACCAAACATGTAGACATGCTAACCTTTCTTCATTACAACTGTTAGACACTCACTGGAATGAGTAGAATTGGTTATTGTGTACTGTGTTGGACTGGATGTTTATTTTGCACATTTTAAAAGCAATACTTAATGTTTACAGTGCTCCAGAATATTTAGATTGGCACTTTTTTGTATTGGATGTTTATCTTTATTTTTGCACATTTTAGCAAATAAGCAATACTTTCACTTTTGTTGAAATGTTTACACTGTTGTTACAGAATATTTCGTTTTGCACTTTTTTGTATTGGATGTTTATCTTTATTTTTGCACATTTTAAAGCAAAATAAGCAATACTTTTACTTTTGAAATACTTATACTATTGCAGAATATTAAGATTTGCACTGGATGTTGACTTTTATATTTGCACATTAAAAAGCAAATAAGCTACTTTTAATTTTGTTAAATGTTAAAAGTTTTAAATGTTTACATTGTTACAGAATATTTAATCATGTTGTTGTCAATGTTGACTGAGTGGCCATACTTCTTTTTTTTTGTAAATAAAAGCCATGCCTTTTGAAAAAACGGGCCTACATTTATTTTTTCATCTTCATTTTGAATTAAAAAAAAAATCGGTAAAAGGAAAAATAATCTATAGATTAATCGAAAAAATAATCTATAGATTAACCGATTAATCGAAAAAATAATCTATAGATTAATCGATATAAAAATAATCGTTAGCTGCAGCCTTAGTATGGTGACAACACTAATAATAACTCCTGTAATACGAGTATGGTGACAACACTAATAATAACTCATGTAATATTAGTATGATGACAACACTAATAATAACTCCTGTGATACTAGTATGATGACAACACTAATAATAACTCCTGTAATACTAGTATGATGACAACACTAATAATAACTCCTGTAATACTAGTATGGTGACAACACTAATAATAACTCCTGTGATACTAGTATGGTGACAACACTAATAATAACTCCTGTGATACTAGTATGACGACGACACTAATAATAACTCCTGTGAAACTAGTATGATGACAACTTAATAATAACTCCTGTGATACTAGTATGATGACAACACTAATAATAACTCCTGTAATACTAGTATGGTGACTACACTAATAATAACTCCTGTGATACTAATATGATGACAACACTAATAATAACTCATGTAATATTAGTATGATGACAACACTAGTAATAACTCCTGTAATACTAGTATGATGACTACACTAATAATAACTCCTGTAATACTAGTATGGTGACTACACTAATAATAACTCCTGTGATACTAGTATGGTGACAACACTAATAATAACTCCTGTAATACGAGTATGGTGACAACACTAATAATAACTCATGTAATATTAGTATGATGACAACACTAATAATAACTCCTGTGATACTAGTATGATGACAACACTAATAATAACTCCTGTAATACTAGTATGGTGACAACACTAATAATAACTCCTGTAATACTAGTATGGTGACAACACTAATAAGAACTCCTGTAATACTAGTATGGTGACAACACTAATAATAACTCCTGTAATACTAGTATGGTGACAACACTAATAATAACTCCTGTAATACTAGTACGATGACAACACTAATAATAACTCCTGTGATGCTTACTTGCTTATGGTAGTCCATCGTATCCGATGATGACTTCCACTTCTTCTATTGGTGAGTTTTGAGGTGACTAAAAAGTCCAATACGAGAGCCACATGGTCTATTGCAATGGGGGCATATGAAGTTAGTGTTTGTTGTGGTCTTGGCAGCAGGGCCCATCTTCCTCCTCTGGCGTTTCCCTTCCCTCGCTGCGCTTCTCTCCTCTTCAAAATGTTGAAGGCCTGCATGGCAGAGTTGCCTCCAGAGAGGACGATCTGAGGCAGAGCTTTCCAGCTGTGTGTGCTGTATTCCACACCTCTTGAGAGTTATTTTCAGTTGGTCCTTATATCTCCGCTTTTGGCCACCTGCAGATCTCTGGCCATGATGAAGTTGACCATACAGCAGTTGTCGCGGAAGTCTATCAACTGACATTCTGATGGTGTGGCCGGCCCATCGCAGTTGGTACTGGAGAAAAGTGGCCTCCATGCTCTTGGTACCAGTTTTACTCAGGACTTCCGTGTGTGGTACACGATCACGCCATGTCAGCCCAAGGATCCGCTGGAGACACTTGATGTGAAAGTTCTCCAGCTGTTGGATGTGGCGGCGATACAGGGTCCAAGCTTCACAGCCATATAATAGTGTGGAGACACAGATGGCTTGGTAGACTGCCACCTTGGTACGTATGCTGAGGTCTTTGTTCACATACACCCTCTTACGCAGTCTACCAAAGGAGGCTGAGGCAGACCTGATTCGATTTTGAACATCATTGTCCATGCTGCAGTTTTCGGAGAGGATGCTCCCAAGATATTTGAAGTCTGGGACTATTGCTAGGGGCTTGTCATCGATGTTAAAGACAGGTGATGGTGGTCGAGTTGGCGGAGGGGAGTTCCACTGGCACAGTACTTCCGTCTTTACAGTGTTCACAGTGAGACCCAGTCTACTATAGGCCTTCACAGCAGCTGTTAACGTCGCCTGCAAAGCCTCTGATGTATGTGCCACGAAGGCACAATCATCAGCATACTGTAATTCCACGATGTTCACAGTTTTGACCTTGGTAGCCGCCTGCAGCCTTCTGATGTTAAATAAGCTTCCATCCAACCTGTAATCCACCAGCACACCACTGCTTCCCTCAACTTCTTTGTGCAGTAGCCAGGTGACACTCATGAGGAAGATGTTGAATAGTACAGGTGCAAGCACACAGCCCTGTCTGACACCTGTGGATACCTTGAAAGGCCTAGACTCATGTCCTCCTGTTGTCACCTGAGCCATCATCCCCTCGTGGAAACTTTGCAGGATGTTTACAAACTTCCGCGGGCAACCAACCCTGAGAAGGACCGCCCAGAACAAGTCTCTGTTGACCGTATCAAAAGCCTTTGATAGGTCCACAAACGCCATGTATAGATCTTGATGTTGTTCCCGACACTTCTCTTGTAGCTGGCGTGTTGTGAAGATCATATCCACAGTGCTGCGATTTTTCCTGAAGCCACATTGAGACTCAGGCAACAGGTGTTCCGTTATGCTCTGTATGAGTCTTGACAGCATCACTTTGGCTAGAACCTTGCCGGCAGCAGACAGGAGGGATATTCCTCTACTATTGCCACAGACAGACTTCTCACCCTTCCCTTTATATATGGTTACAACATTTGCATCCCGCCATTGCTGGGGGACTGCTCCGCGCTTCCATATATCAGCAATATAATGGAAAATTGCTCTGGTACAGAGATAGCCTCCCTGTTTAAGGATCTCTGCAGGGATGCCATCCGGCCCAGGGGTCTTGTTGTTCTTAAGTGACCTAATTGCAGCCAGGACTTCAGAGAAGGTTGGTGGAAGATCCAGTTCTTCAATAGTTTGGTAGCTGGGCAGCTCATCCAGCACTGCCAGATCAGGGGTGGCAGGTTGGTTTAAAAGTGTCTGGAAGTGTTCCGCCCATCTATCCACAACTTGTTTCTGGTCCTTTATGAGGGTTGAGCCATCAGCCGACTTCACCGGTGAGAGAGAGGAGTTCCTGGGGCCATGGATGGTTTTCACAGCATTATAGAAGTTGTGCATGTCGTTCTTCACTGCAAAATGTTCAATTTCTTGAGCCTTGTCAGTCCACCAGTCATTTTTCAGTTTTCGTAGAACAGACTGTACCTCCTTCCTTGATGTTCTCCAGTGCTGCTTTAGCCTGACGGATGTAGGGTTGTTCAGGGCTGCGTTATGGGCCTTGTGCATGGTGTCCAGTTTGGTTCTGATGGATTCTGAATTTTCGTCGAACCAGTCCTGATGCCTCCTACGGCGGTAGCCAATAGACTCGGCTGCAGCCTCATAGAGCTTTGAGCTAAGGCAGGTCCAGTTGTCATCAACACTGCCTTCAGGGCTCAGGAAGGGGTCGATTTCCTGGAGCTTCCCTGCAATGGAGGATCGAAGGCTGTTCCGGGCCTCGTCTGCTTCAAGCCGGGCACAGTCCAACCGCTTCTTTCCAATTTTTCGGAGACGAACAGGGGGACGTACTGACGCTCGCAACTTGGAGATAATCATGCGGTGGTCAGTCCAGCAGTCAGCACCTCGCATTGCACGGGTGATGTGCACGTCCTTGGTGTCCTTGCGTCTCACGATGACGTAATCCAGCAGATGCCATTGCTTGGATCGTGGGTGCATCCAGGAAGCCTTGTGTTTATTTTTCTGTTGGAAGATTGTGTTGGTGATTGTCAGGTCATGCTCAGCACAGAGACTGAGTAGCCTCATGCCATTGCTGTTGACCTTCCCGATACCGTGCTTCCCAATCACTCCTTTCCATATGAGGTGGTTTTTCCCCACCCTGGCATTAAAATCACCAAGCAGGAGGATTTTGTCACTGCTAGGGATGCGCTGTAGAGCCTCATCTAGTTCCTGGTAGAAACGGTCCTTTGCCTCATTCTCGGATGGTAAAGTTGGCGCATAGGCACTGAGAAGAGTTGCGTAGCGGTGTTTTGCAAGGGGAATACGGACAGACATGAGTCTTTCACTTATGCCGGTAGGTGTTTCAGTGAAACTGGGTAGCAGGCTGTTTTTTATTGCCAAACCAACACCATGGTGATGCGGACCTTCTGTAGGGTAACCCTTCCAGAAAAATGTATAACCCTGGCCTTCTTCCTTTAGGGATCCCTCATCCAGAAGTCTGGTCTCACTCAAGGCGGCGATGTCAATACCATAACGTCTGAGCTCAGCAGCAACAAGCGCAGTTCTTCTTTGCGGCCTGTCAGGGTTGTTGTCCAGGAGGGTTCTAATGTTCCATGTAGCCAATTTCAGGGGAACTTGTTTATTTTTTGTTTTTCGACCGCGGTAGTGGAATGTCCCGGTAGGTGCGGTATCCTACCCGGGGTATGAAGAGTGGGCAATGTTTAGGCCACCTTTTCTAGGCCTTCCCCCAACTTTGGGGTGAGCAGTGTGGCTCCTAAATAGGGCTGCTCAGTCATACAGGGGTCTGCCGAAATCAGCTGCCACTCAATTCCCAGCTGATAGCGACCATTATAGCCCTGTATCGCTGACGTGCAGGGATCTGACTAGAAGCTCCCAGTTCATTCTAACCTGCCCCCGTTATCAGACATCCTGACGCCGTCAGACTTTGTGCTTCAGAATCCAATTGCTGTTCTGGATCCACCAAGGTCAGAAGCAGAGACCTGTGCGGGGATATGTTTTAAGTGCCTCTGGGGGTGCACAGTTCCCAGCCGCACTATCTTCGCCACAAAGAGATGGAGCCTAGTGGCAAGGGGGAAACCCAGGACAACCAGCACCTCTTCATAGCTGCAGGAGGCCGCCGGAACCCTCAGTCTGTCGTGGCCCGCCTACGTGTGCCTCCATCACGGTGCTTTTCTCTCAGGGTGTGCTCCCCTAGCCCTTGTCTTCCTGGACTTACCCGCAAGGCAGCGGGTCGATCCCCTACCTTTTAGCCTGAAGTCGCGAGACTCCAAATACTGTATGCTGCCACGAGGAGGCAAGGTGAGGGGTCTTAGTGAAGGAGAGGCTATGTACTGACCTCGGAAGGCTTACGCACTCGGCTTCCTTTACCCAGCTGGGTCAGTCAGCGGCAGGAGCTATGCGTCACATGCATCCCTACATGCAACGTCTCTCTAGCATGCTGCACTAGACGCATCACTACACCCTGCGAGCCAGGCCCGCTAACACTATTTAACCCATAGATGGGGCAGTGGTTGGAGGACGCCAGGGCGTGTCCACACACCGGTGGGCCTGCACGTCTCGCCTCTGGGGCCCACTGCAGCTCCGAGATCCCCTACAGTTTAGCCTGCGTCCGCAAAGACGCAGTTTACCGTGCGTGGCCACGAGGAGGCACCACAGGAGTCTTGGTGGTGGAGAGGCTTTGTACCAGCAGGAGGAGGCTTACGCACTCGGCTCCTCTTTTCACCCACCCAGGGGCTAGCTGGTGGCGATAGCTGTAAGCAGAGAGTAGCAAGCAGGAGCAGCATGCAGCATGCATTAACTACAAGCACTTCTGCCACAAATCTAACGCACTGACGCATCACACGCACCCTGTGCGCGAGCACACACACACAACTCCTGTGATACTAGTATGATGACAACACTAATAAGAACTCCTGTAATACTAGTATGATGACAACACTAATAATAACTCCTGTGATACTAGTATGATGACAACACTAATAATAACTCCTGTAATACTAGTATGGTGACTACACTAATAATAACTCATGTAATATTAGTATGATGACAACACTAATAATAACTCCTGTGATACTAGTATGATGACAACACTAATAATAACTCCTGTAATACTAGTATGGTGACTACACTAATAATAACTCCTGTGATACTAGTATGATGACAACACTAATAATAACTCCTGTAATACTAGTGTGGTGGCAACACTAATAATAACTCATGTAATATTAGTATGATGACAACACTAATAATAACTCCTGTGATACTAGTATGATGACAACACTAATAATAACTCCTGTAATACTAGTATGGTGACAACACTAATAATAACTCCTGTGATACTAGTATGGTGACAACTTAATAATAACTCCTGTGATACTAGTGTGGTGACAACACTAATAATAACTCCTGTAATACTAGTATGGTGACAACACTAATAATAACTCATGTAATATTAGTATGATGACAACACTAATAATAACTCCTGTAATACTAGTATGGTGACTACACTAATAATAACTCCTGTGATACTAGTATGATGACAACACTAATAATAACTCCTGTAATACTAGCATGGTGACAACACTAATAATAACTCATGTAATATTAGTATGATGACAACACTAATAATAACTCCTGTGATACTAGTATGATGACAACACTAATAATAACTCCTGTAATACTAGTATGGTGACTACACTAATAATAACTCCTGTGATACTAGTATGATGACAACACTAATAATAACTCATGTAATATTAGTATGATGACAACACTAGTAATAACTCCTGTAATACTAGTATGATGACTACACTAATAATAACTCCTGTGATACTAGTATGGTGCCTACACTAATAATAACTCCTGTGATACTAGTATGGTGACAACACTAATAATAACTCCTGTAATACGAGTATGGTGACAACACTAATAATAACTCATGTAATATTAGTATGATGACAACACTAATAATAACTCCTGTGATACTAGTATGATGACAACACTAATAATAACTCCTGTAATACTAGTATGATGACAACACTAATAATAACTCCTGTAATACTAGTATGGTGACAACACTAATAATAACTCCTGTAATAC
>NC_084740.1:45814701-45825680 GCF_033978785.1 Entelurus aequoreus
ATCATAAATATCATCTACAATTATTAATTATAAATCATCATCATCTACAATCATTAATTATAAATCATCATCTACAAACATTAATTATGAATCCTCATCATCTATCATTAATTATTAATCATCGCCATCTACAGTCATTAATATCATTATCTACAAACATTAATTATAAATCCTCATCTAAAATCATTAATTATAAATCATCTACAAACATTAATTATGAATCCTCATCTACTATCATTAATTATAAGTCAACATCTACAAACAATTATAAATCATCATCATCTACACTCATTAATTATTAATCATCGTCATCTACAATCATTAATATTATCTACAATAATTCATTATAAATCATCATCTACAAACATTAATTATGAATCCTCATCATCTACTATCATTAATTATAAATCATCATCTACAAACCATTATAAATCATCATCATCTACACTCATTAATTATTAATCATCATCTACAATCATTAATATCATTATCTACAATCATTAATTATAAATCATCATCTACAAACATTAATTATGAATCCTCATCATCTACAATCATTAATTATAAATCATCTACAATCATTAATTATGAATCATCTACAATCATTAATTATGAATCATCATCATCTACAATCAATTATAAATCATCATCTACAGTCATTAATTATAAATCATCATCTACAATCATTAATTATGAATCATCATCATCTACAATCATTAATTGTAAATGATAATCTACAATCATTAATTATAAATAATCTACAATCATTAATTATAAATCATCAACATCTACAATCATAAATATCATTATCTACAATCATTAATTATAAATCATAATCTACTATCATTAATTATGAATCCTTATAATCTACAATCATTAATTATAAATCATCATCCTCATTAATCATCATTTACAATCATTAATATAAATCATCATTATCTACAATTAATAATTATAAATTATCTGCAATCATTAATTATAAATCATCTAAAATCATAAATCATCATCTACAATTATTAATTATAGATCATTCATGATCATCTACCATCATAAATCATCATCAATTACAATCATTTAATATGTCTTATCTTAAATTATATTCATGTCCCCACTTTAATATGTCTTATCTTAAATTATATTTATGTCCCCACTTTAATGTCTTATCTTAAATGATATGTATCTCCCCTTTAATATGTCTTATCTTAATTATATTCATGTCCCCACTTTAATATGTCTTATCTTAAATTATATTTATGTCCCCACTTTAATATGTCTTATCTTAAATTATATGTTTCTCCCCACTTTAATATGTCTTATCTTAAATTATATATTTCTCCCCACTTTAATGTCTTATCTTAAATTATTTTTATGTCCCCACTTTAATGTCTTATCTTAAATGATATGTATCTCCCCTTTAATATGTCTTATCTTAAATTATATTTATGTCTCCATTTAAATATCTTATTTTGAATGATATTTACATCTCCACTTAAATATGTCTTATCTTAAATGATATTTATGTCCCCACTTTAATATGTCTTATCTTACATTTTATGTATGTCCCCATTTAAATATCTTATCTTAAATTATATTTATGTCATCATTACATATCTTATCTTAAATTATATGTATGTCCCCATTTAAATATCTTATCTTAAATTATATTTTTTCCCCATTTAAATATCTTATCTTAAATTATATATATGTCCCCATTTTAATATCTCTTACCGGTATCTTCAATTATATTTATGTCCCCACTTTACTATGTCTTATCTTAAATTATATTTATGTCCCCACTTTACTATGTCTTATCTTAAATTAAATGTATGTCCCTATTTAAATATCTTATCTTAAATTATATTTATGTCCCTATTTAAATATCTTATCTTAAATTATATGTATGTCCCCATTTAAATGTCTTATCTTAAATTATATGAATGTCCCCATTTAAATATCTTATCTTAAATTATATTTATGTCCCCATTCAAATATCTTAAATGATATGTATGTCCCCATTTAAATATCTTATCTTAAATTATATTATGTCCCAATTTAAGTAGGTCTTATCTTAATTTATATGTATGTCCCTATTTAAATATCTTACCTTAAATTATTTGTATGTCCCTATTTAAATATCTTATCTTAAAGTATATTTATGTCCCTATTTAAATATATTAAATTATATGTATGTCCCCATTTAAATATATTATCTTAAATTATATGTATGTCCTCATTTAAATATATTATCTTAAATTATATTTATGTCCCCATTTAAATATATTATCTTAAATCATATTTATGTCCCCATTGAAATATATTATCTTAAATTATATTTATGTCCCATTTATATATCTTATCTTAAATGATATTTATGTCCCCATATAAACATGTCATCCTCACAACTCAGTAATGCTGAGTTAATAAGTAATACTACACAGTAGTACTACACAATAATACTGAGTACATGACAAATAGTACACAGTAATAGTACACAGTAATACACAGTATTACTACAAAGTAACACTACACAGTAATACTGAGTACAAGACAAATACTACATAGTAATACTACACAGTAATACTGAGTACAAGACAAATACTACATAGTAATACTACACAGTAATACTGAGTACAAGACAAATACTACATAGTAATACTACACAGTAATACTGAGTACAAGACAAATACTACATAGTAATACTACACAGTAATACTGAGTACAAGACAAATACTACATAGTAATACTACATAGTAATACTGAGTACAAGACAAATACTACATAGTAATACTACACAGTAATACTGAGTACAAGACAAATACTACACAGTAATACTACACAGTAATACTGAGTACAAGACAAATACTACATAGTAATACTACACAGTAATACTGAGTACAAGACAAATACTACATAGTAATACTACACAGTAATACTGAGTACAAGACAAATACTACATAGTAATACTACACAGTAATACTGAGTACAAGACAAATACTACATAGTAATACTACACAGTAATACTGAGTACAAGACAAATACTACACTTTGATGAAACAACTTGAAAGTACTGATAAACAACTTGTACTTCCAATAATACATAGTATTTGAACATGAAGTTTATTTGTAATGACTTTGAGGTACTTGTACACAGATTGCCCCCTCAGAGGTCATGTGTGATCTGTGGAGACGAAGCGTCAGGTTGTCACTACGGAGTTGTCACCTGCGGCAGCTGCAAGGTCTTCTTTAAACGAGCAGTCGAAGGTAATCAACCTTTTTAATGACTTCAATTACTTTATTACTTTACTTTGTGCTGACTTCTTCATCAATTAAGAGGTTTAAAGGCCTACTGAAATGATTTTTTTTAATTTAAACGGGAATAACAGATCCATTCTATGTGTCATACTTGATCATTTCGCGATATTGCCATATTTTTGCTGAAAGGATTTAGTAGAGAAAATTGACGATAAAGTTCGCAACTTTTGGTCGCTGATAAAAAAAAGCCTTGCCTGTACCGGAAGTAGCGTGACGTCACAGGAGCTAGTATTCCTCACAATTCCCCATTGTTTACAATGGAGCGAGAGAGATTCGGACCGAGAAAGTGACGATTACCCCATTAATTTGAGCGAGGATGAAAGATTCGTAGATGAGGAACGTTACAGTGAAGGACTTGAGAGGCAGTGATGGACGTATCTTTTTTCGCTCTGACCGTAACTTAGGTACAAGCTGGCTCATTGGATTCCACACTCTCTCCTTTTTCTATTGTGGATCACGGATTTGTATTTTAAACCACCTCGGATACTATATCCTCTTGAAAATGAGAGTCGAGAACGCGAAATGGACATTCAGTGCCTTTTATCTTCACGACAATACATCGGTGAAATGCTTTAGCTACGAGCTAACGTGATAGCATCGTGCTTTAACTGCATATAGAAACAAAAAAATAAACCCCTGACTGGAAGGATAGATAGAAAATCAACAATACTATTAAACCGTGGACATGTAAATACACGGTTAATGCTTTCCAGGCTGGTGAAGGTTAACAATGCTGTGCTAACGACGCCATTGAAGCTAACTTAGCAACTTAGCAACGGGACCTCACAGAGCTATGCTAAAAACATTAGCTCTCCACCTACGCCAGCCAGCCCTCATCTGCTCATCAACACCCGTGCTCACCTGCGTTCCAGCGATCGGCATAAGGACGAAGGACTTCACCCGATGCGTTTGGTGGCCCGGAGACGTAGGAAGTCAAGGTGAGGTCGGCGGCTAGCGCGGCTAGCGCTCCAACAAGGTCCTCCTGGTTGTGTTGCTGTAGTCCGCTGCTAATACACCGATCCCACCTACAACTGTCTTCTTTGCAGCCTTCATTGTTCATTAAGCAAATTGCAAAAGATGTCCAGAATACTGTGGAATTATGAAATGAAAACAGAGCTTTTTGTATAGGATTCTACGGGGTACCATAACTTCCGTTACTCTGACTTCGTCACGTGCATACGTCATCATACCGTGACGTTTCAGCCGGATATTTCCCGGGAAGTTTTAAATATCACTTTTTAAGTTAACCCGGCCGTATTGGCATGTGTTGCAATGTTAAGATTTCATCATTGATATATAAACTATCAGACTGCGTGGTCGCTAGTAGTGGCTTTCAGTAGGCCTTTAATACTCACTAAATATAACCACAAAGATCAATTAAGTCGCTACATTGATCTGTTTAGAGGTATAATACTCACTAAATATAACCACAAAGATCAATGAAGTCACTACATTGATCTATTTAGACTCACTAAATATAACCACAAAGATCAATGAAGTCACTACATTGATCTATTTAGACTCACTATTAGGGATGATGTTTGATAAGAAATTATCGAGTTCGAGTCTATTATCGAATCCTCTTATCGAACCGATTCCTTATCGATTCTCTTATCGAGTCCAGATAGGTTGTTGTATATGGAAAAAAACATACAATATTTGGTTTAACAAAAGCTCACTTTTATTATATAAGAAAACAATTTAATCTAAAAAATAAATAAATATTGACTGTTGCCCCCCTAAAAAAAAAAAAAAAAAAAAAATTGACTGTTGTTACCCAAAGTATATTAAGTGGGATTTTTCATAAAAACAAATATATAAGGTAACACAAAAACAACCTGTCTCTGTGATCACTATAGGTCAGACCTGGGCATTCTGCGGCCCGCGGGCCGCATCCGGCCCTTTGTGCGTCCCTGTCCGGCCCGCGTGAGGCCAATTATAAATTACAAAATAAATTTTAAAAAGTATCTATGTCGAGTGTGCAAGACAACAGTGCTGCTTTTGTTTTGAAAATCGTTATTTGTATTACTTCCGTGTGGACGTATGCGTGTGCGTGATTGTGAGTGAATGTGAACAGCTGCAATCATTAATTACAAAATAAAGTTGAAAAAACATCTATGTCGTGCGCGCAATACAACTGTGCTGCTTTTATTTTGAAAAGTATTATTTATGGGCGTGTGTCCGTGTGTAACCTGCGAGTGAAGGTGCACATGCAGCGACAAGTGATGCACGGTTTACACCCGAGACGCTAAAAAGAGAAAAGTTGATGAAGAATGGCGTGTTTCCAACAAGACATGGACTGCCATGCAACGTTCCTTCTAAGGTGCGTGCCTGCGCAATTGCGCACTGCTCAAGCGTCTGCTGCGCGCAGCAAATATATGCCCCGCACCAAATCAAATCCCATCTGAATTCTAAACAAAATAAACATATTTATTCTATGTAATTTTGCAATGCAACTTTGAGTGACAGTGACAACAAGCGGCCCTAACGGTGTTCGTCAACACCGTTCAATTGAACACCGTTCAATTATTGTAACGTCTATCCAGATGCTTCGAGGCCAGGAATTATATCGATCACTTCATTGAGCAAAACTGTTTATATCCGGACATAACCACACCAAAAACATAAGTAAAACACTTCTATCTCGAAAAACTAGTCATTTTCTGCCGTACAAACCAGGCCAAAACCAACTTGTCATCTGTCACCAACACGCATAGCACTAAACCACTGGTGCGTTTATGGCCAACAAAAAGTCAGACAACTCAAACACCACACAAAGTTACACTATGACTCCTCAGTCATACGTGTGCTTATTTTACTGTCATTTATTATTAATGTTAATTTATTTATATTAGTCATGGAATGCTGTTACACACACTATGTTGAAGTATTACTATTATTATTAATTATTATTATTATAATTATTATGTATCTTACGGTATATATCAAAAATAATATTGAGCAAAATTTAATTGAAATATTGTCGATGTGGCCCTCCAGCAGTGCTCGGGTTGCTCATGCGGCCCCCGGTAAAAATTAATTGCCCACCCCTGCTATAGGTGTATAAATAATACTAGTGTTAAATAAAATCAGTCCCTTGGGCACAAAACTGAAAATAATACAGCTCTCCAAAAAGTGCACTTCTGCTGCTATTTAACATAACTGTTTGTTATGATGCTTTGACATTTTTGCACTTTATTTCTTTATTGAAAGAAAATTCTATGAATAGAAAAGTTGTTTGCAAATGTGGTTACAATGCTAAAAAATGAAAAGTTAAAGCTAAAAAAAGAAATACACTTTATTGAGTTAACATTATTTCTTTATAGGGGGAAAGATGTTATGAGCTAGGGAATATAAAAACTACACTACCCATCATGCAACGGGAGTGACGAGCATGCGCGGTAGCCCCGAAAAGTGTTGTTGCATGTCGTCACCCGTGAAAGTAAACGTCAAGAACTCAGCCAACACGCCTCGTCTGCATTATTTATAATTAGACAGACAACACATATACAGTGTGATTTTGTTTTGTTTACAAGGAAAGAAATACAAAAGTTTAAAAAGGGAGATCATGTCATATATGTATGTGCTGCGGTTGCTATAAGAACGTTGCGACAGCTGCCGTAAAGGAGGTGCGTTGCTATGTTTCCGGTTGGTCGTAAAAGTGTTCGTCATGTGTTTGTAGTCTGCTCAAATCTCCCAGTAAAGTTATTCATTGGATTATACCTTTTGTTTTGAACTTTATTACACCTTGGAGCACTTTTTCCCGTCCATTTTTTTCCTGCTTTCGCTATCTGCGCTTAATGACCGAGCTACATGACTGATTTCTTGTGATGTCACACGGAGCATTTCTGGTCGGGACGGGATTCATTCCGAGGGATTCGAATATATAACCAACTCTTTTTCTTTACTATAGTGGTCTCGATAACGGGTACCGGTTTTTAAAAAGGGATTCGAGTCCGAGGACTCGGTTCTTTTCTTATCGAACAACCGGGAAAACCGGTTTCGAGTATCATCCCTACTCACTAATATAACCACAAAGATCAATGAAGTCACTACATTGATCTATTTAGAGGTTTAATACTCACTAAATATAACCACAGAGATCAATGAAGTCACTACATTGATCTATTTAGACTCACTAAATATAACCACAAAGATCAATGAAGTAACTACATTGATCTATTTAGAGGTTTAATACTCACTAAATATAACCACAAAGATCAATGAAGTCGCTACATTGATCTATTTAGACTCACTAAATATAACCACAAAGTAAGCAAGACTGATTCCTGCTGCTAAGTCTTCTTATTCTCTGGCAGAGCAGGTGTGTACGAGCTGTGGTATTACTATTATTACTACGTACCTGCTCAATGCAAATACTGCTGGGATACATGATGGTGCTCTACTGCAATGCACCTACCTTTGTTAGTATTTTGTCTGTTACTGCACGTGTAGTACTCTCTAATGTGTAGTAGTAGTACTGATTTGTAATTAGTATTGTAATAGTAGTGTTGTAAATGTAGTACTATAGTCAAATATAGTACTAGTAGGGAAGAGTATAATAGTAGTAGTAGTAGTAGTGTTGTAAATGTAGTACTATAGTCAAATATAGTACTAGTAGTGGAGAGTATAGTAGTAGTAGTAGTAGTAGTAGTAGTGTTGTAAATGTAGTACTATAGTCAAATATAGTACTAGTAGTGAAGAGTATAATAGTAGTAGTAGTAGTAGTGTTGTAAATGTAGTACTATAGTCAAATATAGTACTAGTAGTGAAGAGTATAATAGTAGTAGTAGTGTTTTAAATGTAGTAGTAGTAGTTTTGTAAAGTGTAGATATGTAATGTTTTATAGTAGTAGGACACAACAGCAGTGATTTGGATGGGAACCTGCAACCCTCAAGTTTCTGGCTGCTCTACCCACTACACCATGCAACCCCAAGTAGTAGTAATATGCAACCCTCAAGTTTCTGGCTGCTCTACCCACTACACCATGCAACCCCAAGTAGTAGTAATATGCAACCCTCAAGTTTCTGGCTACTCTACCCACTACACCATGCAACCCCAAGTAGTAGTAATATGCAACCCTCAAGTTTCTGGCTGCTCTACCCACTACACCATGCAACCCCAAGTAGTAGTAATATGCAACCCTCAGGTTTCTGGCTGCTCTACCCACTACACCATGCAACCCCAAGTAGTAGTAATATGCAACCCTCAAGTTTCTGGCTGCTCTACCCACTACACCATGCAACCCCAAGTAGTAGTAATATGCAACCCTCAGGTTTCTGGCTGCTCTACCAACTACACCATGAAACCCCAAGTAGTAGTAATATGCAACCCTCAAGTTTCTGGCTGCTCTACCCACTACACCATGCAACCCCAAGTAGTAGTAATATGCAACCCTCAAGTTTCTGGCTGCTCTACCCACTACACCATGCAACCCCAAGTAGTAGTAATATGCAACCCTCAAGTTTCTGGCTGCTCTACCCACTACACCATGCAACCCCAAGTAGTAGTAATATGCAACCCTCAGGTTTCTGGCTGCTCTACCCACTACACCATGCAACCCCAAGTAGTAGTAATATGCAACCCTCAGGTTTCTGGCTGCTCTACCCACTACACCATGCAACCCCAAGTAGTAGTAATATGCAACCCTCAGGTTTCTGGCTGTTCTACCCAATACACCATGCAACCCCAAGTAGTAGTAATATGCAACCCTCAGGTTTCTGGCTGCTCTACCCACTACACCATGCAACCCCAAGTAGTAGTAATATGCAACCCTCAGGTTTCTGGCTGCTCTACCCACTACACCATGCAACCCCAAGTAGTAGTAATATGCAACCCTCAAGTTTCTGGCTGCTCTACCCACTACACCATGCAACCCCAAGTAGTAGTAATATGCAACCCTCAAGTTTCTGGCTGCTCTACCCACTACACCATGCAACCCCAAGTAGTAGTAATATGCAACCCTCAAGTTTCTGGCTGCTCTACCCACTACACCATGCAACCCCAAGTAGTAGTAATATGCAACCCTCAGTTTCTGGCTGCTCTACCCACTACACCATGCAACCCCAAGTAGTAGTAATATGCAACCCTCAGGTTTCTGGCTGCTCTACCCACTACACCATGCAACCCCAAGTAGTAGTAATATGCAACCCTCAGGTTTCTGGCTGCTCTACCCACTACACCATGCAACCCCAAGTAGTAGTAATATGCAACCCTCAAGTTTCTGGCTGCTCTACCCACTACACCATGCAACCCCAAGTAGTAGTAATATGCAACCCTCAGGTTTCTGGCTGCTCTACCCACTACACCATGCAACCCCAAGTAGTAGTAATATGCAACCCTCAAGTTTCTGGCTGCTCTACCCACTACACCATGCAACCCCAAGTAGTAGTAATATGCAACCCTCAAGTTTCTGGCTGCTCTACCCACTACACCATGCAACCCCAAGTAGTAGTAATATGCAACCCTCAAGTTTCTGGCTGCTCTACCCACTACACCATGCAACCCCAAGTAGTAGTAATATGCAACCCTCAAATTTCTGGCTGCTCTACCCACTACACCATGCAACCCCAAGTAGTAGTAATATGCAACCTCAAGTTTCTGGCTGCTCTACCCACTACACCATGCAACCCCAAGTAGTAGTAATATGCAACCCTCAAGTTTCTGGCTGCTCTACCCACTACACCATGCAACCCCAAGTAGTAGTAATATGCAACCCTCAAGTTTCTGGCTGCTCTACCCACTACACCATGCAACCCCAAGTAGTAGTAATATGCAACCCTCAAGTTTCTGGCTGCTCTACCCACTACACCATGCAACCCCAAGTAGTAGTAATATGCAACCCTCAAGTTTCTGGCTGCTCTACCCACTACACCATGCAACCCCAAGTAGTAGTAATATGCAACCCTCAAGTTTCTGGCTGCTATACCCACTACACCATGCAACCCCAAGTAGTAGTAATATGCAACCCTCAAGTTTCTGGCTGCTCTACCCACTACACCATGCAACCCCAAGTAGTAGTAATATGCAACCCTCAAGTTTCTGGCTGCTCTACCCACTACACCATGCAACCCCAAGTAGTAGTAATATGCAACCCTCAGTTTCTGGCTGCTCTACCCACTACACCATGCAACCCCAAGTAGTAGTAATATGCAACCCTCAAGTTTCTGCTGCTCTACCCACTACACCATGCAACCCCAAGTAGTAGTAATATGCAACCCTCAAGTTTCTGCTGCTCTACCCACTACACCATGCAACCCCAAGTAGTAGTAATATGCAACCCTCAGTTTCTGGCTGCTCTACCCACTACACCATGCAACCCCAAGTAGTAGTAATATGCAACCCTCAAGTTTCTGGCTGCTCTACCCACTACACCATGCAACCCCAAGTAGTAGTAATATGCAACCCTCAAGTTTCTGCTGCTCTACCCACTACACCATGCAACCCCAAGTAGTAGTAATATGCAACCCTCAAGTTTCTGGCTGCTCTACCCACTACACCATGCAACCCCAAGTAGTAGTAATATGCAACCCTCAAGTTTCTGGCTGCTCTACCACTACACCATGCAACCCCAAGTAGTAGTAATATGCAACCCTCAAGTTTCTGGCTGCTATAACCCCACTACACCATGCAACCCCAAGTAGTAGTAATATGCAACCCTCAAGTTT
>NC_084740.1:45825700-45872681 GCF_033978785.1 Entelurus aequoreus
ATCCAAATTATTATTTTTTTTTTTTTTCCGTTTTTTTCTAAGTGTCTGATCGAGAGAAGGAAAAAGAGGTGATTTTTAGCCACTCTCGATTTTGTACTTAGAAAAAATCCAAATTTTTTTTTTTTTTTTTCCGTTTTTTTTCTAAGTGTCTGATCGAGAGAAGGAAAAAGAGGTGATTTTTAGCCTCTCTCGATTTTGTACTTAGAAAAAATCCAAATTTTTTTTTTTTTTTTCCGTTTTTTTTTCTAAGTGTCTGATCGAGAGAAGGAAAAAGAGGTGATTTTTAGCCTCTCTCGATTTTGTACTTAGAAAAAATCCAATTTTTTTTTTTTTTTTTTTCCGTTTTTTTTCTAAGTGTCTGATCGAGAGAAGGAAAAATAGGTGATTTTTAGCCACTCTCGATTTGTACTTAGAAAAAATCCAAATTTTTTTTTTTTTTTTTCCGTTTTTTTTCTAAGTGTCTGATCGAGAGAAGGAAAAAGAGGTGATTTTTAGCCTCTCTCGATTTTGTTCTTAGAAAAAAATCCAATTTTTTTTTTTTTTTTTTCATTTTTTTTTCTAAGTGTCTGATCGAGAGAAGGAAAAAGAGGTGATTTTTAGTCACTCTCGATTTTGTACTTAGAAAAAATCCAAATTTTTTTTTTTTTTTTTTTCCGTTTTTTTCTAAGTGTCTGATCGAGAGAAGGAAAAAGAGGTGATTTTTAGCCACTCTCGATTTTGTACTAAGAAAAAATCCAAATTTTTTTTATTTTTTTTTCCGTTTTTTTTCTAAGTGTCTGATCGAGAGAAGGAAAAAGAGGTGATTTTTAGCCTCTCTCGATTTGTACTTAGAAAAAATCCAATTTTTTTTTATTTTTTTTCATTTTTTTTCTAAGTGTCTGATCGAGAGAAGGAAAAAGAGGTGATTTTTAGCCACTCTCGATTTTGTACTTAGAAAAAATCCAAATTTTTTTTTTTTTTTTTTTCCGTTTTTTTCTAAGTGTCTGATCGAGAGAAGGAAAAAGAGGTGATTTTTAGCCACTCTCGATTTTGTACTTAGAAAAAATCCAAATTTTTTTTTTTTTTTTTTTCCGTTTTTTTTCTAAGTGTCTGATCGAGAAAAGGAAAAAGAGGTGATTTTTTAGCCTCTCTCGATTTTGTACTTAGAAAAAATCCAAATTTTATTTTTTTTTTTTCCGTTTTTTTTCTAAGTGTCTGATCGAGAGAAGGAAAAAGAGGTGATTTTTAGCCACTCTCGATTTTGTACTTAGAAAAAATCCAAATTTTTTTTTTTTTTTTTTCCGTTTTTTTTCTAAGTGTCTGATCGAGAGAAGGAAAAAGAGGTGATTTTTAGCCTCTCTTGATTTTGTACTTAGAAAAAATCCAATTTTTTTTTTTTTTTCTTTTTTTTTCTAAGTGTCTGATCGAGAGAAGGAAAAAGAGGTGATTTTTAGCCACTCTCGATTTTGTACTTAGAAAAAATCCAAAGTTTTTTTTTTTTTTTTTTCCGTTTTTTTCTAAGTGTCTGATCGAGAGAAGGAAAAAGAGGTGATTTTTAGCCACTCTCGATTTTGTACTTAGAAAAAATCCAAATTTTTTTTTTTTTTTTTTCCGTTTTTTTTTCTAAGTGTCTGATCGAGAGAAGGAAAAAGAGGTGATTTTTAGCCTCATCTCGATTTTGTACTTAGAAAAAATCCAATTTTTTTTTTTTTTTTTTCCGTTTTTTTTCTAAGTGTCTGATCGAGAGAAGGAAAAAGAGGTGATTTTAGCCTCTCTCGATTTTGTACTTAGAAAAAATCCAAATTTTTTTTTTTTTTTTCCGTTTTTTTTCTAAGTGTCTGATCGAGAGAAGGAAAAAGAGGTGATTTTTAGCCTCTCTCGATTTTGTACTTAGAAAAATCCAAATTTTTTTTTTTTTTTTTTTCCGTTTTTTTTCTAAGTGTCTGATCGAGAGAAGGAAAAAGAGTGATTTTTAGCCTCTCTCGATTTTGTACTTAGAAAAAATCCAATTTTTTTTTTTTTTTTTTTTTTTTTTCTAAGTGTCCGATCGAGAGAAGGAAAAAGAGGTGATTTTTAGCCTCTCTCGATTTTGTACTTAGAAAAAATCCAAATTTTTTTTTTTTTTTTTTCCGTTTTTTTTCTAAGTGTCTGATCGAGAAAGGAAAAAGAGGTGATTTTTAGCCTCTCTCGATTTTGTACTTAGAAAAAATCCAATTTTTTTTTTTTTTTTTTTCCGTTTTTTTTTCTAAGTGTCTGATCGAGAGAAGGAAAAAGAGGTGATTTTTAGCCTCTCTCGATTTGTACTTAGAAAAAATCCAAATTTTTTTTTTTTTTTTTCCGTTTTTTTTCTAAGTGTCTGATCGAGAGAAGGAAAAAGAGGTGATTTTTAGCCTCTCTCGATTTTGTACTTAGAAAAAATCCAATTTTTTTTTTTTTTTTTTCCGTTTTTTTTCTAAGTGGTCTGATCGAGAGAAGGAAAAAGAGGTGATTTTTAGCCTCTCTCGATTTTGTACTTAGAAAAAATCCAATTTTTTTTTTTTTTTTTTTTTTTTTTTCTAAGTGTCCGATCGAGAGAAGGAAAAAGAGGTGATTTTTAGCCTCTCTCGATTTTGTACTTAGAAAAAATCCAATTTTTTTTTTTTTTTTTTCCGTTTTTTTTCTAAGTGTCTGATCGAGAGAAGGAAAAAGAGGTGATTTTTAGCCTCTCTCGATTTTGTACTTAGAAAAAAATCCAAATTTTTTTTTTTTTTTTCCGTTTTTTTTTCTAAGTGTCTGATCGAGAGAAGGAAAAAGAGGTGATTTTTAGCCTCTCTCGATTTTGTACTTAGAAAAAATCCAAATTTTTTTTTTTTTTTTTTCCGTTTTTTTTCTAAGTGTCTGATCGAGAGAAGGAAAAAGAGGTGATTTTAGCCTCTCTCGATTTTGTACTTAGAAAAAATCCAATTTTTTGTATTTATTTATTTTTTCTAAGTGTCCCGATCGAGAGAAGGAAAAGAGGTGATTTTTTAGCCTCTCTCGATTTTGTACTTAGAAAAAATCCAAATTTTTTTTTTTTTTTTTTTCCGTTTTTTTTTCTAAGTGTCTGATCGAGAGAAGGAAAAAGAGGTGATTTTTAGCCTCTCTCGATTTTGTACTTAGAAAAAATCCAAATTTTTTTTTTTTTTTTTTTTTTTTTTCTAAGTGTCCGATCGAGAGAAGGAAAAAGAGGTGATTTTTAGCCTCTCTCGATTTTATACTTAGAAAAAATCCAATTTTTTTTTTTTTTTCTGTTTTTTTTTCTAAGTGTCTGATCGAGAGAAGGAAAAAGAGGTGATTTTTAGCCTCTCTCAATTTTGTACTTAGAAAAAATCCAAATTATTATTTTTTTTTTTTTCCGTTTTTTTTCTAAGTGTCTGATCGAGAGAAGGAAAAAGAGGTGATTTTTAGCCACTCTCGATTTTGTACTTAGAAAAAATCCAAATTTTTTTTTTTTTTTTTCCGTTTTTTTTCTAAGTGTCTGATCGAGAGAAGGAAAAAGAGGTGATTTTTAGCCTCTCTCGATTTTGTACTTAGAAAAAATCCAAATTTTTTTTTTTTTTTTCCGTTTTTTTTCTAAGTGTCTGATCGAGAGAAGGAAAAAGAGGTGATTTTTAGCCTCTCTCGATTTTGTACTTAGAAAAAATCCAATTTTTTTTTTTTTTTTTTCCGTTTTTTTTCTAAGTGTCTGATCGAGAGAAGGAAAAATAGGTGATTTTTAGCCACTCTCGATTTTGTACTTAGAAAAAATCCAAATTTTTTTTTTTTTTTTTCCGTTTTTTTTCTAAGTGTCTGATCGAGAGAAGGAAAAAGAGGTGATTTTTAGCCTCTCTCGATTTTGTTCTTAGAAAAAATCCAATTTTTTTTTTTTTTTTTCATTTTTTTTTCTAAGTGTCTGATCGAGAGAAGGAAAAAGAGGTGATTTTTAGTCACTCTCGATTTTGTACTTAGAAAAAATCCAAATTTTTTTTTTTTTTTTTTCCGTTTTTTTTCTAAGTGTCTGATCGAGAGAAGGAAAAAGAGGTGATTTTTAGCCACTCTCGATTTTGTACTAAGAAAAAATCCAAATTTTTTTTATTTTTTTTTCCGTTTTTTTTCTAAGTGTCTGATCGAGAGAAGGAAAAAGAGGTGATTTTTAGCCTCTCTCGATTTTGTACTTAGAAAAAAATCCAATTTTTTTTAATTTTTTTTCATTTTTTTTCTAAGTGTCTGATCGAGAGAAGGAAAAAGAGGTGATTTTTAGCCACTCTCGATTTTGTACTTAGAAAAAATCCAAATTTTTTTTTTTTTTTTTTCCGTTTTTTTTCTAAGTGTCTGATCGAGAGAAGGAAAAAGAGGTGATTTTTAGCCACTCTCGATTTTGTACTTAGAAAAAATCCAAATTTTTTTTTTTTTTTTTTCCGTTTTTTTTCTAAGTGTCTGATCGAGAAAAGGAAAAAGAGGTGATTTTTAGCCTCTCTCGATTTTGTACTTAGAAAAAATCCAAATTTTTATTTTTTTTTTTTTCCGTTTTTTTTCTAAGTGTCTGATCGAGAGAAGGAAAAAGAGGTGATTTTTAGCCACTCTCGATTTTGTACTTAGAAAAAATCCAAATTTTTTTTTTTTTTTTTTTCCGTTTTTTTTCTAAGTGTCTGATCGAGAGAAGGAAAAAGAGGTGATTTTTAGCCTCTCTTGATTTTGTACTTAGAAAAAATCCAATTTTTTTTTTTTTTTCTTTTTTTTTCTAAGTGTCTGATCGAGAGAAGGAAAAAGAGGTGATTTTTAGCCACTCTCGATTTTGTACTTAGAAAAAATCCAAATTTTTTTTTTTTTTTTTTTCCGTTTTTTTTCTAAGTGTCTGATCGAGAGAAGGAAAAAGAGGTGATTTTTAGCCACTCTCGATTTTGTACTTAGAAAAAATCCAAATTTTTTTTTTTTTTTTTTCCGTTTTTTTTCTAAGTGTCTGATCGAGAGAAGGAAAAAGAGGTGATTTTTAGCCTCTCTCGATTTTGTACTTAGAAAAAATCCAATTTTTTTTTTTTTTTTTTCCGTTTTTTTTCTAAGTGTCTGATCGAGAGAAGGAAAAAGAGGTGATTTTTAGCCTCTCTCGATTTTGTACTTAGAAAAAAATCCAAATTTTTTTTTTTTTTTTCCGTTTTTTTTCTAAGTGTCTGATCGAGAGAAGGAAAAAGAGGTGATTTTTAGCCTCTCTCGATTTTGTACTTAGAAAAAATCCAAATTTTTTTTTTTTTTTTTTCCGTTTTTTTTCTAAGTGTCTGATCGAGAGAAGGAAAAAGAGGTGATTTTTAGCCTCTCTCGATTTTGTACTTAGAAAAAATCCAATTTTTTTTTTTTTTTTTTTTTTTTTTCTAAGTGTCCGATCGAGAGAAGGAAAAAGAGGTGATTTTTAGCCTCTCTCGATTTTGTACTTAGAAAAAATCCAAATTTTTTTTTTTTTTTTTTCCGTTTTTTTTCTAAGTGTCTGATCGAGAGAAAGGAAAAAGAGGTGATTTTTAGCCTCTCTCGATTTTGTACTTAGAAAAAATCCAATTTTTTTTTTTTTTTTTTCCGTTTTTTTTCTAAGTGTCTGATCGAGAGAAGGAAAAAGAGGTGATTTTTAGCCTCTCTCGATTTTGTACTTAGAAAAAATCCAAATTTTTTTTTTTTTTTTTTCCGTTTTTTTTCTAAGTGTCTGATCGAGAGAAGGAAAAAGAGGTGATTTTTAGCCTCTCTCGATTTTGTACTTAGAAAAAATCCAAATTTTTTTTTTTTTTTTTTCCGTTTTTTTTCTAAGTGTCTGATCGAGAGAAGGAAAAAGAGGTGATTTTTAGCCTCTCTCGATTTTGTACTTAGAAAAAATCCAATTTTTTTTTTTTTTTTTTCTTTTTTTTCTAAGTGTCCTGATCGAGAGAAGGAAAAAGAGGTGATTTTTAGCCTCTCTCGATTTTGTACTTAGAAAAAATCCAAATTTTTTTTTTTTTTTTTCGTTTTTTTTCTAAGTGTCTGATCGAGAGAAGGAAAAAGAGGTGATTTTTAGCCTCTCTCGATTTTGTACTTAGAAAAAATCCAATTTTTTTTTTTTTTTTTTCGTTTTTTTTCTAAGTGTCTGATCGAGAGAAGGAAAAAGAGGTGATTTTTAGCCACTCTCGATTTTGTACTTAGAAAAAATCCAAATTTTGTATTTTTTTTTTTCCGTTTTTTTTCTAAGTGTCTGATCGAGAAAAGGAAAAAGAGGTGATTTTAGCCTCTCTCGATTTGTACTTAGAAAAAATCCAATTTTTTTTTTTTTTTTTTCATTTTTTTTTCTAAGTGTCTGATCGAGAGAAGGAAAAAGAGGTGATTTTTAGCCACTCTCGATTTTGTACTTAGAAAAAATCCAAATTTTTTATTTTTTTTTTTCCGTTTTTTTTCTAAGTGTCTGATCGAGAGAAGGAAAAAGAGGTGATTTTTAGCCACTCTCGATTTTGTACTTAGAAAAAATCCAAATTTTTTTTTTTTTTTTTTCCGTTTTTTTTCTAAGTGTCTGATCGAGAAAAGGAAAAAGAGGTGATTTTTAGCCTCTCTCGATTTTGTACTTAGAAAAAATCCAAATTTTTTTTTTTTTTTTTCCGTTTTTTTTCTAAGTGTCTGATCGAGAGAAGGAAAAAGAGGTGATTTTTAGCCACTCTCGATTTTGTACTTAGAAAAAATCCAAATTTTTTTTTTTTTTTTTTCCGTTTTTTTTCTAAGTGTCTGATCGAGAGAAGGAAAAAGAGGTGATTTTTAGCCTCTCTCGATTTTGTACTTAGAAAAAATCCAAATTTTTTTTATTTTTTTTTCCGTTTTTTTTCTAAGTGTCTGATCGAGAAGAAGGAAAAAGAGGTGATTTTTAGCCTCTCTCGATTTTGTACTTAGAAAAAATCCAAATTTTTTTTTTTTTTTTTTCCGTTTTTTTTCTAAGTGTCTGATCGAGAGAAGGAAAAAGAGGTGATTTTTAGCCACTCTCGATTTTGTACTTAGAAAAAATCCAAATTTTTTTTTTTTTTTTTTCCGTTTTTTTTCTAAGTGTCTGATCGAGAGAAGGAAAAAGAGGTGATTTTTAGCCTCTCTCGATTTTGTACTTAGAAAAAATCCAAATTTTTTTTTTTTTTTTTCCGTTTTTTTTCTAAGTGTCTGATCGAGAGAAGGAAAAAGAGGTGATTTTTAGCCTCTCTCGATTTTGTACTTAGAAAAAATCCAAATTTTTTTTTTTTTTTTTCCGTTTTTTTTCTAAGTGTCTGATCGAGAGAAGGAAAAAGAGGTGATTTTTAGCCACTCTCGATTTTGTACTTAGAAAAAATCCAATTTTTTTTTTTTTTTTTCCGTTTTTTTTCTAAGTGTCTGATCGAGAGAAGGAAAAGAGGTGATTTTTAGCCTCTCTCGATTTTGTTCTTAGAAAAAATCCAATTTTTTTTTTTTTTTTTCATTTTTTTTCTAAGTGTCTGATCGAGAGAAGGAAAAAGAGGTGATTTTTAGCACTCTCGATTTTGTACTTAGAAAAAATCCAAATTTTTTTTTTTTTTTTTTCCGTTTTTTTTCTAAGTGTCTGATCGAGAGAAGGAAAAAGAGGTGATTTTTAGCCACTCTCGATTTTGTACTTAGAAAAAATCCAAATTTTTTTTTTTTTTTTTTCCGTTTTTTTTCTAAGTGTCTGATCGAGAGAAGGAAAAAGAGGTGATTTTTAGCCTCTCTCGATTTTGTACTTAGAAAAAATCCAATTTTTTTTTTTTTTTTTTCGTTTTTTTTCTAAGTGTCTGATCGAGAGAAGGAAAAAGAGGTGATTTTTAGCCACTCTCGATTTTGTACTTAGAAAAAATCCAAATTTTTTTTTTTTTTTTTCCGTTTTTTTTCTAAGTGTCTGATCGAGAGAAGGAAAAAGAGGTGATTTTTAGCCACTCTCGATTTTGTACTTAGAAAAAATCCAAATTTTTTTTTTTTTTTTTTCCGTTTTTTTCTAAGTGTCTGATCGAGAAAAGGAAAAAGAGGTGATTTTTAGCCTCTCTCGATTTTGTACTTAGAAAAAATCCAAATTTTTTTTTTTTTTTTTTCCGTTTTTTTTCTAAGTGTCTGATCGAGAGAAGGAAAAAGAGGTGATTTTTAGCCACTCTCGATTTTGTACTTAGAAAAAATCCAAATTTTTTTTTTTTTTTTTTTCCGTTTTTTTTCTAAGTGTCTGATCGAGAGAAGGAAAAAGAGGTGATTTTTAGCCTCTCTCGATTTTGTACTTAGAAAAAATCCAATTTTTTTTTTTTTTTTTTCTTTTTTTTTCTAAGTGTCTGATCGAGAGAAGGAAAAAGAGGTGATTTTTAGCCACTCTCGATTTTGTACTTAGAAAAAATCCAAATTTTTTTTTTTTTTTTTTTCCGTTTTTTTTCTAAGTGTCTGATCGAGAGAAGAAAAAGAGGTGATTTTTAGCCACTCTCGATTTTGTACTTAGAAAAAATCCAAATTTTTTTTTTTTTTTTTTTCCGTTTTTTTTCTAAGTGTCTGATCGAGAGAAGGAAAAAGAGGTGATTTTTAGCCTCTCTCGATTTTGTACTTAGAAAAAAATCCAATTTTTTTTTTTTTTTTTTCCGTTTTTTTTCTAAGTGTCTGATCGAGAGAAGGAAAAAGAGGTGATTTTTAGCCTCTCTCGATTTTGTACTTAGAAAAAATCCAAATTTTTTTTTTTTTTTTTTCCGTTTTTTTTCTAAGTGTCTGATCGAGAGAAGGAAAAAGAGGTGATTTTTAGCCACTCTCGATTTTGTACTTAGAAAAAATCCAAATTTTTTTTTTTTTTTTTTCCGTTTTTTTTCTAAGTGTCTGATCGAGAGAAGGAAAAAGAGGTGATTTTTAGCCTCTCTCGATTTTGTACTTAGAAAAAATCCAATTTTTTTTTTTTTTTTTTTTTTTTTTCTAAGTGTCCGATCGAGAGAAGGAAAAAGAGGTGATTTTTAGCCTCTCTCGATTTGTACTTAGAAAAAATCCAAATTTTTTTTTTTTTTTTTTCCGTTTTTTTTCTAAGTGTCTGATCGAGAGAAGGAAAAAGAGGTGATTTTTAGCCTCTCTCGATTTTGTACTTAGAAAAAATCCAATTTTTTTTTTTTTTTTCATTTTTTTTCTAAGTGTCTGATCGAGAGAAGGAAAAAGAGGTGATTTTTAGCCACTCTCGATTTTGTACTTAGAAAAAATCCAAATTTTTATTTTTTTTTTTCCGTTTTTTTTCTAAGTGTCTGATCGAGAGAAGGAAAAAGAGGTGATTTTTAGCCACTCTCGATTTTGTACTTAGAAAAAATCCAAATTTTTTTTTTTTTTTTTTCCGTTTTTTTCTAAGTGTCTGATCGAGAGAAGGAAAAAGAGGTGATTTTTAGCCTCTCTCGATTTTGTACTTAGAAAAAATCCAAATTTTTTTTTTTTTTTTTTCCGTTTTTTTTCTAAGTGTCTGATCGAGAGAAGGAAAAAGAGGTGATTTTTAGCCACTCTCGATTTTGTACTTAGAAAAAATCCAATTTTTTTTTTTTTTTTTTCCGTTTTTTTTCTAAGTGTCTGATCGAGAGAAGGAAAAAGAGGTGATTTTTAGCCTCTCTCGATTTTGTACTTAGAAAAAAATCCAAATTTTTTTTTTTTTTTTTTCCGTTTTTTTTCTAAGTGTCTGATCGAGAGAAGGAAAAAGAGGTGATTTTTAGCCACTCTCGATTTTGTACTTAGAAAAAATCCAAATTTTTTTTTTTTTTTTTCCGTTTTTTTTCTAAGTGTCTGATCGAGAGAAGGAAAAAGAGGTGATTTTTAGCCTCTCTCGATTTTGTACTTAGAAAAAATCCAATTTTTTTTTTTTTTTTCTTTTTTTTTCTAAGTGTCCGATCGAGAGAAGGAAAAAGAGGTGATTTTTAGCCTCTCTCGATTTTGTACTTAGAAAAAATCCAAATTTTTTTTTTTTTTTTCCGTTTTTTTCTAAGTGTCTGATCGAGAGAAGGAAAAAGAGGTGATTTTTAGCCTCTCTCGATTTTGTACTTAGAAAAAATCCAATTTTTTTTTTTTTTTTTTCATTTTTTTTCTAAGTGTCTGATCGAGAGAAGGAAAAAGAGGTGATTTTTAGCCACTCTCGATTTGTACTTAGAAAAATCCAAATTTTTTTTTTTTTTTTTCCGTTTTTTTTCTAAGTGTCTGATCGAGAGAAGGAAAAAGAGGTGATTTTTAGCCACTCTCGATTTTGTACTTAGAAAAAATCCAATTTTTTTTTTTTTTTTTTCCGTTTTTTTCTAAGTGTCTGATCGAGAGAAAGGAAAAAGAGGTGATTTTTAGCCTCTCTCGATTTTGTACTTAGAAAAAATCCAAATTTTTTTTTTTTTTTTTTCCGTTTTTTTTCTAAGTGTCTGATCGAGAGAAGGAAAAAGAGGTGATTTTTAGCCACTCTCGATTTTGTACTTAGAAAAAATCCAAATTTTTTTTTTTTTTTTTTCCGTTTTTTTCTAAGTGTCTGATCGAGAGAAGGAAAAAGAGGTGATTTTTAGCCTCTCTCGATTTTGTACTTAGAAAAAATCCAATTTTTTTTTTTTTTTTTCGTTTTTTTTCTAAGTGTCTGATCGAGAGAAGGAAAAAGAGGTGATTTTTAGCCACTCTCGATTTTGTACTTAGAAAAAATCCAAATTTTTTTTTTTTTTTTTTTCCGTTTTTTTCTAAGTGTCTGATCGAGAGAAGGAAAAAGAGGTGATTTTTAGCCTCTCTCGATTTTGTACTTAGAAAAAATCCAATTTTTTTTTTTTTTTTTTTTTTTTTCTAAGTGTCCGATCGAGAGAAGGAAAAAGAGGTGATTTTTAGCCTCTCTCGATTTTGTACTTAGAAAAAAATCCAATTTTTTTTTTTTTTTTTCGTTTTTTTTCTAAGTGTCCTGATCGAGAGAAGGAAAAAGAGGTGATTTTTAGCCTCTCTCGATTTGTACTTAGAAAAAATCCAATTTTTTTTTTTTTTTTTTCAGTTTTTTTTCTAAGTGTCTGATCGAGAGAAGGAAAAAGAGGTGATTTTTAGCCTCTCTCGATTTTGTACTTAGAAAAAATCCAAATTTTTTTTTTTTTTTTTTTCCGTTTTTTTTCTAAGTGTCTGATCGAGAGAAGGAAAAAGAGGTGATTTTTAGCCTCTCTCGATTTTGTACTTAGAAAAAATCCAATTTTTTTTTTTTTTTTTTTTTTTTTCTAAGTGTCCGATCGAGAGAAGGAAAAAGAGGTGATTTTTAGCCTCTCTCGATTTTGTACTTAGAAAAAATCCAAATTTTTTTTTTTTTTTTTTCCGTTTTTTTCTAAGTGTCTGATCGAGAAAGGAAAAAGAGGTGATTTTTAGCCTCTCTCGATTTTTGTACTTAGAAAAAATCCAATTTTTTTTTTTTTTTTTCATTTTTTTTTCTAAGTGTCTGATCGAGAGAAGGAAAAAGAGGTGATTTTTAGCCACTCTCGATTTTGTACTTAGAAAAAATCCAAATTTTTATTTTTTTTTTTCCGTTTTTTTTCTAAGTGTCCTGATCGAGAGAAGGAAAAAGAGGTGATTTTTAGCCACTCTCGATTTTGTACTTAGAAAAAATCCAATTTTTTTTTTTTTTTTTTTCCGTTTTTTTTCTAAGTGTCTGATCGAGAAGAAGGAAAAAGAGGTGATTTTTAGCCTCTCTCGATTTTGTACTTAGAAAAAATCCAAATTTTTTTTTTTTTTTTTTTCCGTTTTTTTTCTAAGTGTCTGATCGAGAGAAGGAAAAAGAGGTGATTTTTAGCCACTCTCGATTTTGTACTTAGAAAAAATCCAAATTTTTTTTTTTTTTTTTTTTCCGTTTTTTTTCTAAGTGTCTGATCGAGAGAAGGAAAAAGAGGTGATTTTTAGCCTCTCTCGATTTTGTACTTAGAAAAAATCCAAATTTTTTTTTTTTTTTTTCCGTTTTTTTTTCTAAGTGTCTGATCGAGAGAAGGAAAAAGAGGTGATTTTTAGCCTCTCTCGATTTTGTACTTAGAAAAAATCCAAATTTTTTTTTTTTTTTTTTCCGTTTTTTTTCTAAGTGTCTGATCGAGAGAAGGAAAAAGAGGTGATTTTAGCCTCTCTCGATTTTGTACTTAGAAAAAATCCAATTTTTTTTTTTTTTTTTTTTTTTTTTCTAAGTGTCCTGATCGAGAGAAGGAAAAAGAGGTGATTTTTAGCCTCTCTCGATTTTGTACTTAGAAAAAATCCAAATTTTTTTTTTTTTTTTTTCCGTTTTTTTTCTAAGTGTCTGATCGAGAAAAGGAAAAAGAGGTGATTTTTAGCCTCTCTCGATTTTGTACTTAGAAAAAATCCAATTTTTTTTTTTTTTTTTTTCATTTTTTTTTCTAAGTGTCTGATCGAGAGAAGGAAAAAGAGGTGATTTTTAGCCACTCTCGATTTTGTACTTAGAAAAAATCCAAATTTTTTTATTTTTTTTTTTCCGTTTTTTTTCTAAGTGTCTGATCGAGAGAAGGAAAAAGAGGTGATTTTTAGCCACTCTCGATTTTGTACTTAGAAAAAATCCAAATTTTTTTTTTTTTTTTTCCGTTTTTTTTCTAAGTGTCTGATCGAGAGAAGGAAAAAGAGGTGATTTTTAGCCACTCTCGATTTTGTACTTAGAAAAAATCCAAATTTTTTTTTTTTTTTTTTCCGTTTTTTTTCTAAGTGTCTGATCGAGAGAAGGAAAAAGAGGTGATTTTTAGCCACTCTCGATTTTGTACTTAGAAAAAATCCAAATTTTTTTTTTTTTTTTTTTCCGTTTTTTTTCTAAGTGTCTGATCGAGAGAAGGAAAAAGAGGTGATTTTTAGCCTCTCTCGATTTTGTACTTAGAAAAAATCCAATTTTTTTTTTTTTTTTTTTCAGTTTTTTTTCTAAGTGTCTGATCGAGAGAAGAAAAAGAGGTGATTTTTAGCCACTCTCGATTTTGTACTTAGAAAAAATCCAAATTTTTTATTTTTTTTTTCCGTTTTTTTTCTAAGTGTCTGATCGAGAGAAGGAAAAAGAGGTGATTTTTAGCCACTCTCGATTTTGTACTTAGAAAAAATCCAAATTTTTTTTTTTTTTTTTCCGTTTTTTTTCTAAGTGTCTGATCGAGAAAAGGAAAAAGAGGTGATTTTTTAGCCTCTCTCGATTTTGTACTTAGAAAAAATCCAATTTTTTTTTTTTTTTTTTCATTTTTTTTTCTAAGTGTCTGATCGAGAGAAGGAAAAAGAGGTGATTTTTAGCCACTCTCGATTTTGTACTTAGAAAAAATCCAAATTTTTATTTTTTTTTTTTCCGTTTTTTTTCTAAGTGTCTGATCGAGAGAAGGAAAAAGAGGTGATTTTTAGCCACTCTCGATTTTGTACTTAGAAAAAATCCAAATTTTTTTTTTTTTTTTTTCCGTTTTTTTCTAAGTGTCTGATCGAGAGAAGGAAAAAGAGGTGATTTTTAGCCTCTCTCGATTTTGTACTTAGAAAAAATCCAAATTTTTTTTTTTTTTTTTTCCGTTTTTTTTCTAAGTGTCTGATCGAGAGAAGGAAAAAGAGGTGATTTTAGCCACTCTCGATTTTGTACTTAGAAAAAATCCAAATTTTTTTTTTTTTTTTTCCGTTTTTTTTCTAAGTGTCTGATCGAGAGAAGGAAAAAGAGGTGATTTTTAGCCACTCTCGATTTTGTACTTAGAAAAAAATCCAATTTTTTTTTTTTTTTTTTCATTTTTTTTCTAAGTGTCTGATCGAGAGAAGGAAAAAGAGGTGATTTTTAGCCACTCTCGATTTTGTACTTAGAAAAAATCCAAATTTTTTTTTTTTTTTTTTCCGTTTTTTTCTAAGTGTCTGATCGAGAAAAGGAAAAAGAGGTGATTTTTAGCCTCTCTCGATTTTGTACTTAGAAAAAATCCAAATTTTTTTTTTTTTTTTTTCCGTTTTTTTTTCTAAGTGTCTGATCGAGAGAAGGAAAAAGAGGTGATTTTTAGCCACTCTCGATTTTGTACTTAGAAAAAATCCAATTTTTTTTTTTTTTTTTTCCGTTTTTTTTTCTAAGTGTCTGATCGAGAGAAGGAAAAAGAGGTGATTTTTAGCCACTCTCGATTTTGTACTTAGAAAAAATCCAAATTTTTTATTTTTTTTTCCGTTTTTTTTCTAAGTGTCTGATCGAGAGAAGGAAAAAGAGGTGATTTTTAGCCTCTCTCGATTTTGTACTTAGAAAAAATCCAAATTTTTTTTTTTTTTTTTCCGTTTTTTTTCTAAGTGTCTGATCGAGAGAAGGAAAAAGAGGTGATTTTTAGCCACTCTCGATTTTGTACTTAGAAAAAATCCAAATTTTTTTTTTTTTTTTTCCGTTTTTTTTCTAAGTGTCTGATCGAGAGAAGGAAAAAGAGGTGATTTTTAGCCACTCTCGATTTTGTACTTAGAAAAAATCCAAATTTTTTTTTTTTTTTTTCCGTTTTTTTTCTAAGTGTCCTGATCGAGAGAAGGAAAAAGAGGTGATTTTTAGCCTCTCTCGATTTTGTACTTAGAAAAAATCCAAATTTTTTTTTTTTTTTTTTCCGTTTTTTTTCTAAGTGTCTGATCGAGAGAAGGAAAAAGAGGTGATTTTTAGCCTCTCTCGATTTTGTACTTAGAAAAAATCCAATTTTTTTTTTTTTTTTTTTTTTTTTCTAAGTGTCCGATCGAGAGAAGGAAAAAGAGGTGATTTTTAGCCTCTCTCGATTTTGTACTTAGAAAAAAATCCAAATTTTTTTTTTTTTTTTTTCCGTTTTTTTTCTAAGTGTCTGATCGAGAAAAGGAAAAAGAGGTGATTTTTAGCCTCTCTCGATTTTGTACTTAGAAAAAATCCAATTTTTTTTTTTTTTTTTCATTTTTTTTTCTAAGTGTCTGATCGAGAGAAGGAAAAATAGGTGATTTTTAGCCACTCTCGATTTTGTACTTAGAAAAAATCCAAATTTTTTATTTTTTTTTTTCCGTTTTTTTTCTAAGTGTCTGATCGAGAGAAGGAAAAAGAGGTGATTTTTAGCCACTCTCGATTTTGTACTTAGAAAAAATCCAAATTTTTTTTTTTTTTTTTTCCGTTTTTTTCTAAGTGTCTGATCGAGAAAAGGAAAAAGAGGTGATTTTTAGCCTCTCTCGATTTTGTACTTAGAAAAAATCCAAATTTTTTTTTTTTTTTTTTCCGTTTTTTTTCTAAGTGTCTGATCGAGAGAAGGAAAAAGAGGTGATTTTTAGCCACTCTCGATTTGTACTTAGAAAAAATCCAAATTTTTTTTTTTTTTTTTTCCGTTTTTTTTCTAAGTGTCTGATCGAGAGAAGGAAAAAGAGGTGATTTTTAGCCTCTCTCGATTTTGTACTTAGAAAAAATCCAATTTTTTTTTTTTTTTTTTTCATTTTTTTTCTAAGTGTCTGATCGAGAGAAGGAAAAAAGAGGTGATTTTTAGCCACTCTCGATTTGTACTTAGAAAAAATCCAAATTTTTTTTTTTTTTTTTTTCCGTTTTTTTTCTAAGTGTCTGATCGAGAGAAGGAAAAAGAGGTGATTTTTAGCCTCTCTCGATTTTGTACTTAGAAAAATCCAAATTTTTTTTTTTTTTTTTCCGTTTTTTTTCTAAGTGTCTGATCGAGAGAAGGAAAAAGAGGTGATTTTTAGCCTCTCTCGATTTTGTACTTAGAAAAAATCCAATTTTTTTTTTTTTTTTTTCATTTTTTTTCTAAGTGTCTGATCGAGAGAAGGAAAAAGAGGTGATTTTTAGCCACTCTCGATTTTGTACTTAGAAAAAATCCAAATTTTTTTTTTTTTTTTTTCCGTTTTTTTTCTAAGTGTCTGATCGAGATAAAGGAAAAAGAGGTGATTTTTAGCCTCTCTCGATTTTGTACTTAGAAAAAATCCAAATTTTTTTTTTTTTTTTTTCCGTTTTTTTTCTAAGTGTCTGATCGAGAGAAGGAAAAAGAGGTGATTTTTAGCCACTCTCGATTTTGTACTTAGAAAAAATCCAAATTTTTTTTTTTTTTTTTCCGTTTTTTTTCTAAGTGTCTGATCGAGAGAGGAAAAAGAGGTGATTTTTAGCCTCTCTCGATTTTGTACTTAGAAAAAATCCAATTTTATTTTTTTTTTTTTCATTTTTTTTTCTAAGTGTCTGATCGAGAGAAGGAAAAAGAGGTGATTTTTAGCCACTCTCGATTTTGTACTTAGAAAAAATCCAAATTTTTATTTTTTTTTTTCCGTTTTTTTTCTAAGTGTCTGATCGAGAGAAGGAAAAAGAGGTGATTTTAGCCACTCTCGATTTTGTACTTAGAAAAAATCCAAATTTTTTTTTTTTTTTTTCCGTTTTTTTTCTAAGTGTCTGATCGAGAAAAGGAAAAAGAGGTGATTTTTAGCCTCTCTCGATTTTGTACTTAGAAAAAATCCAAATTTTTTTTTTTTTTTTTCCGTTTTTTTTCTAAGTGTCTGATCGAGAGAAGGAAAAAGAGGTGATTTTAGCCACTCTCGATTTTGTACTTAGAAAAAATCCAATTTTTTTTTTTTTTTTTCCGTTTTTTTTTCTAAGTGTCTGATCGAGAGAAGGAAAAAGAGGTGATTTTTAGCCACTCTCGATTTTGTACTTAGAAAAAATCCAAATTTTTATTTTTTTTTTTCCGTTTTTTTTCTAAGTGTCTGATCGAGAGAAGGAAAAAGAGGTGATTTTTAGCCTCTCTCGATTTTGTACTTAGAAAAAATCCAAATTTATATATTTTTTTTTTTCCGTTTTTTTTCTAAGTGTCTGATCGAGAAAAGGAAAAAGAGGTGATTTTTAGCCTCTCTCGATTTTGTACTAGAAAAATCCAATTTTTTTTTTTTTTTTTTTCCGTTTTTTTTCTAAGTGTCTGATCGAGAGAAGGAAAAAGAGGTGATTTTTAGCCACTCTCGATTTTGTACTTAGAAAAAATCCAAATTTTTTTTTTTTTTTTTCCGTTTTTTTTCTAAGTGTCTGATCGAGAGAAGGAAAAAGAGGTGATTTTTAGCCTCTCTCGATTTTGTACTTAGAAAAAATCCAAATTTTTTTTTTTTTTTTTCCGTTTTTTTTCTAAGTGTCTGATCGAGAGAAGGAAAAAGAGGTGATTTTTAGCCTCTCTCGATTTTGTACTTAGAAAAAATCCAATTTTTTTTTTTTTTTTTTTCCGTTTTTTTTCTAAGTGTCTGATCGAGAGAAGGAAAAAGAGGTGATTTTTAGCCACTCTCGATTTTGTACTTAGAAAAAATCCAAATGTTTTTTTTTTTTTTCCGTTTTTTTTCTAAGTGTCTGATCGAGAGAAGGAAAAAGAGGTGATTTTTAGCCTCTCTCGATTTTGTTCTTAGAAAAAATCCAATTTTTTTTTTTTTTTTTCATTTTTTTTTCTAAGTGTCTGATCGAGAGAAGGAAAAAGAGGTGATTTTTAGTCACTCTCGATTTTGTACTTAGAAAAAAATCCAAATTTTTTTTTTTTTTTTTTCCGTTTTTTTTCTAAGTGTCTGATCGAGAGAAGGAAAAAGAGGTGATTTTTAGCCACTCTCGATTTTGTACTTAGAAAAAATCCAAATTTTTTTTATTTTTTTTTCCGTTTTTTTTCTAAGTGTCTGATCGAGAGAAGGAAAAAGAGGTGATTTTTAGCCTCTCTCGATTTTGTACTTAGAAAAAATCCAATTTTTTTTTATTTTTTTTCATTTTTTTTTCTAAGTGTCTGATCGAGAGAAGGAAAAAGAGGTGATTTTTAGCCACTCTCGATTTTGTACTTAGAAAAAATCCAAATTTTTTTTTTTTTTTTTTCCGTTTTTTTCTAAGTGTCTGATCGAGAGAAGGAAAAAGAGGTGATTTTTAGCCTCTCTCGATTTTGTACTTAGAAAAAATCCATTTTTTTTTTTTTTTCTAAGTGTCCGATCGAGAGAAGGAAAAAGAGGTGATTTTTAGCCTCTCTCGATTTTGTACTAGAAAAAATCCAATTTTTTTTTTTTTTTTTTTCCGTTTTTTTCTAAGTGTCTGATCGAGAGAAGGAAAAAGAGGTGATTTTTAGCCTCTCTCGATTTTGTTACTTAGAAAAAATCCAAATTTTTTTTTTTTTTTTCTAAGTGTCCGATCGAGAGAAGGAAAAAGAGGTGATTTTTAGCCTCTCTCGATTTGTACTTAGAAAAAAATCCAATTTTTTTTTTTTTTTTTTTCCGTTTTTTTTCTAAGTGTCTGATCGAGAGAAGGAAAAAGAGGTGATTTTTAGCCTCTCTCGATTTTGTACTTAGAAAAAATCCAATTTTTTTTTTTTTTTTTTTCCGTTTTTTTTCTAAGTGTCTGATCGAGAGAAGGAAAAAGAGGTGATTTTTAGCCTCTCTCGAATTTGTACTTAGAAAAAATCCAATTTTTTTTTTTGTTTTTTTTTTTTTTTCTAAGTGTCCGATCGAGAGAAGGAAAAAGAGGTGATTTTTAGCCTCTCTCGATTTTGTACTTAGAAAAAAATCCAATTTTTTTTTTTTTTTTTTTCCGTTTTTTTTCTAAGTGTCTGATCGAGAGAAGGAAAAAGAGGTGATTTTTAGCCTCTCTCGATTTTGTACTTAGAAAAAATCCAATTTTTTTTTTTTTTTTTTCCGTTTTTTTTCTAAGTGTCTGATCGAGAGAAGGAAAAAGAGGTGATTTTTAGCCTCTCTCGATTTTGTACTTAGAAAAAATCCAAATTTTTTTTTTTTTTTTTTCCGTTTTTTTTGTCTGATCGAGAGAAGGAAAAAGAGGTGATTTTTAGCCTCTCTCGATTTTGTACTTAGAAAAAATCCAAATTTTTTTTTTTTTTTTTTCCGTTTTTTTTCTAAGTGTCTGATCGAGAGAAGGAAAAAGAGGTGATTTTTAGCCTCTCTCGATTTTGTACTTAGAAAAAATCCAATTTTTTGTATTTATTTATTTTTTCTAAGTGTCCGATCGAGAGAAGGAAAAAGAGGTGATTTTTAGCCTCTCTCGATTTTGTACTTAGAAAAAATCCAAATTTTTTTTTTTTTTTTTTTCCGTTTTTTTTCTAAGTGTCTGATCGAGAGAAGGAAAAAGAGGTGATTTTTAGCCTCTCTCGATTTTGTACTTAGAAAAAATCCAAATTTTTTTTTTTTTTTTTTTTTTTTTTTCTAAGTGTCCGATCGAGAGAAGGAAAAAGAGGTGATTTTTAGCCTCTCTCGATTTTATACTTAGAAAAAATCCAATTTTTTTTTTTTTTTTCTGTTTTTTTTCTAAGTGTCTGATCGAGAGAAGGAAAAAGAGGTGATTTTTAGCCTCTCTCGATTTTGTACTTAGAAAAAATCCAAATTTTTTATTTTTTTTTTTCCGTTTTTTTTCTAAGTGTCTGATCGAGAGAAGGAAAAAGAGGTGATTTTTAGCCTCTCTCGATTTTGTACTTAGAAAAAATCCAATTTTTTTTTTTTTTTTTTCCGTTTTTTTTCTAAGTGTCTGATCGAGAGAAGGAAAAAGAGGTGATTTTTAGCCACTCTCGATTTTGTACTTAGAAAAAATCCAATTTTTTTTTTTTTTTTTTTCCGTTTTTTTTCTAAGTGTCTGATCGAGAAAAGGAAAAAGAGGTGATTTTTAGCCTCTCTCAATTTTGTACTTAGAAAAAATCCAAATTATTATTTTTTTTTTTTTTCCGTTTTTTTTCTAAGTGTCTGATCGAGAGAAGGAAAAAGAGGTGATTTTTAGCCACTCTCGATTTTGTACTTAGAAAAAATCCAAATTTTTTTTTTTTTTTTTCCGTTTTTTTTCTAAGTGTCTGATCGAGAGAAGGAAAAAGAGGTGATTTTTAGCCTCTCTCGATTTTGTACTTAGAAAAAATCCAAATTTTTTTTTTTTTTTCCGTTTTTTTTCTAAGTGTCTGATCGAGAGAAGGAAAAAGAGGTGATTTTTAGCCTCTCTCGATTTTGTACTTAGAAAAAATCCAATTTTTTTTTTTTTTTTTTTCCGTTTTTTTTCTAAGTGTCTGATCGAGAGAAGGAAAAATAGGTGATTTTTAGCCACTCTCGATTTTGTACTTAGAAAAAATCCAATTTTTTTTTTTTTTTTTTCCGTTTTTTTTCTAAGTGTCTGATCGAGAGAAGGAAAAAGAGGTGATTTTTAGCCTCTCTCGATTTTGTTCTTAGAAAAAATCCAATTTTTTTTTTTTTTTTTTTCATTTTTTTTTCTAAGTGTCTGATCGAGAGAAGGAAAAAGAGGTGATTTTTAGTCACTCTCGATTTTGTACTTAGAAAAAATCCAAATTTTTATTTTTTTTTTTTCCGTTTTTTTTCTAAGTGTCTGATCGAGAGAAGGAAAAAGAGGTGATTTTTAGCCACTCTCGATTTTGTACTAAGAAAAAATCCAAATTTTTTTTATTTTTTTTTCCGTTTTTTTTCTAAGTGTCTGATCGAGAGAAGGAAAAAGAGGTGATTTTTAGCCTCTCTCGATTTTGTACTTAGAAAAAATCCAATTTTTTTTTATTTTTTTTCATTTTTTTTTCTAAGTGTCTGATCGAGAGAAGGAAAAAGAGGTGATTTTTAGCCACTCTCGATTTTGTACTTAGAAAAAATCCAAATTTTTTTTTTTTTTTTTTCCGTTTTTTTTCTAAGTGTCTGATCGAGAGAAGGAAAAAGAGGTGATTTTTAGCCACTCTCGATTTTGTACTTAGAAAAAATCCAAATTTTTTTTTTTTTTTTTTCCGTTTTTTTTCTAAGTGTCTGATCGAGAAAAGGAAAAAGAGGTGATTTTTAGCCTCTCTCGATTTTGTACTTAGAAAAAATCCAAATTTTTATTTTTTTTTTTTCCGTTTTTTTTCTAAGTGTCTGATCGAGAGAAGGAAAAAGAGGTGATTTTTAGCCACTCTCGATTTTGTACTTAGAAAAAATCCAAATTTTTTTTTTTTTTTTTTTCCGTTTTTTTTCTAAGTGTCTGATCGAGAGAAGGAAAAAGAGGTGATTTTTAGCCTCTCTTGATTTTGTACTTAGAAAAAATCCAATTTTTTTTTTTTTTTCTTTTTTTTTTCTAAGTGTCTGATCGAGAGAAGGAAAAAGAGGTGATTTTTAGCCACTCTCGATTTTGTACTTAGAAAAAATCCAAATTTTTTTTTTTTTTTTTTTCCGTTTTTTTTCTAAGTGTCTGATCGAGAGAAGGAAAAAGAGGTGATTTTTAGCCACTCTCGATTTTGTACTTAGAAAAAATCCAAATTTTTTTTTTTTTTTTTTCCGTTTTTTTTCTAAGTGTCTGATCGAGAGAAGGAAAAAGAGGTGATTTTTAGCCTCTCTCGATTTTGTACTTAGAAAAAATCCAATTTTTTTTTTTTTTTTTTCCGTTTTTTTTCTAAGTGTCTGATCGAGAGAAGGAAAAAGAGGTGATTTTTAGCCTCTCTCGATTTTGTACTTAGAAAAAATCCAAATTTTTTTTTTTTTTTTTCCGTTTTTTTTCTAAGTGTCTGATCGAGAGAAGGAAAAAGAGGTGATTTTTAGCCTCTCTCGATTTTGTACTTAGAAAAAATCCAAATTTTTTTTTTTTTTTTTTCCGTTTTTTTTCTAAGTGTCTGATCGAGAGAAGGAAAAAGAGGTGATTTTTAGCCTCTCTCGATTTTGTACTTAGAAAAAATCCAATTTTTTTTTTTTTTTTTTTTTTTTTTCTAAGTGTCCGATCGAGAGAAGGAAAAAGAGGTGATTTTTAGCCTCTCTCGATTTTGTACTTAGAAAAAATCCAAATTTTTTTTTTTTTTTTTTCCGTTTTTTTTCTAAGTGTCTGATCGAGAAAAGGAAAAAGAGGTGATTTTTAGCCTCTCTCGATTTTGTACTAGAAAAAATCCAATTTTTTTTTTTTTTTTTTCATTTTTTTTTCTAAGTGTCTGATCGAGAGAAGGAAAAAGAGGTGATTTTTAGCCACTCTCGATTTTGTACTTAGAAAAAATCCAAATTTTGTATTTTTTTTTTTCCGTTTTTTTTCTAAGTGTCTGATCGAGAAAAGGAAAAAGAGGTGATTTTTAGCCTCTCTCGATTTTGTACTTAGAAAAAATCCAATTTTTTTTTTTTTTTTTTCATTTTTTTTTCTAAGTGTCTGATCGAGAGAAGGAAAAAGAGGTGATTTTTAGCCACTCTCGATTTTGTACTTAGAAAAAATCCAAATTTTTTATTTTTTTTTTTCCGTTTTTTTTCTAAGTGTCTGATCGAGAGAAGGAAAAAGAGGTGATTTTTAGCCACTCTCGATTTTGTACTTAGAAAAAATCCAAATTTTTTTTTTTTTTTTTTCCGTTTTTTTTCTAAGTGTCTGATCGAGAAAAGGAAAAAGAGGTGATTTTTAGCCTCTCTCGATTTTGTACTTAGAAAAAATCCAAATTTTTTTTTTTTTTTTTTCCGTTTTTTTTCTAAGTGTCTGATCGAGAGAAGGAAAAAGAGGTGATTTTTAGCCACTCTCGATTTTGTACTTAGAAAAAATCCAAATTTTTTTTTTTTTTTTTTCCGTTTTTTTTCTAAGTGTCTGATCGAGAGAAGGAAAAAGAGGTGATTTTTAGCCACTCTCGATTTTGTACTAAGAAAAAATCCAAATTTTTTTTATTTTTTTTTCCGTTTTTTTTCTAAGTGTCTGATCGAGAAAAGGAAAAAGAGGTGATTTTTAGCCTCTCTCAATTTTGTACTTAGAAAAAATCCAAATTATTATTTTTTTTTTTTTCCGTTTTTTTTCTAAGTGTCTGATCGAGAGAAGGAAAAAGAGGTGATTTTTAGCCACTCTCGATTTTGTACTTAGAAAAAATCCAAATTTTTTTTTTTTTTTTTCCGTTTTTTTTCTAAGTGTCTGATCGAGAGAAGGAAAAAGAGGTGATTTTTAGCCTCTCTCGATTTTGTACTTAGAAAAAATCCAAATTTTTTTTTTTTTTTCCGTTTTTTTTCTAAGTGTCTGATCGAGAGAAGGAAAAAGAGGTGATTTTTAGCCTCTCTCGATTTTGTACTTAGAAAAAATCCAAATTTTTTTTTTTTTTTTTTTCCGTTTTTTTTCTAAGTGTCTGATCGAGAGAAGGAAAAATAGGTGATTTTTAGCCACTCTCGATTTTGTACTTAGAAAAAATCCAAATTTTTTTTTTTTTTTTCCGTTTTTTTTCTAAGTGTCTGATCGAGAGAAGGAAAAAGAGGTGATTTTTAGCCTCTCTCGATTTTGTTCTTAGAAAAAATCCAATTTTTTTTTTTTTTTTTTCATTTTTTTTTCTAAGTGTCTGATCGAGAGAAGGAAAAAGAGGTGATTTTTAGTCACTCTCGATTTTGTACTTAGAAAAAATCCAAATTTTTTTTTTTTTTTTTTCCGTTTTTTTTCTAAGTGTCTGATCGAGAGAAGGAAAAAGAGGTGATTTTTAGCCACTCTCGATTTTGTACTAAGAAAAAATCCAAATTTTTTTTTTTTTTTTTTCCGTTTTTTTTCTAAGTGTCTGATCGAGAGAAGGAAAAAGAGGTGATTTTTAGCCTCTCTCGATTTTGTACTTAGAAAAAATCCAATTTTTTTTTATTTTTTTTCATTTTTTTTTCTAAGTGTCTGATCGAGAGAAGGAAAAAGAGGTGATTTTTAGCCACTCTCGATTTTGTACTTAGAAAAAATCCAAATTTTTTTTTTTTTTTTTTCCGTTTTTTTTCTAAGTGTCTGATCGAGAGAAGGAAAAAGAGGTGATTTTTAGCCACTCTCGATTTTGTACTTAGAAAAAATCCAAATTTTTTTTTTTTTTTTTTCCGTTTTTTTTCTAAGTGTCTGATCGAGAAAAGGAAAAAGAGGTGATTTTTAGCCTCTCTCGATTTTGTACTTAGAAAAAATCCAAATTTTTATTTTTTTTTTTTCCGTTTTTTTTCTAAGTGTCTGATCGAGAGAAGGAAAAAGAGGTGATTTTTAGCCACTCTCGATTTTGTACTTAGAAAAAATCCAAATTTTTTTTTTTTTTTTTTTCCGTTTTTTTTCTAAGTGTCTGATCGAGAGAAGGAAAAAGAGGTGATTTTTAGCCTCTCTTGATTTTGTACTTAGAAAAAATCCAATTTTTTTTTTTTTTTCTTTTTTTTTTCTAAGTGTCTGATCGAGAGAAGGAAAAAGAGGTGATTTTTAGCCACTCTCGATTTTGTACTTAGAAAAAATCCAAATTTTTTTTTTTTTTTTTTCCGTTTTTTTTCTAAGTGTCTGATCGAGAGAAGGAAAAAGAGGTGATTTTTAGCCACTCTCGATTTTGTACTTAGAAAAAATCCAAATTTTTTTTTTTTTTTTTTCCGTTTTTTTTCTAAGTGTCTGATCGAGAGAAGGAAAAAGAGGTGATTTTTAGCCTCTCTCGATTTTGTACTTAGAAAAAATCCAATTTTTTTTTTTTTTTTTTCCGTTTTTTTTCTAAGTGTCTGATCGAGAGAAGGAAAAAGAGGTGATTTTTAGCCTCTCTCGATTTTGTACTTAGAAAAAATCCAAATTTTTTTTTTTTTTTTTCCGTTTTTTTTCTAAGTGTCTGATCGAGAGAAGGAAAAAGAGGTGATTTTTAGCCTCTCTCGATTTTGTACTTAGAAAAAATCCAAATTTTTTTTTTTTTTTTTTCCGTTTTTTTTCTAAGTGTCTGATCGAGAGAAGGAAAAAGAGGTGATTTTTAGCCTCTCTCGATTTTGTACTTAGAAAAAATCCAATTTTTTTTTTTTTTTTTTTTTTTTTCTAAGTGTCCGATCGAGAGAAGGAAAAAGAGGTGATTTTTAGCCTCTCTCGATTTTGTACTTAGAAAAAATCCAAATTTTTTTTTTTTTTTTTTCCGTTTTTTTTCTAAGTGTCTGATCGAGAAAAGGAAAAAGAGGTGATTTTTAGCCTCTCTCGATTTTGTACTTAGAAAAAATCCAATTTTTTTTTTTTTTTTTTCATTTTTTTTTCTAAGTGTCTGATCGAGAGAAGGAAAAAGAGGTGATTTTTAGCCACTCTCGATTTTGTACTTAGAAAAAATCCAAATTTTTTATTTTTTTTTTTCCGTTTTTTTTCTAAGTGTCTGATCGAGAGAAGGAAAAAGAGGTGATTTTTAGCCACTCTCGATTTTGTACTTAGAAAAAATCCAAATTTTTTTTTTTTTTTTTTCCGTTTTTTTTCTAAGTGTCTGATCGAGAAAAGGAAAAAGAGGTGATTTTTAGCCTCTCTCGATTTTGTACTTAGAAAAAATCCAAATTTTTTTTTTTTTTTTTTCCGTTTTTTTTCTAAGTGTCTGATCGAGAGAAGGAAAAAGAGGTGATTTTTAGCCACTCTCGATTTTGTACTTAGAAAAAATCCAAATTTTTTTTTTTTTTTTTTCCGTTTTTTTTCTAAGTGTCTGATCGAGAGAAGGAAAAAGAGGTGATTTTTAGCCTCTCTCGATTTTGTACTTAGAAAAAATCCAAATTTTTTTTTTTTTTTTTCCGTTTTTTTTCTAAGTGTCTGATCGAGAGAAGGAAAAAGAGGTGATTTTTAGCCTCTCTCGATTTTGTACTTAGAAAAAATCCAAATTTTTTTTTTTTTTTTTTCCGTTTTTTTTCTAAGTGTCTGATCGAGAGAAGGAAAAAGAGGTGATTTTTAGCCTCTCTCGATTTTGTACTTAGAAAAAATCCAATTTTTTTTTTTTTTTTTTTTTTTTTTCTAAGTGTCCGATCGAGAGAAGGAAAAAGAGGTGATTTTTAGCCTCTCTCGATTTTGTACTTAGAAAAAATCCAAATTTTTTTTTTTTTTTTTTCCGTTTTTTTTCTAAGTGTCTGATCGAGAAAAGGAAAAAGAGGTGATTTTTAGCCTCTCTCGATTTTGTACTTAGAAAAAATCCAATTTTTTTTTTTTTTTTTTCATTTTTTTTTCTAAGTGTCTGATCGAGAGAAGGAAAAAGAGGTGATTTTTAGCCACTCTCGATTTTGTACTTAGAAAAAATCCAAATTTTTTATTTTTTTTTTTCCGTTTTTTTTCTAAGTGTCTGATCGAGAGAAGGAAAAAGAGGTGATTTTTAGCCACTCTCGATTTTGTACTTAGAAAAAATCCAAATTTTTTTTTTTTTTTTTTCCGTTTTTTTTCTAAGTGTCTGATCGAGAAAAGGAAAAAGAGGTGATTTTTAGCCTCTCTCGATTTTGTACTTAGAAAAAATCCAAATTTTTTTTTTTTTTTTTTCCGTTTTTTTTCTAAGTGTCTGATCGAGAGAAGGAAAAAGAGGTGATTTTTAGCCACTCTCGATTTTGTACTTAGAAAAAATCCAAATTTTTTTTTTTTTTTTTTCCGTTTTTTTTCTAAGTGTCTGATCGAGAGAAGGAAAAAGAGGTGATTTTTAGCCTCTCTCGATTTTGTACTTAGAAAAAATCCAATTTTTTTTTTTTTTTTTTCATTTTTTTTTCTAAGTGTCTGATCGAGAGAAGGAAAAAGAGGTGATTTTTAGCCACTCTCGATTTTGTACTTAGAAAAAATCCAAATTTTTTATTTTTTTTTTTCCGTTTTTTTTCTAAGTGTCTGATCGAGAGAAGGAAAAAGAGGTGATTTTTAGCCTCTCTCGATTTTGTACTTAGAAAAAATCCAATTTTTTTATTTTTTTTTTTTTTTTTTCTAAGTGTCCGATCGAGAGAAGGAAAAAGAGGTGATTTTTAGCCTCTCTCGATTTTGTACTTAGAAAAAATCCAATTTTTTTTTTTTTTTTTTTTTTTTTTCTAAGTGTCCGATCGAGAGAAGGAAAAAGAGGTGATTTTTAGCCTCTCTCGATTTTGTACTTAGAAAAAATCCAATTTTTTTTTTTTTTTTTTCATTTTTTTTTCTAAGTGTCTGATCGAGAGAAGGAAAAAGAGGTGATTTTTAGCCACTCTCGATTTTGTACTTAGAAAAAATCCAAATTTTTTTTTTTTTTTTTTCCGTTTTTTTTCTAAGTGTCTGATCAAGAGAAGGAAAAAGAGGTGATTTTTAGCCTCTCTCGATTTTGTACTTAGAAAAAATCCAATTTTTTTTTTTTTTTTTTTTTTTTTTCTAAGTGTCCGATCGAGAGAAGGAAAAAGAGGTGATTTTTAGCCTCTCTCGATTTTGTACTTAGAAAAAATCCAAATTTTTTTTTTTTTTTTTTCCGTTTTTTTTCTAAGTGTCTGATCGAGAAAAGGAAAAAGAGGTGATTTTTAGCCTCTCTCGATTTTGTACTTAGAAAAAATCCAATTTTTTTTTTTTTTTTTCATTTTTTTTTCTAAGTGTCTGATCGAGAGAAGGAAAAAGAGGTGATTTTTAGCCACTCTCGATTTTGTACTTAGAAAAAATCCAAATTTTTTATTTTTTTTTTTCCGTTTTTTTTCTAAGTGTCTGATCGAGAGAAGGAAAAAGAGGTGATTTTTAGCCACTCTCGATTTTGTACTTAGAAAAAATCCAAATTTTTTTTTTTTTTTTTTCCGTTTTTTTTCTAAGTGTCTGATCGAGAAAAGGAAAAAGAGGTGATTTTTAGCCTCTCTCGATTTTGTACTTAGAAAAAATCCAAATTTTTTTTTTTTTTTTTTCCGTTTTTTTTCTAAGTGTCTGATCGAGAGAAGGAAAAAGAGGTGATTTTTAGCCACTCTCGATTTTGTACGTAGAAAAAATCCAAATTTTTTTTTTTTTTTTTTCCGTTTTTTTTCTAAGTGTCTGATCGAGAGAAGGAAAAAGAGGTGATTTTTAGCCTCTCTCGATTTTGTACTTAGAAAAAATCCAAATTTTTTTTTTTTTTTTTCCGTTTTTTTTCTAAGTGTCTGATCGAGAGAAGGAAAAAGAGGTGATTTTTAGCCTCTCTCGATTTTGTACTTAGAAAAAATCCAAATTTTTTTTTTTTTTTTTTCCGTTTTTTTTCTAAGTGTCTGATCGAGAGAAGGAAAAAGAGGTGATTTTTAGCCTCTCTCGATTTTGTACTTAGAAAAAATCCAATTTTTTTTTTTTTTTTTTTTTTTTTTCTAAGTGTCCGATCGAGAGAAGGAAAAAGAGGTGATTTTTAGCCTCTCTCGATTTTGTACTTAGAAAAAATCCAAATTTTTTTTTTTTTTTTTTCCGTTTTTTTTCTAAGTGTCTGATCGAGAAAAGGAAAAAGAGGTGATTTTTAGCCTCTCTCGATTTTGTACTTAGAAAAAATCCAATTTTTTTTTTTTTTTTTTCATTTTTTTTTCTAAGTGTCTGATCGAGAGAAGGAAAAATAGGTGATTTTTAGCCACTCTCGATTTTGTACTTAGAAAAAATCCAAATTTTTTATTTTTTTTTTTCCGTTTTTTTTCTAAGTGTCTGATCGAGAGAAGGAAAAAGAGGTGATTTTTAGCCACTCTCGATTTTGTACTTAGAAAAAATCCAAATTTTTTTTTTTTTTTTCCGTTTTTTTTCTAAGTGTCTGATCGAGAAAAGGAAAAAGAGGTGATTTTTAGCCTCTCTCGATTTTGTACTTAGAAAAAATCCAAATTTTTTTTTTTTTTTTTTCCGTTTTTTTTCTAAGTGTCTGATCGAGAGAAGGAAAAAGAGGTGATTTTTAGCCACTCTCGATTTTGTACTTAGAAAAAATCCAAATTTTTTTTTTTTTTTTTTCCGTTTTTTTTCTAAGTGTCTGATCGAGAGAAGGAAAAAGAGGTGATTTTTAGCCTCTCTCGATTTTGTACTTAGAAAAAATCCAATTTTTTTTTTTTTTTTTTCATTTTTTTTTCTAAGTGTCTGATCGAGAGAAGGAAAAAGAGGTGATTTTTAGCCACTCTCGATTTTGTACTTAGAAAAAATCCAAATTTTTTATTTTTTTTTTTCCGTTTTTTTTCTAAGTGTCTGATCGAGAGAAGGAAAAAGAGGTGATTTTTAGCCACTCTCGATTTTGTACTTAGAAAAAATCCAAATTTTTTTTTTTTTTTTTTCCGTTTTTTTTCTAAGTGTCTGATCGAGAAAAGGAAAAAGAGGTGATTTTTAGCCTCTCTCGATTTTGTACTTAGAAAAAATCCAATTTTTTTTTTTTTTTTTTCATTTTTTTTTCTAAGTGTCTGATCGAGAGAAGGAAAAAGAGGTGATTTTTAGCCACTCTCGATTTTGTACTTAGAAAAAATCCAAATTTTTTATTTTTTTTTTTCCGTTTTTTTTCTAAGTGTCTGATCGAGAGAAGGAAAAAGAGGTGATTTTTAGCCACTCTCGATTTTGTACTTAGAAAAAATCCAAATTTTTTTTTTTTTTTTTCCGTTTTTTTTCTAAGTGTCTGATCGAGAAAAGGAAAAAGAGGTGATTTTTAGCCTCTCTCGATTTTGTACTTAGAAAAAATCCAAATTTTTTTTTTTTTTTTTTCCGTTTTTTTTCTAAGTGTCTGATCGAGAGAAGGAAAAAGAGGTGATTTTTAGCCACTCTCGATTTTGTACTTAGAAAAAATCCAAATTTTTTTTTTTTTTTTTTCCGTTTTTTTTCTAAGTGTCTGATCGAGAGAAGGAAAAAGAGGTGATTTTTAGCCACTCTCGATTTTGTACTTAGAAAAAATCCAATTTTTTTTTTTTTTTTTTCATTTTTTTTTCTAAGTGTCTGATCGAGAGAAGGAAAAAGAGGTGATTTTTAGCCACTCTCGATTTTGTACTTAGAAAAAATCCAAATTTTTTTTTTTTTTTTTCCGTTTTTTTTCTAAGTGTCTGATCGAGAAAAGGAAAAAGAGGTGATTTTTAGCCTCTCTCGATTTTGTACTTAGAAAAAATCCAAATTTTTTTTTTTTTTTTTTCCGTTTTTTTTCTAAGTGTCTGATCGAGAGAAGGAAAAAGAGGTGATTTTTAGCCACTCTCGATTTTGTACTTAGAAAAAATCCAATTTTTTTTTTTTTTTTTTTCCGTTTTTTTTCTAAGTGTCTGATCGAGAGAAGGAAAAAGAGGTGATTTTTAGCCACTCTCGATTTTGTACTTAGAAAAAATCCAAATTTTTTATTTTTTTTTTTCCGTTTTTTTTCTAAGTGTCTGATCGAGAGAAGGAAAAAGAGGTGATTTTTAGCCTCTCTCGATTTTGTACTTAGAAAAAATCCAAATTTATTTTTTTTTTTTTTCCGTTTTTTTTCTAAGTGTCTGATCGAGAGAAGGAAAAAGAGGTGATTTTTAGCCACTTTCGATTTTGTACTTAGAAAAAATCCAAATTTTTTTTTTTTTTTTTTTCCGTTTTTTTTCTAAGTGTCTGATCGAGAGAAGGAAAAAGAGGTGATTTTTAGCCACTCTCGATTTTGTACTTAGAAAAAATCCAAATTTTTTTTTTTTTTTTCCGTTTTTTTTCTAAGTGTCTGATCGAGAGAAGGAAAAAGAGGTGATTTTTAGCCTCTCTCGATTTTGTACTTAGAAAAAATCCAAATTTTTTTTTTTTTTTTTTCCGTTTTTTTTCTAAGTGTCTGATCGAGAGAAGGAAAAAGAGGTGATTTTTAGCCTCTCTCGATTTTGTACTTAGAAAAAATCCAATTTTTTTTTTTTTTTTTTTTTTTTTTCTAAGTGTCCGATCGAGAGAAGGAAAAAGAGGTGATTTTTAGCCTCTCTCGATTTTGTACTTAGAAAAAATCCAAATTTTTTTTTTTTTTTTTTCCGTTTTTTTTCTAAGTGTCTGATCGAGAAAAGGAAAAATAGGTGATTTTTAGCCTCTCTCGATTTTGTACTTAGAAAAAATCCAATTTTTTTTTTTTTTTTTTCATTTTTTTTTCTAAGTGTCTGATCGAGAGAAGGAAAAATAGGTGATTTTTAGCCACTCTCGATTTTGTACTTAGAAAAAATCCAAATTTTTTATTTTTTTTTTCCGTTTTTTTTCTAAGTGTCTGATCGAGAGAAGGAAAAAGAGGTGATTTTTAGCCACTCTCGATTTTGTACTTAGAAAAAATCCAAATTTTTTTTTTTTTTTTTTCCGTTTTTTTTTCTAAGTGTCTGATCGAGAAAAGGAAAAAGAGGTGATTTTTAGCCTCTCTCGATTTTGTACTTAGAAAAAATCCAAATTTTTTTTTTTTTTTTTTCCGTTTTTTTTCTAAGTGTCTGATCGAGAGAAGGAAAAAGAGGTGATTTTTAGCCACTCTCGATTTTGTACTTAGAAAAAATCCAAATTTTTTTTTTTTTTTTTTCCGTTTTTTTTCTAAGTGTCTGATCGAGAGAAGGAAAAAGAGGTGATTTTTAGCCTCTCTCGATTTTGTACTTAGAAAAAATCCAATTTTTTTTTTTTTTTTTTCATTTTTTTTTCTAAGTGTCTGATCGAGAGAAGGAAAAAGAGGTGATTTTTAGCCACTCTCGATTTTGTACTTAGAAAAAATCCAAATTTTTTATTTTTTTTTTTCCGTTTTTTTTCTAAGTGTCTGATCGAGAGAAGGAAAAAGAGGTGATTTTTAGCCACTCTCGATTTTGTACTTAGAAAAAATCCAAATTTTTTTTTTTTTTTTTCCGTTTTTTTTCTAAGTGTCTGATCGAGAAAAGGAAAAAGAGGTGATTTTTAGCCTCTCTCGATTTTGTACTTAGAAAAAATCCAATTTTTTTTTTTTTTTTTTCATTTTTTTTTCTAAGTGTCTGATCGAGAGAAGGAAAAAGAGGTGATTTTTAGCCACTCTCGATTTTGTACTTAGAAAAAATCCAAATTTTTTATTTTTTTTTTTCCGTTTTTTTTCTAAGTGTCTGATCGAGAGAAGGAAAAAGAGGTGATTTTTAGCCACTCTCGATTTTGTACTTAGAAAAAATCCAAATTTTTTTTTTTTGTTTTTCCGTTTTTTTTCTAAGTGTCTGATCGAGAAAAGGAAAAAGAGGTGATTTTTAGCCTCTCTCGATTTTGTACTTAGAAAAAATCCAAATTTTTTTTTTTTTTTTTCCGTTTTTTTTCTAAGTGTCTGATCGAGAGAAGGAAAAAGAGGTGATTTTTAGCCACTCTCGATTTTGTACTTAGAAAAAATCCAAATTTTTTTTTTTTTTTTTTCCGTTTTTTTTCTAAGTGTCTGATCGAGAGAAGGAAAAAGAGGTGATTTTTAGCCTCTCTCGATTTTGTACTTAGAAAAAATCCAATTTTTTTTTTTTTTTTTCATTTTTTTTTCTAAGTGTCTGATCGAGAGAAGGAAAAAGAGGTGATTTTTAGCCACTCTCGATTTTGTACTTAGAAAAAATCCAAATTTTTTATTTTTTTTTTTCCGTTTTTTTTCTAAGTGTCTGATCGAGAGAAGGAAAAAGAGGTGATTTTTAGCCACTCTCGATTTTGTACTTAGAAAAAATCCAAATTTTTTTTTTTTTTTTTCCGTTTTTTTTCTAAGTGTCTGATCGAGAAAAGGAAAAAGAGGTGATTTTTAGCCTCTCTCGATTTTGTACTTAGAAAAAATCCAAATTTTTTTTTTTTTTTTTTCCGTTTTTTTTCTAAGTGTCTGATCGAGAGAAGGAAAAAGAGGTGATTTTTAGCCACTCTCGATTTTGTACTTAGAAAAAATCCAATTTTTTTTTTTTTTTTTTTCCGTTTTTTTTCTAAGTGTCTGATCGAGAGAAGGAAAAAGAGGTGATTTTTAGCCACTCTCGATTTTGTACTTAGAAAAAATCCAAATTTTTTTTTTTTTTTTTCCGTTTTTTTTCTAAGTGTCTGATCGAGAGAAGGAAAAAGAGGTGATTTTTAGCCACTCTCGATTTTGTACTTAGAAAAAATCCAAATTTTTTTTTTTTTTTTTTCCGTTTTTTTTCTAAGTGTCTGATCGAGAGAAGGAAAAAGAGGTGATTTTTAGCCACTCTCGATTTTGTACTTAGAAAAAATCCAATTTTTTTTTTTTTTTTTTCATTTTTTTTTCTAAGTGTCTGATCGAGAGAAGGAAAAAGAGGTGATTTTTAGCCACTCTCGATTTTGTACTTAGAAAAAATCCAAATTTTTTTTTTTTTTTTTCCGTTTTTTTTCTAAGTGTCTGATCGAGAAAAGGAAAAAGAGGTGATTTTTAGCCTCTCTCGATTTTGTACTTAGAAAAAATCCAAATTTTTTTTTTTTTTTTTTCCGTTTTTTTTCTAAGTGTCTGATCGAGAGAAGGAAAAAGAGGTGATTTTTAGCCACTCTCGATTTTGTACTTAGAAAAAATCCAATTTTTTTTTTTTTTTTTTTCCGTTTTTTTTCTAAGTGTCTGATCGAGAGAAGGAAAAAGAGGTGATTTTTAGCCACTCTCGATTTTGTACTTAGAAAAAATCCAAATTTTTTATTTTTTTTTTTCCGTTTTTTTTCTAAGTGTCTGATCGAGAGAAGGAAAAAGAGGTGATTTTTAGCCTCTCTCGATTTTGTACTTAGAAAAAATCCAAATTTATTTTTTTTTTTTTTCCGTTTTTTTTCTAAGTGTCTGATCGAGAGAAGGAAAAAGAGGTGATTTTTAGCCACTTTCGATTTTGTACTTAGAAAAAATCCAAATTTTTTTTTTTTTTTTTTCCGTTTTTTTTCTAAGTGTCTGATCGAGAGAAGGAAAAAGAGGTGATTTTTAGCCACTCTCGATTTTGTACTTAGAAAAAATCCAAATTTTTTTTTTTTTTTTCCGTTTTTTTTCTAAGTGTCTGATCGAGAGAAGGAAAAAGAGGTGATTTTTAGCCTCTCTCGATTTTGTACTTAGAAAAAATCCAAATTTTTTTTTTTTTTTTTTCCGTTTTTTTTCTAAGTGTCTGATCGAGAGAAGGAAAAAGAGGTGATTTTTAGCCTCTCTCGATTTTGTACTTAGAAAAAATCCAATTTTTTTTTTTTTTTTTTTTTTTTTCTAAGTGTCCGATCGAGAGAAGGAAAAAGAGGTGATTTTTAGCCTCTCTCGATTTTGTACTTAGAAAAAATCCAAATTTTTTTTTTTTTTTTTTCCGTTTTTTTTCTAAGTGTCTGATCGAGAAAAGGAAAAATAGGTGATTTTTAGCCTCTCTCGATTTTGTACTTAGAAAAAATCCAATTTTTTTTTTTTTTTTTTCATTTTTTTTTCTAAGTGTCTGATCGAGAGAAGGAAAAATAGGTGATTTTTAGCCACTCTCGATTTTGTACTTAGAAAAAATCCAAATTTTTTATTTTTTTTTTTCCGTTTTTTTTCTAAGTGTCTGATCGAGAGAAGGAAAAAGAGGTGATTTTTAGCCACTCTCGATTTTGTACTTAGAAAAAATCCAAATTTTTTTTTTTTTTTTTTCCGTTTTTTTTCTAAGTGTCTGATCGAGAAAAGGAAAAAGAGGTGATTTTTAGCCTCTCTCGATTTTGTACTTAGAAAAAATCCAAATTTTTTTTTTTTTTTTTTCCGTTTTTTTTCTAAGTGTCTGATCGAGAGAAGGAAAAAGAGGTGATTTTTAGCCACTCTCGATTTTGTACTTAGAAAAAATCCAAATTTTTTTTTTTTTTTTTTCCGTTTTTTTTCTAAGTGTCTGATCGAGAGAAGGAAAAAGAGGTGATTTTTAGCCTCTCTCGATTTTGTACTTAGAAAAAATCCAATTTTTTTTTTTTTTTTTTCATTTTTTTTTCTAAGTGTCTGATCGAGAGAAGGAAAAAGAGGTGATTTTTAGCCACTCTCGATTTTGTACTTAGAAAAAATCCAAATTTTTTATTTTTTTTTTTCCGTTTTTTTTCTAAGTGTCTGATCGAGAGAAGGAAAAAGAGGTGATTTTTAGCCACTCTCGATTTTGTACTTAGAAAAAATCCAAATTTTTTTTTTTTTTTTTTCCGTTTTTTTTCTAAGTGTCTGATCGAGAAAAGGAAAAAGAGGTGATTTTTAGCCTCTCTCGATTTTGTACTTAGAAAAAATCCAATTTTTTTTTTTTTTTTTTCATTTTTTTTTCTAAGTGTCTGATCGAGAGAAGGAAAAAGAGGTGATTTTTAGCCACTCTCGATTTTGTACTTAGAAAAAATCCAAATTTTTTATTTTTTTTTTTCCGTTTTTTTTCTAAGTGTCTGATCGAGAGAAGGAAAAAGAGGTGATTTTTAGCCACTCTCGATTTTGTACTTAGAAAAAATCCAAATTTTTTTTTTTTGTTTTTCCGTTTTTTTTCTAAGTGTCTGATCGAGAAAAGGAAAAAGAGGTGATTTTTAGCCTCTCTCGATTTTGTACTTAGAAAAAATCCAAATTTTTTTTTTTTTTTTTCCGTTTTTTTTCTAAGTGTCTGATCGAGAGAAGGAAAAAGAGGTGATTTTTAGCCACTCTCGATTTTGTACTTAGAAAAAATCCAAATTTTTTTTTTTTTTTTTTCCGTTTTTTTTCTAAGTGTCTGATCGAGAGAAGGAAAAAGAGGTGATTTTTAGCCTCTCTCGATTTTGTACTTAGAAAAAATCCAATTTTTTTTTTTTTTTTTTCATTTTTTTTTCTAAGTGTCTGATCGAGAGAAGGAAAAAGAGGTGATTTTTAGCCACTCTCGATTTTGTACTTAGAAAAAATCCAAATTTTTTATTTTTTTTTTTCCGTTTTTTTTCTAAGTGTCTGATCGAGAGAAGGAAAAAGAGGTGATTTTTAGCCACTCTCGATTTTGTACTTAGAAAAAATCCAAATTTTTTTTTTTTTTTTTCCGTTTTTTTTCTAAGTGTCTGATCGAGAAAAGGAAAAAGAGGTGATTTTTAGCCTCTCTCGATTTTGTACTTAGAAAAAATCCAAATTTTTTTTTTTTTTTTTTCCGTTTTTTTTCTAAGTGTCTGATCGAGAGAAGGAAAAAGAGGTGATTTTTAGCCACTCTCGATTTTGTACTTAGAAAAAATCCAATTTTTTTTTTTTTTTTTTTCCGTTTTTTTTCTAAGTGTCTGATCGAGAGAAGGAAAAAGAGGTGATTTTTAGCCACTCTCGATTTTGTACTTAGAAAAAATCCAAATTTTTTATTTTTTTTTTTCCGTTTTTTTTCTAAGTGTCTGATCGAGAGAAGGAAAAAGAGGTGATTTTTAGCCTCTCTCGATTTTGTACTTAGAAAAAATCCAAATTTATTTTTTTTTTTTTTCCGTTTTTTTTCTAAGTGTCTGATCGAGAGAAGGAAAAAGAGGTGATTTTTAGCCTCTCTCGATTTTGTACTTAGAAAAAATCCAATTTTTTTTTTTTTTTTTTCCGTTTTTTTTCTAAGTGTCTGATCGAGAGAAGGAAAAAGAGGTGATTTTTAGCCTCTCTCGATTTTGTACTAAGAAAAAATCCAAATTTTTTTTTTTTTTTTTTCCGTTTTTTTTCTAAGTGTCTGATCGAGAGAAGGAAAAAGAGGTGATTTTTAGCCACTCTCGATTTTGTACTTAGAAAAAATCCAAATTTTTTTTTTTTTTTTTCCGTTTTTTTTCTAAGTGTCTGATCGAGAGAAGGAAAAAGAGGTGATTTTTAGCCACTCTCGATTTTGTACTTAGAAAAAATCCAAATTTTTTATTTTTTTTTTTCCGTTTTTTTTCTAAGTGTCTGATCGAGAGAAGGAAAAAGAGGTGATTTTTAGCCACTTTCGATTTTGTACTTAGAAAAAATCCAAATTTTTTTTTTTTTTTTTCCGTTTTTTTTCTAAGTGTCTGATCGAGAAAAGGAAAAAGAGGTGATTTTTAGCCTCTCTCGATTTTGTACTTAGAAAAAATCCAAATTTTTTTTTTTTTTTTTCCGTTTTTTTTCTAAGTGTCTGATCGAGAGAAGGAAAAAGAGGTGATTTTTAGCCACTCTCGATTTTGTACTTAGAAAAAATCCAATTTTTTTTTTTTTTTTTTCCCGTTTTTTTTCTAAGTGTCTGATCGAGAGAAGGAAAAAGAGGTGATTTTTAGCCACTCTCGATTTTGTACTTAGAAAAAATCCAAATTTTTTATTTTTTTTTTTCCGTTTTTTTTCTAAGTGTCTGATCGAGAGAAGGAAAAAGAGGTGATTTTTAGCCTCTCTCGATTTTGTACTTAGAAAAAATCCAAATTTATTTTTTTTTTTTTTCCGTTTTTTTTCTAAGTGTCTGATCGAGAGAAGGAAAAAGAGGTGATTTTTAGCCACTTTCGATTTTGTACTTAGAAAAAATCCAAATTTTTTTTTTTTTTTTTTCCGTTTTTTTTCTAAGTGTCTGATCGAGAGAAGGAAAAAGAGGTGATTTTTAGCCACTCTCGATTTTGTACTTAGAAAAAATCCAATTTTTTTTTTTTTTTTTCCGTTTTTTTTCTAAGTGTCTGATCGAGAGAAGGAAAAAGAGGTGATTTTTAGCCTCTCTCGATTTTGTACTTAGAAAAAATCCAAATTTTTTTTTTTTTTTTTCCGTTTTTTTTCTAAGTGTCTGATCGAGAGAAGGAAAAAGAGGTGATTTTTAGCCTCTCTCGATTTTGTACTAAGAAAAAATCCAAATTTTTTTTTTTTTTTTTTTCCGTTTTTTTTCTAAGTGTCTGATCGAGAGAAGGAAAAAGAGGTGATTTTTAGCCACTCTCGATTTTGTACTTAGAAAAAATCCAATTTTTTTTTTTTTTTTTTCCGTTTTTTTTCTAAGTGTCTGATCGAGAGAAGGAAAAAGAGGTGATTTTTAGCCTCTCTCGATTTTGTTCTTAGAAAAAATCCAATTTTTTTTTTTTTTTTCCGTTTTTTTTCTAAGTGTCTGATCGAGAGAAGGAAAAACAGGTGATTTTTAGCCTCTCTCGATTTTGTACTTAGAAAAAATCCAAATTTTTTTTTTTTTTTTTTTCCGTTTTTTTTCTAAGTGTCTGATCGAGAGAAGGAAAAAGAGGTGATTTTTAGCCACTCTCGATTTTGTACTTAGAAAAAATCCAAATTTTTTTTTTTTTTTTTCCGTTTTTTTTCTAAGTGTCTGATCGAGAGAAGGAAAAAGAGGTGATTTTTAGCCTCTCTCGATTTTGTTCTTAGAAAAAATCCAATTTTTTTTTTTTTTTTTTCATTTTTTTTTCTAAGTGTCTGATCGAGAGAAGGAAAAAGAGGTGATTTTTAGTCACTCTCGATTTTGTACTTAGAAAAAATCCAAATTTTTTTTTTTTTTTTTCCGTTTTTTTTCTAAGTGTCTGATCGAGAGAAGGAAAAAGAGGTGATTTTTAGCCACTCTCGATTTTGTACTAAGAAAAAATCCAAATTTTTTTTATTTTTTTTTCCGTTTTTTTTCTAAGTGTCTGATCGAGAGAAGGAAAAAGAGGTGATTTTTAGCCTCTCTCGATTTTGTACTTAGAAAAAATCCAATTTTTTTTTATTTTTTTTCATTTTTTTTTCTAAGTGTCTGATCGAGAGAAGGAAAAAGAGGTGATTTTTAGCCACTCTCGATTTTGTACTTAGAAAAAATCCAAATTTTTTTTTTTTTTTTTTCCGTTTTTTTTCTAAGTGTCTGATCGAGAGAAGGAAAAAGAGGTGATTTTTAGCCACTCTCGATTTTGTACTTAGAAAAAATCCAAATTTTTTTTTTTTTTTTTTCCATTTTTTTTCTAAGTGTCTGATCGAGAAAAGGAAAAAGAGGTGATTTTTAGCCTCTCTCGATTTTGTACTTAGAAAAAATCCAAATTTTTATTTTTTTTTTTTCCGTTTTTTTTCTAAGTGTCTGATCGAGAGAAGGAAAAAGAGGTGATTTTTAGCCACTCTCGATTTTGTACTTAGAAAAAATCCAAATTTTTTTTTTTTTTTTTTTCCGTTTTTTTTCTAAGTGTCTGATCGAGAGAAGGAAAAAGAGGTGATTTTTAGCCTCTCTTGATTTTGTACTTAGAAAAAATCCAATTTTTTTTTTTTTTTTCTTTTTTTTTTCTAAGTGTCTGATCGAGAGAAGGAAAAAGAGGTGATTTTTAGCCACTCTCGATTTTGTACTTAGAAAAAATCCAAATTTTTTTTTTTTTTTTTTCCGTTTTTTTTCTAAGTGTCTGATCGAGAGAAGGAAAAAGAGGTGATTTTTAGCCACTCTCGATTTTGTACTCAGAAAAAATCCAAATTTTTTTTTTTTTTTTTTTCCGTTTTTTTTCTAAGTGTCTGATCGAGAGAAGGAAAAAGAGGTGATTTTTAGCCTCTCTCGATTTTGTACTTAGAAAAAATCCAATTTTTTTTTTTTTTTTCCCGTTTTTTTTCTAAGTGTCTGATCGAGAGAAGGAAAAAGAGGTGATTTTTAGCCTCTCTCGATTTTGTACTTAGAAAAAATCCAAATTTTTTTTTTTTTTTTTCCGTTTTTTTTCTAAGTGTCTGATCGAGAGAAGGAAAAAGAGGTGATTTTTAGCCTCTCTCGATTTTGTACTTAGAAAAAATCCAAATTTTTTTTTTTTTTTTTTCCGTTTTTTTTCTAAGTGTCTGATCGAGAGAAGGAAAAAGAGGTGATTTTTAGCCTCTCTCGATTTTGTACTTAGAAAAAATCCAATTTTTTTTTTTTTTTTTTTCTAAGTGTCCGATCGAGAGAAGGAAAAAGAGGTGATTTTTAGCCTCTCTCGATTTTGTACTTAGAAAAAATCCAAATTTTTTTTTTTTTTTTTTCCGTTTTTTTTCTAAGTGTCTGATCGAGAAAAGGAAAAAGAGGTGATTTTTAGCCTCTCTCGATTTTGTACTTAGAAAAAATCCAATTTTTTTTTTTTTTTTTTCATTTTTTTTTCTAAGTGTCTGATCGAGAGAAGGAAAAAGAGGTGATTTTTAGCCACTCTCGATTTTGTACTTAGAAAAAATCCAAATTTTTTATTTTTTTTTTTCCGTTTTTTTTCTAAGTGTCTGATCGAGAGAAGGAAAAAGAGGTGATTTTTAGCCACTCTCGATTTTGTACTTAGAAAAAATCCAAATTTTTTTTTTTTTTTTTTCCGTTTTTTTTCTAAGTGTCTGATCGAGAAAAGGAAAAAGAGGTGATTTTTAGCCTCTCTCGATTTTGTACTTAGAAAAAATCCAAATTTTTTTTTTTTTTTTTTCCGTTTTTTTTCTAAGTGTCTGATCGAGAGAAGGAAAAAGAGGTGATTTTTAGCCACTCTCGATTTTGTACTTAGAAAAAATCCAAATTTTTTTTTTTCCGTTTTTTTTCTAAGTGTCTGATCGAGAGAAGGAAAAAGAGGTGATTTTTAGCCTCTCTCGATTTTGTACTTAGAAAAAATCCAATTTTTTTTTTTTTTTTTTCATTTTTTTTTCTAAGTGTCTGATCGAGAGAAGGAAAAAGAGGTGATTTTTAGCCACTCTCGATTTTGTACTTAGAAAAAATCCAAATTTTTTATTTTTTTTTTCCGTTTTTTTTCTAAGTGTCTGATCGAGAGAAGGAAAAAGAGGTGATTTTTAGCCACTCTCGATTTTGTACTTAGAAAAAATCCAAATTTTTTTTTTTTTTTTTTCCGTTTTTTTTCTAAGTGTCTGATCGAGAAAAGGAAAAAGAGTTGATTTTTAGCCTCTCTCGATTTTGTACTTAGAAAAAATCCAAAATTTTTTTTTTTTTTTTCCGTTTTTTTTCTAAGTGTCTGATCGAGAGAAGGAAAAAGAGGTGATTTTTAGCCACTCTCGATTTTGTACTTAGAAAAAATCCAATTTTTTTTTTTTTTTTTTTCCGTTTTTTTTCTAAGTGTCTGATCGAGAGAAGGAAAAAGAGGTGATTTTTAGCCACTCTCGATTTTGTACTTAGAAAAAATCCAAATTTTTTATTTTTTTTTTTCCGTTTTTTTTCTAAGTGTCTGATCGAGAGAAGGAAAAAGAGGTGATTTTTAGCCTCTCTCGATTTTGTACTTAGAAAAAATCCAAATTTATTTTTTTTTTTTTTCCGTTTTTTTTCTAAGTGTCTGATCGAGAGAAGGAAAAAGAGGTGATTTTTAGCCACTTTCGATTTTGTACTTAGAAAAAATCCAAATTTTTTTTTTTTTTTTTTCCGTTTTTTTCTAAGTGTCTGATCGAGAGAAGGAAAAAGAGGTGATTTTTAGCCACTCTCGATTTTGTACTTAGAAAAAATCCAAATTTTTTTTTTTTTTTTCCGTTTTTTTTCTAAGTGTCTGATCGAGAGAAGGAAAAAGAGGTGATTTTTAGCCTCTCTCGATTTTGTACTTAGAAAAAATCCAAATTTTTTTTTTTTTTTTTCCGTTTTTTTTCTAAGTGTCTGATCGAGAGAAGGAAAAAGAGGTGATTTTTAGCCTCTCTCGATTTTGTACTAAGAAAAAATCCAAATTTTATTTTTTTTTTTTTTCCGTTTTTTTTCTAAGTGTCTGATCGAGAGAAGGAAAAAGAGGTGATTTTTAGCCACTCTCGATTTTGTACTTAGAAAAAATCCAATTTTATTTTATTTTTTTTCATTTTTTTTTCTAAGTGTCTGATCGAGAGAAGGAAAAAGAGGTGATTTTTAGTCACTCTCGATTTTGTACTTAGAAAAAATCCAAATTTTTTTTTTTTTTTTTTCCGTTTTTTTTCTAAGTGTCTGATCGAGAGAAGGAAAAAGAGGTGATTTTTAGCCACTCTCGATTTTGTACTTAGAAAAAATCCAAATTTTTTTTATTTTTTTTTCCGTTTTTTTTCTAAGTGTCTGATCGAGAGAAGGAAAAAGAGGTGATTTTTAGCCTCTCTCGATTTTGTACTTAGAAAAAATCCAATTTTTTTTATTTTTTTTCATTTTTTTTCTAAGTGTCTGATCGAGAGAAGGAAAAAGAGGTGATTTTTAGCCACTCTCGATTTTGTACTTAGAAAAAATCCAAATTTTTTTTTTTTTTTTTTCCGTTTTTTTTCTAAGTGTCTGATCGAGAGAAGGAAAAAGAGGTGATTTTTAGCCACTCTCGATTTTGTACTTAGAAAAAATCCAAATTTTTTTTTTTTTTTTTTCCGTTTTTTTTCTAAGTGTCTGATCGAGAAAAGGAAAAAGAGGTGATTTTTAGCCTCTCTCGATTTTGTACTTAGAAAAAATCCAAATTTTTTTTTTTTTTTTTTCCGTTTTTTTTCTAAGTGTCTGATCGAGAGAAGGAAAAAGAGGTGATTTTTAGCCACTCTCGATTTTGTACTTAGAAAAAATCCAAATTTTTTTTTTTTTTTTTTCCGTTTTTTTTCTAAGTGTCTGATCGAGAGAAGGAAAAAGAGGTGATTTTTAGCCTCTCTCGATTTTGTACTTAGAAAAAATCCAATTTTTTTTTTTTTTTTTCATTTTTTTTTCTAAGTGTCTGATCGAGAGAAGGAAAAAGAGGTGATTTTTAGCCACTCTCGATTTTGTACTTAGAAAAAATCCAAATTTTTTATTTTTTTTTTTCCGTTTTTTTTCTAAGTGTCTGATCGAGAGAAGGAAAAAGAGGTGATTTTTAGCCTCTCTCGATTTTGTACTTAGAAAAAATCCAATTTTTTTTTTTTTTTTTTTTTTTTTTTCTAAGTGTCCGATCGAGAGAAGGAAAAAGAGGTGATTTTTAGCCTCTCTCGATTTTGTACTTAGAAAAAATCCAATTTTTTTTTTTTTTTTTTTTTTTTTTTCTAAGTGTCCGATCGAGAGAAGGAAAAAGAGGTGATTTTTAGCCTCTCTCGATTTTGTACTTAGAAAAAATCCAATTTTTTTTTTTTTTTTTTCATTTTTTTTTCTAAGTGTCTGATCGAGAGAAGGAAAAAGAGGTGATTTTTAGCCACTCTCGATTTTGTACTTAGAAAAAATCCAAATTTTTTTTTTTTTTTTTTCCGTTTTTTTTTCTAAGTGTCTGATCGAGAGAAGGAAAAAGAGGTGATTTTTAGCCTCTCTCGATTTTGTACTTAGAAAAAATCCAATTTTTTTTTTTTTTTTTTTTTTTTTTTCTAAGTGTCCGATCGAGAGAAGGAAAAAGAGGTGATTTTTAGCCTCTCTCGATTTTGTACTTAGAAAAAATCCAAATTTTTTTTTTTTTTTTTTCCGTTTTTTTTTCTAAGTGTCTGATCGAGAAAAGGAAAAAGAGGTGATTTTTAGCCTCTCTCGATTTTGTACTTAGAAAAAATCCAATTTTTTTTTTTTTTTTTTCATTTTTTTTTCTAAGTGTCTGATCGAGAGAAGGAAAAAGAGGTGATTTTTAGCCACTCTCGATTTTGTACTTAGAAAAAATCCAAATTTTTTATTTTTTTTTTTCCGTTTTTTTTCTAAGTGTCTGATCGAGAGAAGGAAAAAGAGGTGATTTTTAGCCACTCTCGATTTTGTACTTAGAAAAAATCCAAATTTTTTTTTTTTTTTTTTCCGTTTTTTTTCTAAGTGTCTGATCGAGAAAAGGAAAAAGAGGTGATTTTTAGCCTCTCTCGATTTTGTACTTAGAAAAAATCCAAATTTTTTTTTTTTTTTTTTCCGTTTTTTTTCTAAGTGTCTGATCGAGAGAAGGAAAAAGAGGTGATTTTTAGCCACTCTCGATTTTGTACTTAGAAAAAATCCAAATTTTTTTTTTTTTTTTTTCCGTTTTTTTTCTAAGTGTCTGATCGAGAGAAGGAAAAAGAGGTGATTTTTAGCCTCTCTCGATTTTGTACTTAGAAAAAATCCAAATTTTTTTTTTTTTTTTTCCGTTTTTTTTCTAAGTGTCTGATCGAGAGAAGGAAAAAGAGGTGATTTTTAGCCTCTCTCGATTTTGTACTTAGAAAAAATCCAAATTTTTTTTTTTTTTTTTTCCGTTTTTTTTTCTAAGTGTCTGATCGAGAGAAGGAAAAAGAGGTGATTTTTAGCCTCTCTCGATTTTGTACTTAGAAAAAATCCAATTTTTTTTTTTTTTTTTTTTTTTTTTCTAAGTGTCCGATCGAGAGAAGGAAAAAGAGGTGATTTTTAGCCTCTCTCGATTTTGTACTTAGAAAAAATCCAAATTTTTTTTTTTTTTTTTTCCGTTTTTTTTCTAAGTGTCTGATCGAGAAAAGGAAAAAGAGGTGATTTTTAGCCTCTCTCGATTTTGTACTTAGAAAAAATCCAATTTTTTTTTTTTTTTTTCATTTTTTTTTCTAAGTGTCTGATCGAGAGAAGGAAAAAGAGGTGATTTTTAGCCACTCTCGATTTTGTACTTAGAAAAAATCCAAATTTTTTATTTTTTTTTTTTCCGTTTTTTTTCTAAGTGTCTGATCGAGAGAAGGAAAAAGAGGTGATTTTTAGCCACTCTCGATTTTGTACTTAGAAAAAATCCAAATTTTTTTTTTTTTTTTTTCCGTTTTTTTTCTAAGTGTCTGATCGAGAAAAGGAAAAAGAGGTGATTTTTAGCCTCTCTCGATTTTGTACTTAGAAAAAATCCAAATTTTTTTTTTTTTTTTTCCGTTTTTTTTCTAAGTGTCTGATCGAGAGAAGGAAAAAGAGGTGATTTTTAGCCACTCTCGATTTTGTACTTAGAAAAAATCCAAATTTTTTTTTTTTTTTTTTCCGTTTTTTTTCTAAGTGTCTGATCGAGAGAAGGAAAAAGAGGTGATTTTTAGCCTCTCTCGATTTTGTACTTAGAAAAAATCCAATTTTTTTTTTTTTTTTTTTCATTTTTTTTTCTAAGTGTCTGATCGAGAGAAGGAAAAAGAGGTGATTTTTAGCCACTCTCGATTTTGTACTTAGAAAAAATCCAAATTTTTTATTTTTTTTTTTCCGTTTTTTTTCTAAGTGTCTGATCGAGAGAAGGAAAAAGAGGTGATTTTTAGCCACTCTCGATTTTGTACTTAGAAAAAATCCAAATTTTTTTTTTTTTTTTTTCCGTTTTTTTTCTAAGTGTCTGATCGAGAAAAGGAAAAAGAGGTGATTTTTAGCCTCTCTCGATTTTGTACTTAGAAAAAATCCAATTTTTTTTTTTTTTTTTTCATTTTTTTTTCTAAGTGTCTGATCGAGAGAAGGAAAAAGAGGTGATTTTTAGCCACTCTCGATTTTGTACTTAGAAAAAATCCAAATTTTTTATTTTTTTTTTCCCGTTTTTTTTCTAAGTGTCTGATCGAGAGAAGGAAAAAGAGGTGATTTTTAGCCACTCTCGATTTTGTACTTAGAAAAAATCCAAATTTTTTTTTTTTTTTTTTCCGTTTTTTTTCTAAGTGTCTGATCGAGAAAAGGAAAAAGAGGTGATTTTTAGCCTCTCTCGATTTTGTACTTAGAAAAAATCCAAATTTTTTTTTTTTTTTTTTCCGTTTTTTTTTCTAAGTGTCTGATCGAGAGAAGGAAAAAGAGGTGATTTTTAGCCACTCTCGATTTTGTACTTAGAAAAAATCCAAATTTTTTTTTTTTTTTTTTCCGTTTTTTTTCTAAGTGTCTGATCGAGAGAAGGAAAAAGAGGTGATTTTTAGCCTCTCTCGATTTTGTACTTAGAAAAAATCCAATTTTTTTTTTTTTTTTTCATTTTTTTTTCTAAGTGTCTGATCGAGAGAAGGAAAAAGAGGTGATTTTTAGCCACTCTCGATTTTGTACTTAGAAAAAATCCAAATTTTTTATTTTTTTTTTTCCGTTTTTTTTCTAAGTGTCTGATCGAGAGAAGGAAAAAGAGGTGATTTTTAGCCACTCTCGATTTTGTACTTAGAAAAAATCCAAATTTTTTTTTTTTTTTTTTTCCGTTTTTTTTTCTAAGTGTCTGATCGAGAAAAGGAAAAAGAGGTGATTTTTAGCCTCTCTCGATTTTGTACTTAGAAAAAAATCCAAATTTTTTTTTTTTTTTTTTTCCGTTTTTTTTTCTAAGTGTCTGATCGAGAGAAGGAAAAAGAGGTGATTTTTAGCCACTCTCGATTTTGTACTTAGAAAAAATCCAATTTTTTTTTTTTTTTTTTTCCGTTTTTTTTTCTAAGTGTCTGATCGAGAGAAGGAAAAAGAGGTGATTTTTAGCCACTCTCGATTTTGTACTTAGAAAAAAATCCAAATTTTTTTATTTTTTTTTTTTCCGTTTTTTTTTCTAAGTGTCTGATCGAGAGAAGGAAAAAGAGGTGATTTTTAGCCTCTCTCGATTTTGTACTTAGAAAAAAATCCAAATTTATTTTTTTTTTTTTTTTCCGTTTTTTTTTCTAAGTGTCTGATCGAGAGAAGGAAAAAGAGGTGATTTTTAGCCACTTTCGATTTTGTACTTAGAAAAAAATCCAAATTTTTTTTTTTTTTTTTTTTCCGTTTTTTTTTCTAAGTGTCTGATCGAGAGAAGGAAAAAGAGGTGATTTTTAGCCACTCTCGATTTTGTACTTAGAAAAAAATCCAAATTTTTTTTTTTTTTTTTCCGTTTTTTTTCTAAGTGTCTGATCGAGAGAAGGAAAAAGAGGTGATTTTTAGCCTCTCTCGATTTTGTACTTAGAAAAAATCCAAATTTTTTTTTTTTTTTTTTTCCGTTTTTTTTTCTAAGTGTCTGATCGAGAGAAGGAAAAAGAGGTGATTTTTAGCCTCTCTCGATTTTGTACTTAGAAAAAATCCAAATTTTTTTTTTTTTTTTTTTCCGTTTTTTTTTCTAAGTGTCTGATCGAGAGAAGGAAAAAGAGGTGATTTTTAGCCACTCTCGATTTTGTACTTAGAAAAAATCCAAATTTTTTTTTTTTTTTTTTTCCGTTTTTTTTTCTAAGTGTCTGATCGAGAGAAGGAAAAAAGAGGTGATTTTTAGCCACTCTCGATTTTGTACTTAGAAAAAAATCCAAATTTTTTTTTTTTTTTTTTTTCCGTTTTTTTTTCTAAGTGTCTGATCGAGAGAAGGAAAAAGAGGTGATTTTTAGCCACTCTCGATTTTGTACTTAGAAAAAAATCCAAATTTTTTTTTTTTTTTTTTTTCCGTTTTTTTTTCTAAGTGTCTGATCGAGAAAAGGAAAAAGAGGTGATTTTTAGCCTCTCTCGATTTTGTACTTAGAAAAAATCCAAATTTTTTTTTTTTTTTTTTTTCCGTTTTTTTTCTAAGTGTCTGATCGAGAGAAGGAAAAAGAGGTGATTTTTAGCCACTCTCGATTTTGTACTTAGAAAAAAATCCAATTTTTTTTTTTTTTTTTTTTCCGTTTTTTTTTCTAAGTGTCTGATCGAGAGAAGGAAAAAGAGGTGATTTTTTAGCCACTCTCGATTTTGTACTTAGAAAAAAATCCAAATTTTTTATTTTTTTTTTTTCCGTTTTTTTTTCTAAGTGTCTGATCGAGAGAAGGAAAAAAGAGGTGATTTTTAGCCTCTCTCGATTTTGTACTTAGAAAAAAATCCAAATTTTATTTTTTTTTTTTTTTCCGTTTTTTTTTCTAAGTGTCTGATCGAGAGAAGGAAAAAAGAGGTGATTTTTAGCCACTTTCGATTTTGTACTTAGAAAAAATCCAAATTTTTTTTTTTTTTTTTTTCCGTTTTTTTTTCTAAGTGTCTGATCGAGAGAAGGAAAAAGAGGTGATTTTTAGCCACTCTCGATTTTGTACTTAGAAAAAAATCCAAAATTTTTTTTTTTTTTTTCCGTTTTTTTTTCTAAGTGTCT
>NC_084740.1:45877701-45952701 GCF_033978785.1 Entelurus aequoreus
GTAACGTGCGGAGTTCCCCAGGGTTCGGTTCTTGGCCCTGCACTCTTTAGTATTTACATGCTGCCGCTAGGTGACATCATACGCAAATACGGTGTTAGCTTTCACTGTTATGCTGATGACACCCAACTCTACATGCCCCTAAAGCTGACCAACACGCCGGATTGTAGTCAGCTGGAGGCATGTCTTAATGAAATTAAACAATGGATGTCCGCTAACTTTTTGCAACTCAACGCTAAGAAAACGGAAATGCTGATTATCGGTCCTGCTCAACACCGACATCTATTTAATAATACCACCTTAACATTTGACAACCAAACAATTAAACAAGGCGACTCGGTAAAGAATGTGGGTATTATCTTCGACCCAACTCTCTCGTTTGAGTCGCACATTAAGAGTGTTACTAAAACGGCCTTCTTTCATCTCCGTAATATCGCTAAAATTCGTCCCATTTTGTCCACAAGCGATGCTGAGATCATTATCCATGCGTTCGTTACATCTCGTCTCGATTACTGTAACGTTTTATTTTGGGGCCTCCCTATGTCTAGCATTAAAAGATTACAGATGGTACAAAATGCGGCTGCTAGACTTTTGACAAAAACAAGAAAGTTTGATCATATTACGCCTATACTGGCTCACTTGCATTGGCTTCCTGTGCACCTAAGATGGGACTTTAAGGTTTTACTACTTACGTATAAAATACTACACGGTCAAGCTCCCGCCTATCTTGACGATTGTATTGTACCATATGTCCCGACAAGAAATCTGCGTTCAAAGAACTCCGGCTTATTAGTGATTCCCAGAGCCCAAAAAAAGTCTGCGGGCTATAGAGCGTTTTCTATTCGGGCTCCAATACTATGGAATGCCCTCCCGGTAAAAGTTAGAGATGCTACCTCAGTAGAAGCATTTAAGTCTCATCTTAAAAGTCATTTGTATACTCTAGCCTTTAAATAGACTCCCCTTTTAGACCAGTTGATCTGCCGTTTCTTTTCTTTTCTTTTCTACTCTGCTCCCAACCCGGGGTGGACCGCTAGCCTGTCCATCAGATGGGGACATCTCTACGCTGCTGACCCGTCTCCACTCGGGATGGTTCCTGCTGGCCCCACTATGGACTGGACTTTCGCTGATGTGTTGGACTTTCACAATATTATGTCAGACCCACTCGACATCCATTGCTTTCGGTCTCCCCTAGAGGGGGGGGTGTTACCCACATATGCGGTCCTCTCCAAGGTTTCTCATAGTCATTCACATTGGCGTCCCACTGGAGTGAGTTTTCCTTGCCCGTATGTGGGCTCTGTACCGAGGATGTCGTTGTGGCTTGTACAGCCCTTTGAGACACTTGTGATTTAGGGCTATATAAATAAACATTGATTGATTGATTGATTGATTGCTTGATTGAACATCGACGATAAAGTTTGCAACTTTTGGTCGCTGATAAAAAAGCCTTGCCTGTACCGGAAGTAGCAGACGATATGCGTGTGACGTCACAGGTTGTGGAGCTCCTCACATCTGCACATTGTTTGCAATCATGGCCACCAGCAGCGAGAGCGATTCGGACCGAGAAAGCGACGATTTCCCCATTAATTTGAGCGAGGATGAAAGATTTGTGGATGAGGAAAGTGAGAGTGAAGGACTAGAGGGCAGTGGAAGTGATTCAGATAGGGAAGATGCTGTGAGAGGCGGGTGGGACCTGATATTCAGCTGGGAATGACTAAAACAGTAAATAAACACAAGACATATATATACTCTATTAGCCACAACACAACCAGGCTTATATTTAATATGCCACAAATTAATCTCACATAAAAAACACCTCCCCCCTCCATATAACCCGCCAATACAAATCAAACACCCGCACAACACACTCAATCCCACAGCCCAAAGTACCGTTCACCTCCCCAAAGTTCATACAGCACATATATTTCCCCAAAGTTACGTACGTGACGTGCACATAGCGGCACGCACGTACGGGCAAGCGATCAAATGTTTGGAAGCCGCAGCTGCGTACTCACGGTACCGCGTCCGCGTATCCAACTCAAAGTCCTCCTGGTAAGAGTCTCTGTTGTCCCAGTTCTCCACAGGCCAATGGTGAAGCTTGACTGTCATCTTTCGGGAATGTAAACAATGAAACACCGGCTACGTGTTTGTGTTGCTGCAGCCGACCGCTAATACACCGCTTCCCACCTACATCTTTCTTCTTTGCTGTCTCCATTGTTCATTGAACAAATTGCAAAAGATTCACCAACACAGATGTCCAGAATACTGTGGCATTTTGCGATGAAAACAGACGACTTAATAGCTGGCCACAATGGTGTCCCAAAATGTCTACAATCCGTGACGTCACGTGCAGGCGTCATCATACCGAGACGTTTTCAGCAGGATATTTCGCGGGAAATTTAAAATGTCACTTTATAAGTTAACCCGGCCGTATTGGCATGTGTTGCAATGTTAAGATTTCATCATTGATATATAAACTATCAGACTGCGTGGTCGGTAGTAGTGGCTTTCAGTAGGCCTTTAAACAAACAATTATTCAGCTTAAGTCCAGTGTCAGCCACACTAACCCATCGTTTAAGGTTCCCCTCCTTGGATAATTTTTTACACGGGTAAGTGCATCGTGTATTTCTTGAATATCCACAACCTCACCCTGTCATATCTTGATATCTTTGGAACTTTAAAAGTATTTGAAAACATGACGTCTTAGAAGGACATACTCTTTAATACTTTTTGAGGAGTTGCTGGTAGATGTGGAACATGTGCAAGTAAGACCTATGCTGACCCACAGCATGTAGCAAATAAAGTAGAGGAATGTAATACAGTTATTTCTGTCAGGAGCTGGAATGCAGCTTAGTGACAAAGTGGGAATATGTCAAACAGACAACCGTAATTTGTCAAGTGTGGGGCAAAAGCGTTGCTATAAAAAGTAGCATTACTGCTAATATGTAGCATCATTTGAAAAGTCCCCTGCTAGAAAATGAAGAGTGTTTGAAACTCCGCATGTCAACATCTCCATTGTGTATTATTCAAACTCACCTAATTCAGCTGGCTAGTTGTTATCAAGAGTACTAAAACCCTTTTCAACATGAATCTGACAACTAAGTAGGCTAAATAACTTTAAACTTTAATACATGCTCGGCCAGTATCAGCCAGTATCGGTATCGGATCGGAAGTGAAAAAACAACATCGGTATCAGATCGGAAGTGCAAAAACCTGGATTGGGACATCCCTACAACACATGCCGATACGGCCAGGTTAACTTACAAAGTGCAATTTTAAATTTCACGGCAAACTTCCGGCTGAAAACGTTTTGATATGATGACGTTTGCACGTGACGTCAACAGTGGAAGCGGAAGTATTCGGAGCCCATTGAATTCAATACAAAAAGCTCTGATTTCATTTAAAAATTCCACAGTATTCTGGACATCTGTGTTGGTGAATCTTTTGCAAATTGTTTAATGAACAATGAAGACTGCAAAGAAGAAAGCTGTAGGTGCGATCGGTGTATTAGCGCCAGACTACAGCAACACAACCAGGAGCACTTTGAGGATAGCAGACGCGCTAGCCGAACGACCTCACCTTGACTTCCTCCGTCTCCAGGCCGCCAACCGCATTGGTGATCAGGTGAAGTCCTTCGTCGTACCGTCGATCGCTGGAACGCAGGTGAGCACGGGTCGTGATGAGCAGATGAGAGCTGGCGTAGGTGCAGAGCTAATGTTTTTAGCATAGCTCTGTCGAGGTTCCGTAGCTAAGTTAGCTTCAATGGCGTCGTTAGCAACAGCATTATTAAGCTTCGCCAAGCTGGAAAGTCCAGAGTTTGGTAGTATTGTTGATCTTCTGTCTATCCTTCCAGTCAGGGACTTATTTGTTTTGTTTCTATATGCAGTAAAGCCTGATGCTATCACGTTAGCTCAGTAGCTAAAAAGCTTCATCGATGTATTGTCGTGGAGATAAAAGTCACTGTGAATGTCCATTTTGCGTTCTCGACTCTCATTTTCAAGAGGATATAGTATCCGAGGTGGTTTAAAATACAAATCCGTGATCCACAATAGAAAAAGGAGAGAGTGTGGAATCCAATGAACCCTTGTACCTAAGTTACGGTCAGAGTGAAAAAAGATACGTTCTGCACTGCACGCTAGTCCTTCAGTTTCACGTTCCTCATCCACGAATCTTTCATCCTCGCTCAAATTAATGGGGTAATCGTCGCTTTCTCGGTCTGAATCTCTCTCGCTGCTGGTGTAAACAATGTGCAAATGTGAGGAGCCTTTCAACCTGTGACGTCACGCTACTTCCGGTACAGGCAAGGCTTTTTTTTTATCAGCGACCAAAAGTTGCGAACTTTATCGTTGATGTTCTCTACTAAATCCTTTCAGCAAAAATATGGCAATATCGCGAAATGATCAAGTATGACACATAGAATGGATCTGCTATCCCCATTTAAATAAAAAAAAACATTTCAGTAGGCCTTTAAGTCCAAAACAGTTACAAAGACGTAACAATTTCCTCACTTTCGGACGAAGATATCAACCGCTATTCTCTCTGGTCGGTGGAACCAATCAGATGTTAGGACCCGCCCACTGACTTTGATGGCTGAGTTTGAAAGATAAAATACATTTATGTATTTAAGTCCATTCTAATGAATTATCACATTTAAGTAATTATTTAAAGATGTATTTATTTGTTTAGTTTTTGTCCCATTTGACCCTCCATATTTTTGGAGCAGCAAGACTTCCACAATATGGACTCATTTAGCCTTTTCAAATCAAGAACACACTTATTCCAGAATGCTTATTCACTTTCATTTCAGCTATTTCTAGTTTCTTGTCTAAACTGACATTTTCTGTTTTATATTGTTCAATGTTTGTCGAGTTATGTTTTGTTTGTTTTCTCCCCTAACTTGAAAAGGGTTTTGACCTTTTGACCAGGGGTTACACTGGGACTTCACTCTTTGTTTTAATCCAATGATGAGACCAATCTGTGTTTCTCCTTTTATTTTGGACTTGATTGTCTCTTTTTTTCATTAAATACTTGTAAGGTGAAAAACCTTTGGAAAAGGTGGACAAATACAAAAGCAATTAGGGACCAATATAAGCAAATTACAATAAACCATTTTTTAAAGTAAAAGTGTTTCCAAAAGAACTTATTGTGACCCTTGAGAGCTTGGATTTGGCATTTAAACATTTAACAGCCACTTGGCAATTGAAATAAATTCAACATATCAAATCAAACATCAAAATAATATAAGTCATCTCACCGTCAGCCACCCTGGTCTCTGTAAACAGTTGTCACTACTGCATTTGGCAAATTCTCCTCGAGCAGTGTTTGTTGGCCGGAAGTCTGAGCTGGAGCTGCAGACTTAAAAGGAGTGGATTTGATTGCTTCAGGTGAGAGCCTTCCTGATTACTGATGGTCTTCAGCTGTTTGGAAATGTTGTCTGTAATTCCAATTCCGTCCTCTGGGGGGAAATGGGAGCCAAACTGACATTTGGACACAAGGCCCTTCTGTTTGGGTGAAGGCTTTGGCCTTGTGTAGAGTTTGCCAAAACAATGTTGTAATGTTTGTATCGTCTCTAGAAAGGCACCTTATAAATAACATTGATTATTATTATTTGTATTATTCCTAAGCAGAGGATTTGGTCCTTTCACATCATCTACAACCTTTTTTTCTTCCTGAGAACTACTCATTTGTTGTCATGTTTATTTTCATAGCTTCTTTCAAGCCAAACAAAGGAAATAAGATTATTTTTCCAGAGCACATTTGTATCACTACTAGAGGTATTTTGTCAAAAATAAAGGATTTAGCGTTTTATTAATATGAGCAGCAACATTTCAATGGTACTATATGTAGGACTTTACAATACTTTACTGCCATCTACTGGTGACTTTTGGCTACCACACAATAAATTGACGTGTAGGCGAGAGGCAGTAGCTTAGTTTCACTTTCACTTTGCCTTTTACCTCATTTTTCATTATCATCAGAATAAAACACAGGACCAAAATGTATCGACTTATTGGTGAATAATACAACAATATATACATCATTTTAGTTCATGTAACAATTACAACAAAATAATACAATTAATCATTTGATTACAAACAACAGTTTCAACAAAGTCAATAATGCAAAATAAATGTAGAAAATCAAAAAGTGATCACGCTCCTGATTTACTACGAAGCTTTGAGTCTTCTGCACATGACACATCTCGCGAGAGCAGGCAGTCATAGACGAAAGCAGAACCGTCTTGTAACGTCAAGCGTGCCAACTGTCGTGAAAGCACATTGACGCAGAAAGAAGCCAGAAGGACGCTAATAAGTCAGTCTTATTATTTGTTCTCCAGTTTGTAAAAATGTATGTCGTTTAAAATACATCTTTGATTCTTTAATCCCGGAAAAAACCCGTCTCGGTGAGCGAGAACCTTATCGTGCTAGCAAGTTTAGCTAGCTTAGCTTGTTAGCTGCTAACAAAGGGACGCGGATGTTATCAACACATCGCTAAGTAGAGATCAAATGTGAGTGTAAAGTGTTGTGATTGTGTGAACATGTGAGTGTAAAGTGTTGTGATTGTGTGAACATGTGAGTGTAAAGTGTTGTGATTGTGTGAACATGTGAGTGTAAAGTGTTGTGATTGTGTGAACATGTGAGTGTAAAGTGTTGTGATTGTGTGAACATGTGAGTGTAAAGCGTTGTGATTGTGTGAACATGTGAGTGTAAAGTGTTGTGATTGTGTGAACATGTGAGTGTAAAGTGTTGTGATTGTGTGAACATGTGAGTGTAAAGTGTTGTGATTGTGTGAAAATGTGCGAAAGAACGATAGCAGATTACCAGGCGGAACTTTCTAGAACGAAAGAGAACAATCAACTACTGGACGCTGTTTTCAAGAAACATCAAGTTGTGTTACACACAACAGGTTTGTTGACTTCTTACTCTCACATCTTTACTAACTTTATATTTGATTATTAACACTTTTCTTCAATAGATGCTTTGTCTTGTGGGGATGATGCAAGGCTTTCATTTACATTATTCATGAAAAGGAGACAGTTTGAGGTTGATGTTCCTCTCAGTTTGTAACAATGTGTGATTGATTGATTGAAGGAGTTATGAGAAGTTTGCACAGGAAAGGCTACCCTTTGATCACGGTACACATTCACTGCTACAAGAAAGCCAGAGATGGTTTCAGTTGAAATATATATTTTATCTCACACAGGTAGAACACACACACTCCTCTCTGAGCTGCCACCTTACCGTGGTAGAGGAGTTTGCGTGTCCCAATGATCCTAGGAGCTATGTTGTCCGGGGGCTTTATGCCCCCTGGTAGGGTCTCCCAAGACAAACTGGTCCTAGGTGAGGGATCAGACAAAGAGCAGCTCGAAGACGTCAATGAGAAATAAAAACTATGGACCCAGATTTCCCTCGCCCGGACGCGGGTCACCGGGGCCCCCCTCTGGAGCCAGGCCCGGAGGTGGGGCACGATGGCGAGCGCCTGGTGGACGGGCCTGTCCCCATGGGGCCCGGCCGGGCACAGCCCGAAGAGGCAACGTGGGTTCCCCCTCCAATGGGCTCACCACCCATAGCAGGGGTCATAGAGGTCGGGTGCGAAGTGAGCTGGGCGGCAGCCGAAGGCAGGGCACTTGGCGGTCCGATCCTCGGCTACAGAAGCTAGCTCTTGGGCTGTGGAACGTCACCTCGCTGGGGGGGGAAGGAGCCTGAGCTAGTGCGCGAGGTGGAGAAGTTCCGACTAGACATAGTCGGACTCACTTCGACGCACAGCAAGGGCTCTGGAACCAGTTCTCTCGAGAGCGGCTGGACTCTCTTCTACTCTGGCGTTGCCGGCAGTGAGAGGCGACGGGCTGGGGTGGCAATTCTTGTTGCCCCCCGGCTCAGAGCCTGCATGTTGGAGTTCAACCCGGTGGACGAGAGGGTAGCTTCCCTCCGCCTTCGGGTGGGGGAACGGGTCCTGACGGTGGTTTGCGCTTACGCGCCAAACCGCAGCTCAGGGTACCCACCCTTTTTGGATTCACTCGAGGGAGTACTTGAGAGTGCTCCCTCGGGTGATTCCCTCGTTCTACTGGGGGACTTCAACGCTCATGTTGGCAGCGACAGTGAAACCTGGAGCGGCGTGATTGGGAAGAATGGCTGCCCGGATCTGAACCCGAGCGGTGTTTTGTTATTGGACTTTTGTGCCCGTCACAGATTGTCCATAACGAACACCATGTTCAAACATAAGGGTGTCCATATGTGCACTTGGCACCAGGACACCCTAGGCCGCAGTTCCATGATCGACTTTGTAGTTGTGTCGTCGGATATGCGGCCTCATGTTTTGGACACTCAGGTGAAGAGAGGGGCGGAGCTTTCTACCGATCACCACCTCGTGGTGAGTTGGCTGCGATGGTGGGGGAGAATGCCGGACAGACCTGGCAGGCCCAAACGCATTGTGAGGGTTTGCTGGGAACGTCTGGCAGAGTCTCCTGTCAGAGAGAGTTTCAATTCCCACCTCCGGAAGAACTTTGAACATGTCACGAGGGAGGTGCTGGACATTGAGTCCGAATGGACCATGTTCCGCACCTCTATTGTCGAGGCGGCTGATTGGAGCTGTGGCCGCAAGGTAGTTGGTGCCTGTCGTGGCGGTAATCCTAGAATCCGTTGGTGGACACCGGCGGTGAGGGATGCCGTCAAGCTGAAGAAGAAGTCCTATCGGGTTCTTTTGGCTCATAGGACTCCTGAGGCAGCGGACAGGTACCGACAGGCCAAGCGGTGTGCGGCTTCGGCGGTCGCGGAGGCAAAAACTCGGACATGGGAGGAGTTCGGGGAAGCCATGGAAAACGACTTCCGGACGGCTTCGAAGCGATTCTGGACCACCATCCGCCGCCTCAGGAAGGGGAAGCAGTGCACTGTCAACACCGAGTACGGTGAGGATGGTGTTCTGCTGACCTTAACTGCGGATGTTGTGGATCGGTGGAGGGAATACTTCGAAGACCTCCTCAATCCCACCAACACGTCTTCCTATGAGGAAGCAGTGCCTGGGGAATCTTGTGGGCTCTCCTATTTCTGGGGCTGAGGTTGCTGAGGTAGTTAAAAAGCTCCTCGGTGGCAAGGCCCCGGGGGTGGATGAGATCCGCCCGGAGTTCCTTAAGGCTCTGGATGCTGTGGGGCTGTCTTGGTTGACAAGACTCTGCAGCATCGCGTGGACATCGGGGGCGGAACCTCTGGATTGGCAGACCGGGGTGGTGGTTCCTCTCTTTAAGAAGGGGAACCGGAGGGTGTGTTCTAACTATCGAGGGATCACACTCCTCAGCCTTCCCGGTAAGGTCTATTCAGGTGTGCTGGAGAGGAGGCTACGCCGGATAGTCGAACCTCGGATTCAGGAGGAACAGTGTGGTTTTCGTCCTGGTCGTGGAACTGTGGACCAGCTCTATACTCTCGGCAGGGTCCTTGAGGGTGCATGGGAGTTTGCCCAACCAGTCTACATGTGTTTTGTGGACTTGGAGAAGGCATTCGACCGTGTCCCTCGGGAAGTCCTGTGGGGAGTGCTCAGAGAGTATGGAGTATCGGACTGTCTGATTGTGGCGGTCCGCTCCCTGTATGATCAGTGCCAGAGTTTGGTCCGCATTGCCGGCAGTAAGTCGGACACGTTTCCAGTGAGGGTTGGACTCCGCCAAGGCTGCCCTTTGTCACCGATTCTGTTCATAACTTTTATGGACAGAATTTCTAGGCGCAGTCAAGGCGTTGAGGGGATCCGGTTTGGTGGCTGCGGGATTAGGTCTCTGCTTTTTGCATATGATGTGGTCCTGATGGCTTCATCTGGCCAGGATCTTCAGCTCTCACTGGATCGGTTCGCAGCTGAGTGTGAAGCGACTGGGATGGAAATCAGCACCTCCAAGTCCGAAACCATGGTTCTCGCCCGGAAAAGGGTGGAGTGCCATCTCCGGGTTGCAGAGGAGACCCTGCCCCCAGTGGAGGAGTTCAAGTACCTCGGAGTCTTGTTCACGAGTGAGGGAAGAGTGGATGGTGAGATTGACAGGCGGATCGGTGCGGCGTCTTCAGTAATGCGGACGCTGTATCGATCCGTTGTGGTGAAGAAGGAGCTGAGCCGGAAGGCAAAGCTCTCAATTTACCGGTCGATCTACGTTCCCATCCTCACCTATGGTCATGAGCTTTGGGTTATGACCGAAAGGACAAGGTCACGGGTACAAGCGGCCGAAATGAGTTTCCTCCGCCGGGTGGCGGGGCTCTCCCTTAGAGATAGGGTGAGAAGCTCTGCCATCCGGGGGGAGCTCAAAGTAAAGCCGCTGCTCCTCCACATCGAGAGGAGCCAGATGAGGTGGTTCGGGCATCTGGTCAGGATGCCACCCGAACGCCTACTTAGGGAGGTGTTTAGGGCACGTCCGACCGGTAGGAGGCCACGGGGAAGACCCAGGACACGTTGGGAAGACTATGTCTCCCGGCTGGCCTGGGAACGCCTCGGGATCCCCCGGGAGGAGCTGGACGAAGTGGCTGGGGAGAGGGAAGTCTGGGCTTCCCTGCTTAAGCTGCTGCCCCCGCGACCCGACCTCGGATAAGCGGAAGAAGATGGATGGATGGATGGAAGATAGAACACAAAGTATGCAGAAAGTAGCAAAAAGACAACAATACTGCAAGAAAATTGCAGCAAAATGCTTTGTATATTCCCAGTTACGAGTAGCCACAACCTGTAATGTCTTGTCAGAGCTGCTTTGAAGGAAGTAAGGGATTTACACTCCTTTATGGCTATTGATAGGAAGATCCACATGTTGGTGGTATAGCAGGCAAACTAATTACAACCTTTTTTGGAGTGAGATCTGGTTGAATATGACTTGTACAACTACCTCTGGTGTTATAATGGTCAATATATTTTGAAGTATCTAGACAGGTACATGGGTATTTTAGTGGTATGGTGTATCTTGTACACCAGACCACTGCAAGAAGATGCACTCTGTTGGCTACCAAGAGCCTCCCCACTTTAAGGAAATGGTTGGCGGAAAGGTGAGCCCGAGATGGACGGTTGAGTAGAAGCCCAATAATTTTGTTTTGGCTGTCTGGAGTTAGTTTTTCAGGGCTTTTAAGGCGTCACGGTACTAAACATGAACTCTGTAGTCAAAGTGGCGTTAAATGAGTACTTGGGTTAGAGTCTTAAATGTATTTCTACCCACCAGCGGGGTGATCCTACTATGTAAGAACTAGGGTTGTACGGTATACCAGCATTTGTATAGTATCGCGATACTAATTAATCATATTCGGTACTATACCGCCTCTAAAAAGTACTACTTCTATGATTATATCAATATTTTTTGGCATCACAACATCTTCTTTCGTTTAAAGAAAATATATATTATGTTTATAAAGTCAGTAAATATGTCCCTGGACACATGAGGACTTTGAATATGACCAATGTATGATCCTGTAACTACTTGGTATCAGATTGTTACCCAAATTTGTGGTATCATCCAAAACTAATGTTAGTATCAAACAACAGAAGAATAAGTGATTATTACATTTTAACAGAAGTGTAGATAGAACATGTTAAAACAGAACATAAGCAGATATTAACAGTAAATGAACAAGTAGATTAATAATCCATTTTCGACCACTTGTCCTTAATAACGGGGGACGGCGTGGTGAAGTTGGGAGAGTGGCCGTGCCAGCAATCTGAGGGTTACTGGTTCAATCCCCACATCTGAGGGTTACTGGTTCAATCCCCACCTTCTACCATCCTAGTCACGTCCGTTGTGTCCTTGAGCAAGACACTTCACCCTTGTTCCTGATGGGTCCTGGTTAGCGCCGTGCATGGCAGCTCCCGCCATCAGTGTGTGAATGTGTGTGTGTGAATGGGTGAATGTGGAAATAGTGTCAAAGCGCTTTGAGTTCTTTAAAAAGGTAGAAAAGCGCTATACAAGTACAACCCATTTACCATTTAATAATATTGACAAAATAATAGTCAATATAAATGACACTATGTTACTACATATGTCAGCAGACTAAATTAGGAGCTTTTGTTTGTTTACTTCCTACTAAAAGACAAGTTGTCTAGTAAGTTCACTATTTTATTTAAGGACTAAATTGCAATAATAAACATATGTTTCATGTACCCTAAGATTTTTTGATAAAATAAAGCCAATAATGCACTTTTTTGTGGTCCTTTCTATTTAGAAAAGTATCGAAAAGTATCGAAATACATTTTGGTACAGGTTCCGGTACCAAAATATTGGTATCGGGACAACACTAGTAAGAACAGAATTTGTCGGTTGATTCTTTGACTACCTTAGTAGTCATTTTTTCACTGGAGAGATTAGTCTCTACGATGCAGCCAAGATAGGTAATCTCATTTTTGTTTGTTATAGTATTGTCACCCACTTTGACTGTGAAGTTATCTACTTTTCTGAGGTTAGGAATTGACCCAAAAACCTGTGTACTTGCAAGTACCAGGCGAGTCTTAATTTGCCAGTTTGTCCTTTTGGCTCAGCCAACAAAATGACCACAAAAAAGTATCCTGCATAGGGTTGGGTATCGTTTGAATTCGAACGATTCCGATTCTTTGTTTCGATTCCGATTCCTGGCGATCCTCGGTTCCGATTCTTTTAAGAGGCAGGGTCAAAAAACGTTTAGGATATTTTAAATGAGCTAGCTAACCTACAGTCTTTCTGAATGAAATAGTCTGACATTCTCCATCAATTTTAATTCTATTAACTTTTTATGAACTTTACTATAAATTCCTCACAGGACTGTTTTCAACTAGAATATAAATATCAAATCTATGAAGTTGAATATAAATATTATAAATTATGAATACATTTTCCCAGGGGTACACTTTCCTCAAGAGAGCTTTATTTTTGAAAACCTCATGAAAACACATTTACACACACAAGTGTATGATGCTGCAGGTACTTAAAAATGTTACCGTGCTCCCACTGATGGGCTAACCTGGTGCAGAAAAGCAAATAAACAATAAGAAACAACTTGCAAAACCCAGTCCAGATTAGCAGCAGGTACAGTATAAAATCAGAGACAGTTCTTGTATAGGAAAATGACCATATCCGCCTTCTCAGGCAGGATGCGTGAGCGTTCTGGACAGATAGTGTCTCCTGCTGTGGAAAATACACGTTCGCTGGGTGTGGAAGAAGCTTGAACGCATAAATAGGAGAAAGCGCGATCTGACAGCAAAGGATAAGTCTTTTGTTGGTTCCACCGGACCACCACCATGCAGCAGGGTCGTCAGACATAAGTATCGGTGGAACGTCCTGGTACATCTGCAGCTCTCTCTCCACTCGTTTCTTGATGGACATGGAGCTCTGTTATTTCGCGGTTATTTTTAATTTTTTTTTGTAAAGTAAAGCCACACTTTCGACCGCCGACCCCAGCTATCCATGCTTGAGCTTGACTGACTCGCTCGGCTATGCTAACACTTCCGGGGGTGGGCGCTTCTTCGTTGGTGCTCAGCGGCTTCTTCTTCCGGTTCGGCTGACATTTTTTTTTCTTTTTTTTTCCGGTCGGCGGACTGGGTATCGAAAATAGGAATCGAAATTTAAACTTTTGAACGATACCGGGAGAATCGGAAAGTTAGTCCCAGGTCCGATCGATACTCGATACCCAACCCTAATCCTGCATGATAACAAAAACATACCATGAATGTTTTTTTAAGTGATTTTGGAATTAGATTTTTTTTATTTCCATGATATTTAAGTTATGGTAATGACAATCTCAGTATTTACACACTTTACATCAGTGAGTGTAAAGTTAAGAATGCCTCAATGCTGCCTCGTACTTATACAACTTTTCCAATTGACCCCCATCAAATGTCCAAGTCGGTTTTGTACTCACTGTACAGCTATTGAATTAATTTTAGGACAAAAGGTGGTATTTCCCGTATTTTTATTGGTTGTTTTGCTACACACTTTTAACACAACAAACAAAATGACACAAATAATGTCATTGTGTTAACAGTGTCAGTCCACAACTATTTATATTATCTCGGTATCTTATTTACTTATTTACCCAACAGACGTCCAGCAGCCCCCTCACATTAAAGAGGAAGAGGAGGATCCACAGCCCACCCACATGAAAGAGGAAGAGGAGGATCCACACATGAAAGAGGAAGAGGAGGATGATGTCAGCAAGTTTCCACTGACTGTTGTCTCTGTGAAGACTGAAGAGCATGAAGACAAAGCACCTGAGTCCTCACAGCTTCATCACAGTCCAAGTAAGCACATATCATTTTATTCTCAATCCATCATAACTGGACTGTTCACTTTGTCATAGAAGACTCATCCAAGTAGGCTTCATCACTTCATGCTCATACACTTCAAGTCTTAAATCTAATCATTGCAATTTAGAGGGGAACTGCACTTTTTGGGGACATCGTTCACAATCATTATAAAAGAGACAACGGTGGATATATTAAAAAAAAATAAAAAATCACATTCTAACTAGGGCTGGGCGATATGGCCTTTTATTAATGTGTGGATATGTTTAGTCCATGTCACGATACACCATATACTGTATATGTGGATATGTTTAGGCCATGTCACGATACACCATAAATATGTGGATATGTTTAGGCCATGTCACGATACACCATATATATGTCGATATGTTTAGGCCATGTCACGATACACCATATATATGTGGATATGTTTAGTCCATGTCATGATACACCATATATATGTGGATATGTTTAGTCCATGTCACGATACACCATACATATGTGGATATGTTTAGGCCATGTCACGATACACCATATATATGTGGATATGTTTAGTCCATGTCACGATACACCATATACATGTGGATATGTTTAGTCCATGTCACGATACACCATATATATGTGGATATGTTTAGGCCATGTCACGATACACCATATATATGTGGATATGTTTAGGCCATGTCACGATACACCATATATATGTGGATATGTTTAGTCCATGTCATGATACACCATATATATGTGGATATGTTTAGTCCATGTCATGATACACCATATATATGTGGATATTTTGCCTTAGCCTTGAATGAACACTTGATGCATATAATCACAGCAGTATGATGATTCTATGTGTCTACATTAAAACATTCTTCTTCATACTGCATTAATATATGCTACCTTTGAACTTTCATGCAGAGAGGGAAATCACAACTAAGTCAATTTAGCAAAAGTGTATTTATTAAACAGTTATTAAGCAGTGGCACAAACATTCATGTCATTGCAAAACAAAAAGTGCAAGATTGTCAGAGACATTTTAAAACAAGCTATTAGTGCACTTTTGTGCATGATGTCACTAAGATAACATATCAAAACAACACTAAATTAAAGTGCACTTTTTGTACAGAACGCCACTACAATAGTTTAAAACAAATAAAGTGCACTTTTGTGCATGATGTCACACAAGATATTTCAATAAGTGTCAAATAAAAATGAGCTGCATAATAGGACATCAAATAGTGTATGTCCTTCACTATGTGGTAGGTTCCTGCGGACGTTATCTCCTTCTGTTGTTGACTATTTGTTTCATACGGTGTTGATGTGGAAATGGTTGCTTGGGCATTTTGTGGGTGTGGCACTGAACGGAGAATGTTGACATGCAGAGTTTCAAGCACTCTTCATTCTCTAGCGGGTGACTTTTCAAATGATGCTACATTAGCAGTGCTGCTACTTTTTGTAGCAACGCTTTTGCCGCATACTTGTTCACCATCTACCCGCTTGAAGCCAAACCACCGCCAGACGATGGACCCCCTGCTGTTTTTTGGGGAATTAATTATTCCTTCATTTGTTACCAGATTGGCACCTTCTTTCTCTCGTAATACCACTCGCACCACAGCTAACGTTACCATGCCGCTACCTGTCTGCTCCGTGAGAGCGTATGACCTTGCACACGTGACAGTATGTGACGTATGTAAGAAGGTGCGCTTGTTTTATGTCTCTGTGAGAAGGAGAGACAAGAAAGAGTGAGAAGAGCCTGTAGTGTAATGCCTGCAGCTAAAAGCAACTGTGTGAGAACGTATACTCCAATATCACCATATAGTCATTTTCTATATCGCACAGAGACAAACCCACGATATATCCAGTATATTCCATGTATCACCCAGCCCTAATTCTAACTCATAAATGTAAATAAAAGTCCACTTGCAATGGAGCCAATGGGAGGTCCTCTATAACCATCCAAAATACACCAACAATACTCCATTTGCATTTTGTGGCTTGAATGTCCACCAAGTGTTAGTTGACTTGACTTGACTTGACTTTGACTTTATTTGGAACATGCAAGCATACAACATGATGCATCACACATGCATGCATACAACATGATGCATCACACATGCATGCATACAACATGATACATCACACATGCATGCATACAACATGATACATCACACATGCATGCATACAACATGATAAATCACACATGCATGTATACAACACGATACATCACACATGCATGCATACAACATGATACATCACACATGCATGCATACAACATGATACATCACACATGCATGCATACAACATGATAAATCACACATGCATGTATACAACACGATACATCACACATGCATGCATACAACATGATACATCACACATGCATGCATACAACATGATACATCACACATGCATGCATACAACATGATACATCACACATGCATGCATACAACATGATACATCACACATGCAAGCATACAACATGATACATCACACATGCATGCATACAACATGATACATCACACATGCATTCATACAACATGATACATCACACATGCATGCATACAACATGATACATCACACATGCATGCATACAATATGATACATCACACATGCATGCATACAACATGATACATCACACATGCATGCATACAACATGATACATCACACATGCATGCATACAACATGATACATCACACATGCATTCATACAACATGATACATCACACATGCATGCATACAACATGATACATCACACATGCATGCATACAATATGATACATCACACATGCATGCATACAACATGATACATCACACATGCATGCACACAACATGATACATCACACATGCATGCATACAACATGATACATCACAATTTCCAGTTTCTCTTTTCAACATGTTGGAAAAGGAGTAGGAAGAAGCAGAGCTTATTTAATCCTACCCCTTTTCTTTTACATAACAGTTGCTAAAACTTTTGTTGACTTCCTGTTCTCAATGTATTCACAATATACTCCATAAGTAATCACAATACAAATAAATCAATAATAGTGAGTGAAGTAAGTTATATTTCATATGGTGAGATGAGTAAGATGATGTAGAAAATGAATGATGGATGAAATAAATTGAGAATGTTTATCATGGTTCTTCTTCTTTGTACTTTGTAAACACTTTAAGTGTGAATAGTTTCTTGAAGTGGATCATATTAGTACATTGTTTGATTGCTTTGCTTCATCCATTCCATCATTTAATTCCACATACTGATATACTGAAGGTCTTAAGTGTTGTACGTGCATACAAATGTTTTAAATTACGTTTTTCTCTAAGATTATATTTCTCCTCTTTTGTTGAGAATTGTTGTACATTCTTGGCTAGCAGGTTATAGTTTGCTTTGTGTATCATTTTAGCTGTTTGCAAATTCACTATGTGATGGAATTTCAGTATTTGTGATTGAATAAATAAAGTGTTTGTATGTTGTCTATATCCAACATGATGTATTATTATAACTGATCTTTTTTGTAACACAGTTAATGAATGAAGTGTACTTTTGTACTTATTTCCCATATTTCTACACAATAAGTCAGATATGTAACACTAGCGAGCAGTAGAGAATATGAAGTCATTTTTTGTCTAGAACATGTTTTGCTTTATTCATTATTGACGTGTTTCTTGCTACTTTATGTTGTATATTTTTTACTTGAGATTTCCAGTTCAATTTATCATCAATTATTATACCTAGAGATGTGGTTTCATTTACTCTTTCAATTTCTATTCCGTCTATTTGTATTTGTGTTTGACTTTCTCTTCTACTGTTACCAAATAGCATTATTTTACTTTTACTGAGATTCAAAGATAGTCTGTTTGCGTCAAAGCATCTTTTTAATTTGTTAATTTATTCTGTTATTATTTGTATTATCTTCTGTGTGCTCTCCTGAACAAAACACTGTTGTATCATCCGCAAATAATACTAACTTTAAATCTTTTTAACTTTACAAATGTCATTTATATAGACATTGAATAATTTAGGTCCTAGTATTGATCCCTGAGGTACACCACAGGATATATTTAGCGTTGTAGACGTGTGTTCGCCTAGCTTCACGTATTGTTTCCTGTTCGTTAGATAACTTCTTATCCAGTTTAAGACTAACCCTCTGATGCCATATCCTTCTAGTTTTTGGATGAAAATATTGTGATTAATTGTGTCAAATGCTTTAGTTGGATCCATAAAAACTGCTGCCGCACATTTTTTACTATCTATTGCATTGGTAATTTCTTCTGTAATTTCAATTAAAGCCATTGGAGTTGAAACATTAGCTCTGTATCCATGTTGGTTCTCTTCGAGTATTGTATTTTTATTTATGAAACTCTCTAATCTGTTATTGAACAGTTTTTCAATGATTTTAGAAAATTGTGGAAGTAAAGAAACAGGTCTATAATTTGTAAATTGATGTTTGTCTCCAGTCTTATAAATTGGTGCAACTTTAGCTATTTTCATTTAGTTTGGAAATTTACCTGTTTGAAATGATATGTTACTAATGTACATCAATGGTCCTGAGATCACTTCAATAACCTTTTTAATCGTTTCCATATGAATTCCGTTACAATCAGTGGAAGTCTTAGATTTAAACATTTTTCACGATTGTAACTATTTCCTCCTGTGTCACATTACTGAGGAACATGGAGTTGGGATTTGCAATCTGAGGCAGAGAATGAGGAGCTGCCAGAAAAAAGGAACAGGAAGCCAGTGTAAGTGTGTTCCGTCTTGTTTTTGTCATGTTTCTACAGTAATAGGAAGGTTATTTCCGGTAGCATTCAAAAATAGACCAGATATTCTTGTACTATATGTATATTTGGCAATTTTGGTATTGCAATAATCCTAATGATATGGTTACCCAACAGCCATCGTCTCGGGGACTCGGATGATAGCGAAGAAGACCCGGGAAATGGTGACCTCGCATCTCTGGGGTTGGCAAGCCAATTGCACAGGCAGAGTAAGGAATAATCTCTTAACATCGAAAAAAACGAAACCACCACATTAATATTAAAGATATGGTTAACATTCTTAGTGCTAAAGATATTCCCCTCTCCTTGTATCCCTTCTCCCAGCTTCACCGTCTCGCCGAGTGCCAGCAAGAGTCATGAGTACTTGTCAACTCGACTCCTCAACTGGAGATAACTTTCTAGGTAAAGACTGAAATAATATCTCAGCATCCAGTAACCATGGTTAACAGATCACAACCATTTAATACCAATTTATCTCCCTTAGCACCTCACCATGGGGAAGGACGTATTCATATGCCTTCACCAGCACCTGCATTAAACATGCAGAGAGTTACACAAGGTAGGGACTGATCTCTGAAATATTAGTGTATAGATAGGCCCCTTGGGTATTATCAGTCAGGGTTAACTGATGGCTCTCTCACAATGCCCACCTCACTAGGAACGGCCATCCCTCCTCGACTCCCTCCACCCCCCTCACCAGCAGCCCTCAACATGTGGCAGACAGAGGAAGAATGGCCGACAACATTTCCTGCTCTGGTGAGCAATAACTGACAAATACCGGATGGTCATTCTGTGCCACAAATTTTGGAAAAAATTCAAATTCACAAGCAATCACATATTTTCTTCAAACTTTGTCAATAACTTTTGTCATTAACTAAGGTCAAAGGCTAATGTCAGGATTATGAGTAATGAGGATAAACACTGAAACATGTTAATTTTATACTGCTGTTTGTCAACAGCGCCTGAGGTAATCCACATCCTTAGCCTGCTGGAAACTATTAAGCACAACCAAGACCAGCTGATTGCGAAGGTAAACTTCTTAAGCCTTGAATAGGTCAATAATTCATAATGACATTGATTTTGATTCATTATTATTTTTTAAAGAAAGAAACAGCCTACATGGCAGCTTTGTGTGATTAGAGTAAACATTGCTACATTTTCTTGTTACATTTCACCTGTTTGCTCTTTAAATACCACTTTTAATGTTTTTTATTTATTTCAATCGTATTTTTTAAAAATGTGCCCTGGGGCCGTTAAAAAATGACCTGCAGGCCGCAAATGGCCCCCGGGCCGCACTTTGGACACCCCTGGCCTACACCAATACAAACATGGAATGATAGTACAAATATAATAAGAAAACAATGTCAACCTCCCAAAGTTGGGTTATGGATATTTATTTATGCCCCCCACCCCCAACCCCCCGCCGCCGTCATCCAACAGAGCCAAACAAGTACTCTGATCAAGGAACCAAATAACGATATTGTTTAAACATTTTGGATGTCTTGCACACCTATACCCTGATCACAAATTCATAGTTTACGCACCTTATTTGAACCACCTCCAGTAACTTTAAGTCTTTTTTTTTTTTTTCAAATGTAATCTCCTTAATACCTATCACATATTTTGTATTGTGTAAGCATACTTGGCTTTGGATGCTACATACCATAAACATAAACGTATCTGTCTTGTAATCTTGTTTGATTACAGGTGCTGTGAGTAAAAATGTGTTGACAAGGTCAGCCACGGACGCTGAGGTCACCAAACACGCCATCAGGTGGTTCAACTTGGCGGGGGATCGGGCAACGAGGAGACGAGTCCCGCTTCCACCTCCTCAGGAGGAATAGAGATGTATATGTATAAATAAACAACCTTTTATTGGACTTCTTGTCATTCACCAGTTATTCATTTTCTGATATGTTAGCTGTGCATGGAGCAGTGTTTCCTTGAAGTTGTAGCCTAATAGATTAAATATGTTTTTTTTACTTTTTATATATATATATTTATATATTATATATTTACTTTATAGAGTGAATTGACCATTTTCTGTTTCTGCCCATTGACAATATTGTTAGTTTAAAAATACAAGGCAATGCATATGTAAGCCTATATTGCTGTAGTAGGGCTGAGTGAATTTTTTAGTTTCCTATTTTATCCTACAGCAAGAACAGAAGGGATTTTGAAAATAAGATGAAGGGGTCCAAAACGGCCAGATGAGCCAGGGTTTTTATGAGTCCGTTGCTGGTCCGCGGCGGGAGGTTAGGCTTTGATCATGGGTGCGGAGCAGATTCAGCGCGCCGCCACGGCGGCGGGTCGCGGATCCGCCGTGGCGGCGCGCTGAATCCGCCACGGCGGCGGGTCGCGGATCCGCCGCCGTGGCGGATACGTTCCTGAGAGCAAGTGGACGCCGATGCGTGTCCGTTTCGCGGTTCCTTTCCGGAAAGCGCGATACCCCCGCGGGGGATCCGCCGCGGATTGTTTTTGCTGTGTGGGGTAGTAGTTAAGTTGACTTGTGATAGTAGTACAGGTTGAGTTATGGTAGTGGTTAAGTTGACTTATTATAGTAGTACAGGTTGAGTTATGGTAGTAGTTAAGTTGACTTATTATAGTAGTACAGGTTGAGTTATGGTAGTAGTTAAGTTGACTTATAATAGTAGTACAGGTTGAGTTATGGTAGTAGTTAAGTTGACTTGTGATAGTAGTACAGGTTGAGTTATGGTAGTAAAGTTGACTTGTGATAGTAGTACAGGTTGAGTTATGGTAGTAGTTAAGTTGACTTATAATAGTAGTACATGTTGAGTTATGGTAGTAGTTAAGTTGACTTGTGATAGTAGTACAGGTTGAGTTATGGTAGTGGTTAAGTTGACTTATTATAGTAGTACAGGTTGAGTTATGGTAGTAGTTAAGTTGACTTATTATAGTAGTACAGGTTGAGTTATGGTAGTAGTTAAGTTGACTTGTGATAGTAGTACAGGTTGAGTCATGGTAGTAGTTAAGTTGACTTGTGATAGTAGTACAGGTTGAGTCATGGTAGTAGTTAAGTTGACTTATAATAGTAGTACAGGTTGAGTTATGGTAGTAGTTAAGTTGACTTGTGATAGTAGTACAGGTTGAGTTATGGTAGTAGTTAAGTTGACTTGTGATAGTAGTACAGGTTGAGTTATGGTAGTAGTTAAGTTGACTTGTGATAGTAGTACAGGTTGAGTTATGGTAGTAGTTAAGTTGACTTATAATAGTAGTACATGTTGAGTTATGGTAGTAGTTAAGTTGACTTGTGATAGTAGTACAGGTTGAGTTATGGTAGTAGTTAAGTTGACTTGTGATAGTAGTACAGGTTGAGTTATGGTAGTAGTTACGTTGACTTGTGATAGTAGTACAGGTTGAGTTAAGGTTAGTATTTAAGTTGACTTGTAATAGTAGTACAGGTTGAGTTATGGTAGTAGTTAAGTTGACTTGTGATAGTAGTACAGGTTGAGTTATGGTAGTAAAGTTGACTTGTGATAGTAGTACAGGTTGAGTTATGGTAGTAGTTAAGTTGACTTATAATAGTAGTACATGTTGAGTTATGGTACTAGTTAAGTTGACTTGTGATAGTAGTACAGGTTGAGTTATGGTAGTGGTTAAGTTGACTTATTATAGTAGTACAGGTTGAGTTATGGTAGTAGTTAAGTTGACTTATTATAGTAGTACAGGTTGAGTTATGGTAGTAGTTAAGTTGACTTGTGATAGTAGTACAGGTTGAGTCATGGTAGTAGTTAAGTTGACTTGTGATAGTAGTACAGGTTGAGTCATGGTAGTAGTTAAGTTGACTTATAATAGTAGTACAGGTTGAGTTATGGTAGTAGTTAAGTTGACTTGTGATAGTAGTACAGGTTGAGTTATGGTAGTAGTTAAGTTGACTTGTGATAGTAGTACAGGTTGAGTTATGGTAGTAGTTAAGTTGACTTGTGATAGTAGTACAGGTTGAGTTATGGTAGTAGTTAAGTTGACTTATAATAGTAGTACATGTTGAGTTATGGTAGTAGTTAAGTTGACTTGTGATAGTAGTACAGGTTGAGTTATGGTAGTAGTTCAGTTGACTTGTGATAGTAGTACAGGTTGAGTTATGGTAGTAGTTACGTTGACTTGTGATAGTAGTACAGGTTGAGTTATGGTAGTAGTTAAGTTGACTTGTGATAGTAGTACAGGTTGAGTTATGGTAGTAGTTAAGTTGACTTGTGATAGTAGTACAGGTTGAGTTATGGTAGTGGTTAATTTGACTTGTGATAGTAGTACAGGTTGAGTTAAGGTTAGTATTTAAGTTGACTTGTAATAGTAGTACAGGTTGAGTTATGGTAGTAGTTAAGTTGACTTATGATAGTACTATAGGTTGAGTTATGGTAGTAGTTAAGTTGACTTGTGATAGTAGTACAGGTTGAGTTATGGTAGTAGTTAAGTGGACTTATAATAGTAGTACATGTTGAGTTGTGGTAGTAGTTAAGTTGACTTGTGATAGTAGTACAGGTTGAGTTATGGTAGTAGTTAGGTTGACTTGTGATAGTTGTACAGGTTGAGTTAAGGTTAGTATTTAAGTTGACTTGTAATAGTAGTACAGGTTGAGTTATGGTAGTAGTTAAGTTGACTTATGATAGTACTATAGGTTGAGTTATGGTAGTAGTTAAGTTGACTTGTGATAGTAGTACAGGTTGAGTTATGGTAGTAGTTAAGTTGACTTGTGATAGTAGTACAGGTTGAGTTATGGTAGTAGTTAAGTGGACTTATAATAGTAGTACATGTTGAGTTGTGGTAGTAGTTAAGTTGACTTGTGATTGTAGTACAGGTTGAGTTATGGTAGTAGTTAAGTTGACTTGTCATAGTAGTACAGGTTGAGTTATGGTAGTAGTTAAGTTGACTTTTAATAGTAGTACAGGTTGAGTTATGGTAGTAGTTAAGTTGACTTATGATAGTACTATAGGTTGAGTTATGGTAGTAGTTAAGTTGACTTGTGATAGTAGTACAGGTTGAGTTATGGTAGTAGTTAAGTTGACTTATGATAGTAGTACAGGTTGAGTTATGGTAGTAGTTAAGTTGACTTGTGATAGTACAGGTTGAGTTATGTTAGTAGTTAAGTTGACTTATGGTAGTAGTACAGGTTGAGTTATGGTAGTAGTTAAAGGCCTACTGAAAGCCACTACTAGCGACCACGCAGTCTGATAGTTTATATATCAATGATGAAATCTTAACATTGCAACACATGCCAATACGGCCGGGTTAACTTATAAAGTGACATTTTAAATTTCCCGGGAAACTTCCGCTTGAAAACGTCTATGTATGATGACGTATGCGCGTGACGTCAATGGTTGAAGCGGAAGTATTGGTACACCATTGTATCCAATACAAAAAGCTCGGTTTTCATCGCAAAATTTCACAGTACCGTATTCTGGACATCTGTGTTGGTGAATCTTTTGCAATTTGTTTAATGAACAATGAAGACTGCAAAGAAGAAAGCTGTAGGTGGGATCGGTGTATTAGCAACTGGCTGCAGCAACACAAGCAGGAGGACTTTGAGGTGGATAGCAGACGTGCTATCCGACGCTAGCCGCCGACCGCATCTATGATCGGGTGAAGTCCTTCATCGCTCCGCCGATTGCTGGAACGCAGGTGAGCACGGGTGTTGATGAGCAGATGAGGGCTGGCTGGCGTAGGTGGATAGCTAATGTTTTTAGCATAGCTCTGTGAGGTCCTGTTGCTAAGTTAGCTTCAATGGCGCCGTTAGCAACAGCATTGTTAAGCTTCGCCAGGCTGGAAAGCATTAACCGTGTAGTTACATGTCCATGGTTTAATAGTATTGTTGATCTTCTGTCTATCCTTCCAGTCAGGGGTTTATTTCTTTTGTTTCTATATGCAGTTAAGCCCGATGCTATCACGTTAGCTATGTAGCTAAAGTGCTTCACCGATGTATTGTCGTGGAGATAAAAGGCATTGTAATGTCCATTTCGCGTTCTCAACTCTCATTTTCAAGAGGATATAGTATCCGAGGTGGTTTAAAATACAAATCTGTGATCCACAATAGAAAAATGAGAGAGTGTGGAATCCAATGAGCCAGCTTGTACCTAAGTTACGGTCAGAGCGAAAAAAGATACATCCTGCACTGCCTCTCTAGTCCTTCACTCTCACGTTTTTCATCCACAAATCTTTCATCCTGGCTCAAATTAATGGGGTAATCGTCGCTTTCTCGGTCCGAATCGCTCTCGCTGCTGGTGTAAACAATGTGCAGATGTGAGGAGCCTTTCAACCTGTGACGTCACGCTACTTCCGGTACAGGCAAGGCTTTTTTTTATCAGCGACCAAAAGTTGCGAACTTTATCGTCGATGTTCTCTACTAAATCCTTTCAGCAAAAATATGGCAATATCGCGAAATTTTAAAGTATGACACATAGAATGGATCTGCTATCCCCGTTTAAATAAAAAAAAAATCATTTCAGTAGGCCTTTAAGTTGACTTATGGTAGTAGTACAGGTTGAATTATGGTAGTTGTACAGCCTTTACCTTTAAGCTGATACTGAGGGCGACTGTGTTGACTAGTTTGACGCGTGCAAATGATTGAATGTCCAGTACTGTGTAAATATGTTTGGATATGACAATCCCTTTATTTTAAGCTATGCAAATGAAATGAAATGTAGGCTATAGAACATAATGTATGCTGACCTTGAATGGAACATTGTCACGGCACACATGGCCGAAAACTGTTTGTGTCCTCCATGCAATCCCCCCCCTGAGTGCTCCTGTAACAGATAGAGGAGTTATGTGGAAAGGAGATGACCATTGCACTCACATTGTGTTTCATGTCACCGTCATGCAGGAATAAAGTTGAATGTGAGAAGTTGAAGCAGCCCCGTGTCCCATGTCATTGAATGAACGCAGAGTACTACACACGAACAGCGTAGTCGGGACCCTGCAGACCCCTCCCGGCTACACTCCCACCTGAACCCAATTAAATGATGTTACCAAGGCAACCGCACCATAGCAATGGTCCCATCCCTGTCAACACTTCCTGGTTCTCAAGAGGAAGTGGGCGGAGCAATCTGCCGAAAAGGAATTTCAGCATGAACAGAGGCCAGCAATCAATTACAGAAAACAAAATAAAAACAATATAAACAAATAAGGACATTTGGCTCCTACAGTATGCAAAGTAAATGTCTGTGGGGTGATGTACAATATTGGCTTTTGCCTGACACTCCGAACTTTGATTGATATTGATGTTGTGTTGGGGATGTTTAAAAAGAAACCGTACATTAAAAATGTTTAAAACCCGATAATGGAAATTTTTGTTTAATCCACAAATGTAAATTTGTAAAAAAATAAAATAAAACTTCCTTCCACAAACAATTCAGCCATTTTCTCTCACTTTTATATTGCTTAAAGGTCTGGGGACATACATATAAAACAATCACAACACAATCATATTACAAAAAAAGAGTAATAAAGATCATTACTAAAATGGATTATAGAGACCCAACGAATAATTCATAAAGTCACACATTTTAAAATTGTATAAAAGACAAGTGTTCAAATGATGTATAAAGTAAATAATAATATGATAATAATAAGATGTTTCAGATGTGAACCAGTAAATATGTATATTATAAATAGGGGCTAATCTATGGGATTATTAACAATTAGAAATACAAATATGTAAAACTTCCATATTTCAAATGATCTAATCTATAAATGTAAAAGCATTTAAAGAGATAGTTACACAAACAACAATGATGTCACACATGTTATATGTGCTGATGTTGTTAGAAAGTCAACATTAAAGTCTTGACAGTTTATTTCAAACCCTGCAGTTTCATTTGCTGCTGCTGTTCTCACCAGCACACCTGTGTTTCTTACACTGGTACTTATAAGAGAATCTTTCACCACACACACTGCAACTCAACACTTTCTCTCCGGTGTGTCTTCTCATGTGTGCTTTCATATGTTGACTTTGTGTAAAACCTTTACCACAGGTTGAACAGGAAAAAGGTTTTACACCAGTGTGTGTTCTCATGTGTACTTTCAAATGTTGACTTCGTGTAAAACCTTTACCACAGGTTGAACAGGAAAAAGGTTTTTCACCAGTGTGTGTTCTCATGTGTACTTTCAAATATTGACTATGTGTAAAACCTTTACCACAGGTTGTACAGGAAAAAGGGTTTTCACCAGTGTGTGTTCTTATGTGTACTTTCAAATCTTGACTTAGTTTAAAACCTTTAGCACAGGTTGAACAGGAAAATGGTTTTTCACCAGTGTGTGTTCTCATGTGTACTTTCAAATTTTTACTTTGTGTAAAACCTTTACCACAGGTTGAACAGGGAAAAGGTTTTTCACCAGTGTGTGCTCTCATGTGTGTTTTCAAAGATTGACTATGTGTAAAACTTTGACCACAGGTTGAACAAATAAAAGGTTTTTCTCCAGTGTGTCTTCTCATGTGTACTTTCAAATGTTGACTTGTTGTAAAACCTTTACCACAGTTTGAACAGGAAAAGGGTTTTTCACCAGTGTGTGCTCTCATGTGTATTTTCAAAGATTGACTTGTTGTAAAACCTTTACCACAGATTGAACAAGCAAAAGGTTTTTCACCAGTGTGTGCTCTCAGGTGTATTTTCAAATTTTGACTTTGTGTAAAACCTTTACCACAGATTGAACAAGAAACAGGTGTTTCACCAGTGTGTAATCTCATGTGTATTTTCAAACATTGATTTTGTGTAAAACCTTTACCACAGATTGAACAAGGAAAAGGTTTTTCACCAGTGTGTGTTTTCATGTGTACTTTCAAATAGGAACTTTGTGTAAAACCTTTACCACATGTTGAACAGGAAAAAGGTTTTTCACCAGTGTGTGTTCTCATGTGTATTTTCAAATATGGACTTTGTGTAAAACCTTTACCACAGGTTGAACAGGAAAAAGGTTTTTCACCAGTGTGTGTTCTCATGTGTACTTTCACATCTTGACTTTGTGTAAAACCTTTACCACAGGTTGAACAGGAAAAGGGTTTTTCACCAGTGTGTGTTCTCATGTGTCTTTTCAATTTTTGACTTTGTGTAAAACCTTTACCACAGGTTGAACAGAAAAAAGGTTCTTCTCCAGTGTGTCTTCTCATGTGTACTTTCAAATATTGACTTTGTGTAAAACCTTTACCACAGTTTGAACAGGAAAAGGGTTTTTCACCAGTGTGTGCTCTCATGTGTATTTTCAAAGATTGACTTTGTGCAAAACCTTTACCACAGATTGAACAAGAAAAAGGTTTTTCACCAGTGTGTGTTCTCATGTGTATTTTCAAAGATTGACTTTGTGTAAAACCTTTACCACAGATTGAACAAGAAAAAGGTGTTTCACCAGTGTGTGTTCTCATGTGTTTTTTCAAAGATTGACTTTGTGTAAAACCTTTACCACAGATTGAACAAAAAAAAGGTTTTTCACCAGTGTGTGTTTTCATGTGTATTTTCAATTTGTGACTTTCTACAAAACCTTTACTACAGATTGAACAGATAAAAGTTTTTTCTCCAGTGTGTGTTCTCATGTGTACTTTTAGATTACCGCGGCGATTAAAAGTTGTGTGACAGTGAGAACATGTGAAGTGAGTGTTGTCAGTGTGACATGTCTTATCATCTTTAGAGTGTTCATCATCAGTGTCAGGAGAGTGTGACGTTGTGTCCTCACTATCTGATAGTGGAGCTAAGATCTTGTCTGCTTGTGATCCTCCACAGTGGTCTCCATCAGCTTCTGTTGTCATGTGTTGTGTTGAGCTGCTGCTTCTCTTTTCCTCACTCTCACCTTTGACCTCATCATCTTCACTCTTCACAGGGACACCAGTCACTGGGAACTCCACCAGTCCTTCAAGATGATCTCCCTCCTGACTGATGCTGTGTTCCTCCTCTTCCTCTTTAATGTGGGGGGTCAGTGAGTCTTCCTCTTTCTTTTTACAGCAAAGGGTCTGTGTCAAAGAGGAAAAGGAGAAGCCAGAGGGTCCGTGGTGCCTGGTTTTCCTCTTTGGTGGATCCTCCTTCAACATCCTGAAGCTACTCTCCTGTTTTTCAGGCAGAAGTTGTTCTTTACAGACGTCTGCAGGACACAAAATGACAAACATGCTTGAAAAATGTCCAGATTTGCTCAGTCACATGTGGCATTCAGTAAGTTTACATGTACTTAAAATAACAAGTTAATGTACGAATTGGCCTGAAAACAAACACACTGCTCTTTACAACATTATTCACAGGAAAGGAAGACCACTCTTTACGAGGGGTGGGCAATATGGCCTAAAATTTAATGCTTTTTAATACCATTTAAGGCCTTAATTTATGCAAAGTCCATTCAATGCCTTTAATGCTTTTTAATGACCCACAGAAACCCTCTTAAATTTAAAAAAATGTGGTCCGATCGATACAAAAAATGACAGTAACAATACTAAGTATAATATCAGTATAAGGTCGATACAGTGGTTTGATCAATTGTTTGTATTATATATATTATGATGATTTTGTGATTGTTTACAGGAAATTAGTCTTTGGACACAGGAAGACTTTAAGGGCATAAACCAAATTATTTTATCCAGAGCCATCCAGTTTTTTTTTTCTTATTCAGGTTATTCAAGTCATGCAACCACATGCTACTTGGATATCTTGCACTTCCGCCCACTATAGTCCCTATAGGTTAGGCGCCGATCTACATTTCTGCCAGTGGGCGCTCGGACGGGCAGTAAATCTGAAGCTACTTTTCTGAGCATGCGCGGTTTTTGCTTGGTGGTGACTCACCACTGGTTTAAAATTTCAAATGCAGTATTAAAGGCACTACCTAATCCACTTTTTATTTTTGATATAATGAAAACTGTTCTTGTTTTATTTTTGATGCTAAGAATATAGTTTTATTTTAACTTTCTCATATTAATTTTGAAATAATTGTATATATATATATATATATATATATATATATATATATATATATATATATATATATATATATATATATATATATATATATATATATATATGTGTTTTCATATCAAAAATGTTATGATGGCAAAATGAACATTGATTACTATTATGCAAGCAAAGAATGCAATGAACTGTATTGCATTCTTAAAATGTAAAACTGTTGTCGTCATTATTAAGTGGTTTGTCTTTTTTATATTGTTTATGTATTGTTGGTAGGTTGAAAACAGCTCAGCGGATTTGCGTGGAGAAACAACCATTTAAACAGCACCGTATAATAATAATCAAAAACGCATGAGAGACAATTACTTTTTTATGTGATCACACCACACAGCACATAGGGCTGTGAGCGCACCTGTTTTTATTAGCACACACAAATTGGCATGCATTTCAGCTGTGCATGTCAGCCTTCAATAATGAAAACAGGTGTTTAGGAAATAAAAGACAATTAGGACAAATGCAATAATAGAGGGCACATCTTAACATGTATAATTAAACCTTAATTAAGCAAAAATATTGCTCCGGCCAGGCTGCACCAAATGATAATATAAATCTATTTAATCAAGTCAAAATACAAATAAGGCAACAAGAGAAGTATCCCACACTTCTCTTTTGTAAAGTAAATTTGTACAGCCGATATCGGCATCTCCATCAACAATATGGTTTGCCTGAGAAACTGGACCGGACATAATATATATATATACATATTTTTTTTTTTAAGCAAAAATATCCATCCATCCGACGGAGGAAACTCATTTTGGCCGCTTGTACCCGTGATCTTGTCCTTTCGGTCATAAACCAAAGTTCATGACCATAGGTGAGGATGGGAACGTAGATCAACCGGTAAATTGAGAGCTTTGCCTTCCGGCTCAGCTTCTTCTTCACCACAACGGATCGATACAGTGTCCGCATTACTGAAGACGCCGCACCGATCCGTCTGTCGATCTCACGATCCACTCTTCCCCCACTCGTGAGCAAGACTCCTAGGTACTTGAACTCCTCCCCTTGGGGCAAGATCTCCTCCCAAACCTGGAGATGGAACTCCACCCTTTCCCGGGCGAGAACCATGGACTGCTGGAGGTGCTGATTGTCATCCCAGTCGCTTCACACTCGGCTGCGAACCGAGTGAGAGCTGAAGATCCTGGTCAGTTGAAGCCATCAGGACCACATCATCTGCAAAAAGCAGAGACCTAATCCTGCAGCCGCCAAACCGGATCCCCTCAACGCCCTGACTGCGCCTAGAAATTCTGCCCATAAAAGTTATGAACAGAATCGGTGACAAAGGGCAGCCTTGGCGGAGTCCAACCCTCACTGGAAATGTGTCCGACTTACTGCCAGCAATGCGGACCAAGCTCTGACACTGATCATAGAGGGAGCGGACCGCCACAATCAGACAGTCCGATACCCCATACTCTCTGAGCACTCCCCACAGGACTTCCCGGGGGACACGGTCAAATGCCTTCCCCAAGTCCACAAAGCACATGTAGACTGGTTGGGCAAACTCCCATGCACCCTCAAGGACCCTGCCAAGAGTATAGAGCTGGTCTACCATTCCACGACCAGGACGAAAACCACACTGTTCCTTCGGAATTCGAGGTTCAACTATCCGGCATAGCCTCCTCTCCAGTACACCTGAATAGACCTTACCGGGAAGGCTGAGGAGTGTGATCCCACGATAGTTGGAACACACCCTCCGGTTCCCCTTCTTAAAGAGAGGAACCACCACCCCGGTCTGCCAATCCAGAGGTACCACCCCCGATGTCCATGCGATGTTGCAGAGTCTTGTCAACCAAGACAGCCCCACAGCATCCAGAGCCTTAAGGAACTCTGGGCGGATCTCATCCACCCCCGGGGCCTTGCCACCGAGGAGCTTTTTAACTACCTCAGCAACCTCAGCCCCAGAAATAGGAGAGCCCACCACAGATACCCCAGGCACTGCTTCCTCATAGGAAGATGTGTTGGTGGGATTGAGGAGGTCTTCGAAGTATTCCCTCCACCGATCCACAACAGCCGCAGTAGAAGTCAGCAGCACACCATCCTCACCATACACGGTGTTGACAATGCACTGCTTCACCCCCCCCCTGAACGGCGGATGGTGGACCAGAATCGCTTCGAAGCCGTCCGGAAGTCGTTTTCCATGGCTTCCCCAAACTCCTCCCATGTCCAAGTTTTTGCCTCCGCGACCGCTGAAGCCGCACTTCGCTCGGCCTGTCGGTACCTGTCCGCTGCCTCTGGAGTCCCATGAGCCAAAAGGACCTGATAGGACTCCTTCTTCAGCTTGACGGCATCCCTCACAGCTGGTGTCCACCAATGGGTTCTAGCATTACCGCCACGACAGGCACCAACCACCTTGAGGCCACATCTCCAATCAGCCGCCTCGACAATAGAGGCACGGAACATGGTCCACTCGGACTCAATATCCAGTGCCTCCCTCGTGACATGTTCAAAGTTCTTCCGGAAGTGGTAATTGAAACTCTCTCTGACAGGAGACTCTGCTGGACGTTCCCAGCAGACCGTCACTATGCGTTTGGGCCTGCCAGGTCCGTCTGCATCCTCCCCCTCCATCGGAGGCAGCTCACCACCAGGTGGTGATCGGTAGAAAGCTCCGCCCCTCTCTTCACCCGAGTGTCCAAAACATTAGGCCGCAAATCCGATGACACAACTAAAAAGTCAATCATGGAACTGCGGCTGCACCAAATAATAAGATAAATCAATTTAATAAAGTCAAAATACAAATAAGGCAACAAGAGAAGTATCCCACACTTCTCTTTTGTAAAGTAAATTTGTACAGCCGATATGATCAACAATATGGTTTGCCTGAGAAGCTGGACAGGACAAAACATACATCTTTTTTTAAGCAAAAATATGATTTAATCAATTACTCGATTAATCGATCGGGATTTTTTATAGAATACTCGATTACTAAAATATTCGATAGCTGCAGCTCTACAATGCAGACTTCATAAGAGCCAACAAACATAATAAAACATCACTTACTATACAAGGTGTGTTGTCACTATGACGCAGACTGATAGAATGTTGTTATATTCTCGTCTAGATAAAGAAAGATTCATAATCCTAGCATGGAAAAGGGGGGTGAAGCCAAGCGTCTTTTCGTGTCGTTTGCCATTGCCGGGTCTAAATTGGCTGTCAAATGGTACCAACTTGTGAGAGTACGTCCTCATCCTTCTACTATCCAGGTGAGAGGCACGATTCATGATCTGGAATAATCTTTCACCAGCACCAAGGCGAGGAAGGAGCTCACCAGCCGGTGATGTCAACATAGACACAAAAGCTATAAATAGTTTGTCTGCGTTAGCACTTACAGTATAACAATATCACTAATACTTGCTTGCTATTCAAGCCACAAAATGTAAATGGAGTATTGTTGGCACTTTTTGGATGGGTATAGAGGACCTCCCATTGGCTCCATTGCAAGTGGACTTTTATTTACATTTATGAGTTAGAATTAGGTCTGGGCGCGATATCGAATATACTCGAAATATCGTGGGTTTGTCTCTGTGCGATATAGAAATGGACTATATCGTCATATTGGAGTATATGTTCTCACGCAGTTGCTTTTAGCTGCAGGCATTACACTACAGGCTCTTCTCACTCTTTCTTGTCTCTCCTTCTCACAGAGACATAAAACAAGCGCAACTTCTTACATACGTCACATACTGTCACGTGTGCAACGTCATACGCTCTCACGAAGGAGACAGGTAGCGGCATGGTAACGTTAGCTGTGGTGCTAGTGGTAATACAAGAGAAAGAAGGTGCCAATCTGGTAACAAATGAAGGAATAATTCATTCCCAAGACAAACAGCAGTGAGTCCATCATCTGGTGGTGGTTTGGCTTCAAGCGGGTAGATGGTGAACAAGTATGCGGCAAAAGCGTTGCTACAAAAAGTAGCAGCACTGCTAATGTAGCATTATTTGAAAAGTCACCCGCTAGAGAATGAGGAGTGCTTGAAACTCTACATGTCAACATCTCCATTCGGTGCCACACCCACAAAATGCCCAAGCAACCATTTCCACATCAACACCGTATGAAACAAATAGTCAACAACAGAAGGAGATAACGTCCGCAGGAACCTACCACATAGTGAAGGACATACACTATTTGATGTCCTATTATGCAGCTCATTTTTATTTGACACTTATTGAAATATCTTGTGTGACATCATGCACAAAAGTGCACTTTATTTGTTTTAAACTACTGTAGTGGCGTTCTGTAAGAAAAGTGCACTTTAATTGAGTGTTGTTTTGATATGTCATCTTAGTGACATCATGCACAAAAGTGCACTAATAGCTTGTTTTAAAATGTCTCTGACAATCTTGCACTTTCTGTTTTGAAATGACATGAATGTTTGTGCCACTGCTTAATAACTGTTTAATAAATGCACTTTTGCTAAATTGACTTAGTTGTGATTTCCCTCTCTGCATGAAAGTTCAAAGGTAGCATATATTAATGCAGTATGAAGAAGAATGTTTTAATGTAGACTAGGGATGTCCCGATCCAGGTTTTTGCACTTCCGATCCGATACCGATGTTGTTTTTGCACTTCCGATCCGATACCGATACTGGCCGATACTGGCCTATCCGAGCATGTATTAAATTTTAAAGTTATTTAGCCTACTTAGTTGTGATTCATGTTGAAAAGGGTTTTAGTACTCTTGATAACAACTAGCCAGCTGAATTAGGTGAGTTTGAATAATACACAAAGGTTGGTAACAACAAACTGACCTGTTTATTCAAGGACAAACACAAAATAGACACAATTATACATGACAAACAGAAATGGCATCATTGAACAGTATAAAGTGCAAATAATGCTGTAAACATTATTAAAAAAAGCAAAACACACAACCTGAGTGGGATAAAATGTCTATAACTCAGCATCAATACTTGCTCTTGAACAAGTGTAAACTTAAAAATAACAAAAAACTATCTACACACTCCATTCAATTGTTCGCCCCCCCCCTGACTGCAGTCCGAGCATAATGGGGAGATTCTTTCTAACAAAGACGAGCACTTCAAGATGCTCAGGTGTCAGCCTGCTCCTGTGTTAATCAATGATGAGTGAGGCTGTGCTAAAAAGCCTCTCACTCTCAACACTGGTGCAAGGAGCACTGAGGAACTTGGCTGCTGTTGCTGCCAGGGCGGGTAGTCGAGACTGATTGTCTCTCCAGTAGTGAAAAGGATTGCTCTTACGCCCAGCTGGAGGCTCACTGAGGTAGCTCTCCAACTGAAACAGTGCCCCTGGGGTGATCTGCTGCTCAGATGGACCTGCTGTGCAGCTCTCCTCCAGTATCTCGTCAAAGTAGCTGCCGAGGCTGCTGGTTGAGCTTCCAGCCTCCAGTCCTGGTGTTTGCCTTGCTGTCTCAGCCTCAGCCACACCTTCTCCAGAGGGCATGGTCTTCAGTTCTTGTTCCATTTTCATCACCTCTACCTTTAGTGCCTCCTTTGCCTGATCCAGGTTGGTAGCATTAGTGAAGAACCTTAAAGGCCTACTGAAAGCCACTACTACCGACCACACAGTCTGATAGTTTATACATCGATGAAATCTTAACATTGCAACACATGCCTATACGGCCGGGTTAACTTATAAAGTGCAATTTTAAATTTCCCGGGAAACTTCCGCTTGAAAACGTCTAGGTATGATGACGTATGCGGATGACGTCAATGGTTGAAACGGAAGTATTCGGACACCATCGTATCCAATACAAACAGCTCTGTTTTCATCGCAAAAAATACAGTATTCTCGACATCTGTGTTGGTGAACCTTTTGCAATTTGTTTAATGAACAATGAAGACTGCAAAGAAGAAAGCTGTAGGTGGGATCGGTGTATTGGCGGCTGGCTGCAGCAACACGACCAGGAGGACTTTGAGTTGGATAGCAGACGCACTATCCGACGCTAGCCGCCGACCGCATAGATGATCGGGTAAAGTCCTTCGTCGATCGCTGGAACGCAGGTGAGCATGGGTGTTGATGAGCAGATGAGGGCTGGCGTAGGTGGAGCGCTAATGTTTTTATCATAGCTCTGACGAGGTCCCGTAGCTAAGTTAGCTTCAATGGCGTTGTTAGCAACAGCATTGCTAGGCTTCGACAGGCGGCACAGCATTAACCGTGTGGTTACAGGTCCAGTGTTTGGTTCAGTGTCTCCTGATAGTAGTATTGTTGATCTTCTGTCTATCCTTCCAGTCAGGAACTTATTTCTTTTGTTTCTATCTGCATTTAAGCACAATGCTATCACGTTAGCTCCGTAACTAAAGTGCTTCACCGATGTATTGTCGTGGAGATAAAAGTCACTGTGAATGTCCATTTCGCGTTCTCGACTCTCATTTTCAAGAGGATATAGTATCCGAGGTGGTTTAAAATACAAATCTGTGATCCACAATAGAAAAAGGAGAAAGTGTGGAATCCAATGAGCCAGCTTGTACCTAAGTTACGGTCAGAGTGAAAAAAGATACATCCTGCACTGCACTCTAGTCCTTCACTCTCATGTTCCTCATCCACAAATCTTTCATCCTCGCTCAAATTAATGGGGTAATCGTCGCTTTCTCGGTCCAAATCGCTCTCGCTGCTGGTGTAAACAATGGGGACATGTGAGGAGCCCTTCAACCTGCAACGTCACGCTACTTCCGGTACAGGCAAGGCTTTTTTTATCAGCGACCAAAAGTTGCGAACTTTATCGTCGATGTTCTCTACTAAATCCTTTCAGCAAAAATATGGCAATATCGCGAAATGATCAAGTATGACACATAGAATGGATCTGCTATCCCCGTTTAAATTTTAAAAAATCATTTCAGTAGGCCTTTAACATTTGGATAAAATGTAATAAAGATACTGTATATCAATTATTTTATATTGTTTCAGCCAGTCTCCACATATTCATGTTCAATGACAACAAGTAACACACAAAATAGATCACAAATGATCAACAGTGACATTCATTTCCTCACCCATCATATAACTGAAGGAAAATAAGAATAATAACAATAATAATAAATAATAATATTATAATAATAATAACAATAATAATACATTCCCATCACCTTATATCTATGAAAACTTAGGCTACTGAAATACTGACAAAGAAATAAATGCCAGCTGTAGAGTAAACTATTTTCAATATAGTACTGAAGCTTATAACATGCTCAAAAAATTATAAAGCACTTACTTGTCTTTGTAGCGTGGATCTAGCATTGTGGCCACGGCATAGAGGGGTTCACTTTCCACATGGTCAAAACGTGTGTGCACCGCATCGAGTAAGGTGGCCTTCATGGTTTGAATCCCTCGGTGTTCTTCGCTCTCACTGTCTAGAAAGCGTCTCAGGACACGGACAGATGGGATAACATCGGCTGCTGTGGCGGAGGCGTCGAAAGCCCACTTTACTTACGAGAGATAACGGCTCATCATCCAGAATTATTTCTTCGGCAATGACTAGTTATCCCCTGGGCTTTAGCACTGTTCAGTGGGAGTATGTCACGCTTCGCCAACGTTTCTGTCAGAGTTAGTTGGGTAGGACCTTTCTTTTTCTTTTTGTCAGTTTTCTTTAGAAATTCTTCATATTCTTTACGGTGGTACTTCGCTAAATGCTTGATCAGATTTGTTGTATGAAAATGTCTTACAACTTTACCACCACGCTTGACTTTATTATGGCATGTTTTGCACTCCACCTCTTCATCTTTTTTGTTTTGTAGGGTAAAATAATCCCACAAAGCTGACATTTTTACCGGTAACTCCCGCTCGCCTTTCGGAACCATGAACCGGCCTCCGCTTCCGATTAGGACGGTTAGGACACAGACCTGTGGATGTGTTAAAGGTGTGCTGGCAAATGCGGGACGGAAATTAGGGAGCAGCAGAAAAGTGGAATGTATTATTTAAATCGGTGCGTTGGAAAACACGGACCGGACTTTTTTTTAAAACTGGATCTGGATCGGCATTTTCCCATGCCTTGCCGATACGCATTTTTTGGCAAATATCAGCGGCCGATCCCATCCAAATATCGGATCGGGACATCCCTAATGTAGACTAATAGAATCATCATACTGCTGTGATTATACGCATCAAGTGTTCATTCAAGGCTAAGGAAAAATATCCAGATATATATGGTGTATCGTGACATGGACTAAACATATCCACATATATATGATGTATCGTGACATGGCCTAAACATATCCACATATATATGGTGTATCGTGACATGGACTAAACATATCCACGTATATATGGTGTATCGTGACATGGCCTAGACATATCCACATATATATGGTGTATGGGGACATGACCTAAACGTATCCACATATATATGGTGTATCGTTACATGGCCTAAACATATCCACATATATATGGTGTATCGTGACATGGCCTAAACATATCCACATATATATGGTGTATGGTGACATGGCCTAAACATATCCACATATATATGGTGTATCGTGACATGGCCTAAACATATCCACGTATATATGGTGTATCGTGACATGGCCTAAACATATCCACATATATATGGTGTATCGTGACATGGCCTAAACATATCCACATATATGGTGTATCGTGACATGGCCTAAACATATCCACATATATATGGTGTATGGGGACATGACCTAAACATATCCACGTATATATGGTGTATCGTGACATGGCCTAAACATATCCACGTATATATGGTGTATCGTGACATGGCCTAAACATATCCACATATATATGGTGTATCGTGACATGGCCTAAACATATCCACATATATGGTGTATCGTGACATGGCCTAAACATATCCACATATATATGGTGTATGGGGACATGACCTAAACATATCCACGTATATATGGTGTATCGTGACATGGCCTAAACATATCCACGTATATATGGTGTATCGTGACATGGCCTAAACATATCCACATATATATGGTGTATTGTGACATGGCCTAAACATATCCACATATATATGGTGTATCGTGACATGGCCTAAACATATCCACATATATATGGTGTATCGTGACATGGCCTAAACATATCCACATATATATGGTGTATGGTGACATGGCCTAAACATATCCACATATATATGGTGTATCGTGACATGGCCTAAACATATCCACATATATATGGTGTATCGTGACATGGCCTAAACATATGCACATATATATGGTGTATCGTGACATGGCCTAAACATATCCACATATATATGGTGTATCGTGACATGGCCTAAACATATCCACATATATATGGTGTATCGTGACATGGCCTAAACATATCCACATATATTTGGTGTATGGTGACATGGCCTAAACATATCCACATATATATGGTGTATCGTGACATGGCCTAAACATATCCAAATATATATGGTGTATCGCAATATGGCCTAAAAATATAGAGATATTAATAAAAGGCCATATCGCCCAGCCCTAGTTAGAATGTGATTTTTTTTATTTTTTTTTATATATCCACTGTTGTGTCTTTTATGATTGTGAACGATAGAACAATTCCCCCCAAAAAAGTGCAGTTCCCCTCTAAATTCCAATGATTAGATTTAAGACTTGAAGTGTATGAGCATGAAGTGATGAAGCCTACTTGGATGAGTCTTCTAAGACAAAGTGAACAGTCCAGTTGTGATGGATTGAATGCCCTGAGAATAAAATGATATGTGCTTACTTGGACTGTGATGAAGCTGTGAGGACTCAGGTGCTTTGTCTTCATGCTCTTCAGTCTTCACAGAGACAACAGTCAGTGGAAACTCGCTGACATCATCCTCCTCCTGCCCTACAACACACTCTCCCTCCTCTTCCTCTGTCATGTGTGGATCCTCCTCTTCCTCTTTCATGTGGGGGGGCTTTGGATCCTCCTCTTCCTCTTTAATGTGGGGGGGCTGCTGGACGTCTGTTGGGTAAATAAGTAAATAAGATAAATAAGAGATAAAGATAGAATATAAATAGTGTTGGACTGACACTTAACACAATGAGATTAGTTGTGTTCTTTTGTGTGTTGTGTTAAAAGTGTGTAGCAAAACAACCAATAAAAACACAGGAAATACCACCCTTTGTCCTAAAATTAATTAAAAAGTGGTACAGTGAGTACAAAAACAGACTTGGAAATTTGATGGGGGTCAATTTGAAAAGTTTTATAAGTACGAGGCAGCATTAATTGAGGCATTCTTAACTCCACTGATGTAAAGTCTGTAAATATTGAGATTGTCATTACCATAACTTAAATATCATGGAAATAAAAAAAATCTAATTCCAAAATCACTTAAAAAAACATTCATGGTATGTTTTTGTTATCATGCAGAATACTTTTGGGTGGTCATTTTGTTGGCTGGGCCAAAAGGAACTTTTTACCAAAAACCTGTTTTACTACCGTATTTCCTTGAATTGGCGCCGGGAATATAGTATTCGCCTGCCTAGAATTACAGCCGGGTCAAACTCGTTTCGCAAAATAATTAGCGCATGCTTGGCACTTCCGCCGGGTCAAATATGAGTCATTAAATGACTCCCGCCTCCAGGAGGTAGAGGGCGCTAGTGATCCTTCTTGCGACTACCAGTACTGCAGGAGACAGGTACTGCAGAAGAAGACAACAAGCAGCAGGCATGCAGCAATTGTTTGCTTGCACTTTTAACATGGAGGATTACATATCTAAAATAAAACCGTTTTCTAAACTGGACTTTCAATCGAAGCAGGAGGTAATAATTAAAGGAATATCTCCAGAGACTTTTAAAATTGAAGAAAGATGAGAAAGACTGCCTTTGATCAGAAGCAGCTGCACATGGACCCATCTACAAGTAAAGGTAAGATCATAATAACGTTTTTTTTATTAAATGTGTTTTTAATGATAAGGTATGCGCCGGAGTGAGAAGAGGTTTTAAAATAATTAGAGCATGCTTGCTCATTCCGCATGGTTTTGGTAACCGCAGGAGTGAGAAGAGGTTTTAAATTAATTAGCGCCCCTGCGGCTATTCAAGGAAATACGGTATGTCAAGTCAAGTCAAGTCAAGTCAACTTTATTTATATAGCACATTTTCAACAACTGTTTAGGTTGCACCAAAGTGCTTTACAGGTTAAAAAAGCATGGAGCAAACAAAAAAAAAACAAAAAAACAAAAAAAAAAAAAAAAAAAAAAAAAAAAAATGTATGGGTATGTGGTGTTCTATGGAGTATCTTCATCAACAATTCCTCTTTAGGAATTGGAGACCATCTACAACACGCTGACAGAAAGCCAGTTACCTTTATGTTCTTTTACTAATTCAAGTGTTGAATCACCAGAGTGCTCGTATTTTAATTCTCCGCGGTCGTCCGGCCGAAAAGGAAGAGGATTAGCAGTCGTTTTTAAAAATGACTTTAAATGCCGTCAGATCCGCCTGCAATCCTCCTTTTCAAGCTTCGAACTAAGCATGTTTGAACTGGGTCTTTCTGATGCTGTCCTGTGTGCCGTCGTCTATCGACCACCCATGAAACACAAAGACTTTATAAATGACTTTTCTGAATTTCTGGCGGAAAATCCTGCCCAAATATGATTGTGTCCTTATTGTTGGTGGTTTTAATATTCACACCGGCTGCCCAGACGAACCTCTATTCAGGAGCTTCCTGAATGTCATTGACTCATTTAACTTTGTACAGTCTGTGTCTGGTTCCACACATGAACATACACTAGACCTCGTACTGTCTTATGGTTTTAATGTTGACAATGTCGTTGTTGGTGATGCGGTGTTTTCTGATCACAGTCCTGTTATGTTTAATTTAAGTTTTGACCCTGATGTAAAACCACTTGCCGTGCGTCATGGGCATGTTATTATGTCTGACACTGCAGCCGCCTTCTCCCCTTTATTCACTGTCTCCATGCAGAGTAAACCACACTCTGCAGACACTGAACAATTGATGTGCTCTTTTCTTTCTACATGTTCTGAGATTCTGGATAGTATAGCACCCCTCAGAGCTATACGTCCAAAGCCAATACAGGAGCCTTGGCTCAATGAAACCACACGCACAGCTCGGCGTGAGTGGCGAAGGGCGGAGCGCAAGTGGAAAGGGGATCACTTGGAAGTTTCTTATCAAATTTTAAAAGAAAACCGTCGGAATTATCAAAGTGTGGTTAAAGCTGAGAAAACAAAATATCTGTCAGACCTAATTTTAAATAGTATCAGCAAGCCACGTGTTCTTTTTAAAACTATTAGTTATGTTCTTAATCCGAATCTAAACACTTTACTGGAGATGACAAGTGAAACTTGTGAAAAATGTCTCTCCTTTTTTAACGACAAGGTTGCTTCTATTCGGGCAAATCTTTCTCGTTCTCCATTGAGTTTTAATGTGGTCACTCAGTGCTCGGCTGTGTTTTGTCAGTTTGAGCCTGTCTCCATTCCTGAGCTTACAGGAATAGTCGACAAACTAAAACCCTCTTCCTGTCCCACAGACCCAGTCACCCCTCGCTTTTTTAAAGAAATCTGGGACCCTATTGACTTGTCTGTTAGGGACATCATCAACAGCAGCTTGATTTCTGCCTGTGTCCCCTCTTTTTGTAAAAGAGCTGTTGTTGAGCCTTTGATTAAAAAAACAGGTCTTGATCCTACAAGTTTGTAAAATTTTCGGCCCATTTCCAAATTACCTTTTGTGTCAAAAATTTTGGAGAAATGTGTTTTGGCGCAACTGCAGCCTTTTTTTAGATGAAAATAGCACTTTAGATCCATTTTAGTCTGGATACAAAGCTTTGCACAGTACTGAATCTGCACTTTTAAAGGTTTTTAATGACTTGCTTTTAATGTCTCATTCTAGCAGCTCTGCCATTTTAGTGCTTTTAGACAGCCTTTGACACAGTCGACCACACAATTATTTTAAACCGCCTGAGAGACTGCATTAGAGTGGTTCAGATCCTACCTGTCAGAGAGGTCCTTCTCTGTCAGGCTGGGGGACGCCACCTCTTCTTCTGCTCCGCTTTACTGTGTCCCCCCCAGGGATCTATTTTAGGCCCCATCCTGTTTTCACTATACAGTCTCCCTTTTGGAGAGATTTTTAAGAGGCATGGAGTGTTCTATCACTTTTATGCAGATGACTGCCAAATTTATATGCCAATTTCAAAAGGCCACGGCCCCCTGACACCCCTTCTCAACTGTCTATGCGACGTCAAGGCTTGGTTAGCCCAGAATTTTTTAATAATGAATGAGGGAAAAACGGAAATTTCTGTTTTTGGTCCGGCCCTCACTGACTTGGGACCATTGCAAAATTATGTGCGTCCCAAAGTCACCAGCCTTGGCGTCACTATAGACAGCGATTTTAAACTTGACAAACAAGTCAATGGCGTTTTAAAATCGTGTTTTTATCATCTTTGTCTTTTAGTAAAGGTAAACCCGTTTTTATCTTTTAACCTTTTTGAACAAGACATGCTTTTATTTCAAGTCGCCTGGACTACTGCAATGCACTTCATGCTGGCATTAGCCAAAAAGCTCTCTCCCGGTTGCAGTTAGTCCAGAACGCGGCAGCACAACTTTTAACAGGGGCCAGGAAACGCGAGCATATAACCCCAATTCTTCAGAGTTTGCACTGGCTCCCTGTTCATTTTAGAATTGATTTTAAAACCTTGCTGTTTGTTTTTAAAGCTTTACATGGACTGGCACCTCAGTATATCTCGGACCTCATCCAAATTTACACTCCTACGCGCGCTCTGAGGTCCGAGAGCCAGCTCCAGCTCGTGGTGCCCAAGACCAGACTTAAATCCAGGAGACACAGGGCCTTCTCTGTGGTCGGCCCTAAACCCTGGAACACTCTGCCCCTCCATGTTCAAACTGCTCCCACAGTGGAGTGTTTTAAGTCTCGTCTTAAGACCTACTTTTATTCTTTGGCTTTTAACACTACGTGAGTTGTGTGGTCCTCTGTTGTCCTCTATAAATTTTGATTTACTGTTTTAATTGGTTTTTCCCTTTAAAATCGTTTTTAATCATATTTATTTTATATTGTTTTTATATTGGTTCTATATTTACTTATTTATTGTTTGTATCCAGTCATTGGGGGAGCTAAGCATAATATTTGATTATTGTTTTTAATATTGTATTTAATATTGTTGTGCAGCACTTTGGAAACATTTTTGTTGTTTAAATGAGCTATATAAATAAAGTGGATTGGATTTGATTGACTACTTTGTATATTGAAAATAAATGTTTACTTTCACTTATTGTTGCATGTAAGTCAGAATCAGGAAGTGAAATTATAACTTTAATTAGATTTGATTACAGTGTAAAATGTATTTGGTGAGTGTGTGAGTTTTGTGTAAACATGTTGATACAGGTTTACATCTTCTTGGGGACTGGAACACAGATATGTCCTGAAAGGATGCACCCATTTTTAAAACCTTCACTAAGCTGTGCCACCAACATTGTCTCACTTAGCTCATTAAGCAAACTACCAAGGTGAGTGAGTCCTTTTAAACCTTCATAGACCTCGTTGTTACTTCTGACAAGTCTAAGATCTCCACAACTGGAACTACTGTATGCGGCTTAAGTGATGATTCCATGATTTTCTGTACCCATAAAAAACATAGAACTGAGGCTGAGGAGTTTCGGTGACGTCATCAAGCTGAATGGCAGCTTAGAGTAACATCTCCCTCGTGAGAAAAGTTATTTCACCCCGTTAGACCGTAAAATGCCAAATTTTTAGATAATCTCTGAACAAACAAAAGGGGCAAGAATGGGGAAAACCAGAGGAAATCGAGGAAATATTGTTGCAGAGCCTGTAAATGAGGAAAGCTCGGTGTCCACGAACAGCTCACCTGTAAAGCTACAAGATGGCGGTGCTAACACTAACCCTCGTTCAAAGGAGGTGGACGCCAAAGGTTTAGTCCAAGTTCTGGAGTAGATTCGGGACTTCCGAAACGACATAAAAGAACAGCTGAACGATATTAAATCCGAGCTCACCAACATTAAACAACAAATAACAGACACAGAGGAGCGAATTGAGAATGTGGAGGACCGGATTCAAAACGTGGAGTATGTGTTGAACAACATGATAAAAGTCATTCATCAGCAAGAAAACAAACTACTCGACTATGAAGGGAGATCCCGACGCGAGAACTTGAGGATATACAATGTTCCCGAAGGAGCCGTGCGACCGTCCATGCCAGAGTTTGTGGAAAAACTACTGCGGGACATGTTGGAGATCCCTGCAACTACGCAACTCGACATCGAAAGGGCACACCGTGCACTGGCGCCAAGACCCGCCAGAGACAGAGAAGACAAGCCGCGGTCAATAATAGTCAAATTCCTCCACTACAGGATGAAAGAAGAGGTCATGCGCAAAGCCTGGGAAAAGAAGAAGATTTTTCTGAATGGGAGACTAATATACTTTGACCAGGATTACCCCCAGGCAGTCCTGCAAAAGAGGAAAGAATATGCTGAAGCGAAGCGAGTGTTAAAGCAAAGAAATATCTGCTTCCAGACTCCGTACCCGGCCAAACTACGAGTGTTCTATGAGGACGGCACGCAGCTGTACCGGACAGCAAAGGAGGCGACAAGAGACATGAAGGACAGAGGACTGCCAGTCAGCGTGATTACGCCGAGTTGGGAAATTGTGTTTCTTGCCGACTCTGATGACGGCCGGGGTGTCGTCGAAAGCTACAACGCCGTCCGCCGCCCCGCCGCTGTCCTCACCTGTCTGGGTTGACTTCCTCAGTCTCTGGGCCGCCGACCGCACCGATCATCGTGGTGAAGTCCTTCGTCGCGCCGTCGATCGCTGGAACGCAGGTGAACACGGGTGTTGATGAGCAGATGAGGGCTGGCGTAGGTGGAGAGCTAATGTTTTAGCATAGCTCTGTCGAGGTCCCGTAGCTAAGTTAGCTTCAATGGCGTCGTTAGCAATAGCATTGCTAGGCTTCGCCAGGCTGGTCAGCATTAACCGTGTATTTACAGGTCCAGGGTTTAATAGTAATAATAGTATTGTTGATCTTCTGTCTATCCTTCCAGTCAGGGGCTTATTTCTTCTGTTTCTATCTGCAGTTAAGCACGATGCTATCACGTTTAGGGATGATGCTCGAAACCGGTTTTCCCGGTTGTTCGATAAGAAAAGAACCGAGTCCTCGGACTCAAATCCCTTTTTGAGAACCGGTACCCGTTATCGAGACCACTATAGTAAAGAAAAAGAGTTGGTTCTTTATTCGAATCACTTGGAACGAATCCCGTCCTGACAAGGAATGCCCCGTGAGACGTCACAAGAAATGACGTCACGTAGCTCAGTCATTTGTCACGGTGGGGTGCAGCGTGCTACGGTTCGTTCCCGGGACGCAAAACTGACGGCTCCGGATGAAAGCGTGCAGGTAGGAGATGATTTATTTCTCATACATCATACACATTACAACAGACAGGAACGAAACAAAAGGAAAGCGTGCCGTTCGCACGAGAAGTTAAAGCAAAAACTTACTTAGCACAGGAACACTAGAGGCTAAGGTAACTTTAGCACAGGAATTATGAGCTCGAAAACCAGAATGCCAACGTAACTGTTGCAAATGCAAACAATGAAGCCACGACGAGTGACCGGAAAAGGCAGGATTAAATAGAGTCTCTGATGAGCAACAGGTGCGCGTACAAGGCAGGTGAAAATCATAAGTAACCATGGTGACTAAAACAAACCCCCGAAGTGCACAAAACAACTAAGGAAGTCCAAAATTAACAGAACATAACTAAACAAAACATGATCCGACCACATCATAATACATCACAGTTTCATATCATTTCACTTTACAGGTATAGGAAGAAGTAAAGCTTATTTAATCCTACCCCTTTCCCACTTCGTACAAATATATACATCATTTACTGACCTTTTTATAATAAAATATCTGTGAATTAGTATATACAACAGTTTTGTAATATGTAATTAATTAATTCAGTCATTATTAATATACTGAAATGAAGAATATCTTATTTTCAATAAGGTTGAAAGTATTTCTCATAATTCTTCTTCTTTGTACTTTGTAAGCACTATTCATTTGAACAACCTCTTAAACTGGATCATATTAGTACAATGTTTAACTTCTTTACTTCATCCATTCCATCATTTAATTCAACATCATTTTAGCTGTTTGCAATTTTACTAAATCATCGAACTTTAATATTTTTGACTCAATAAATCAAGTGTTTGTATGTTCTCTATATCCAACACTATGTATCAGTCTAATTGATCTTTTTTGTAACACGGTTAACGAATGTCAATCAATCAATCAATCAATGTTTATTTATATAGCCCTAAATCACAAGTGTCTCAAAGGGCTGTACAAGCCACAACGACATCCTCGGTGTCGAGTGGGTCTGACATAATATTGTGAAAGTCCAACACATCAGCGAAAGTCCAGTCCATGGTGGAGCCAGCGGGAACCATCCCGAGCGGAGACGGGTCAGCAGCGTAGAGATGTCCCCATCTGATGGACAGGCTAGCGGTCCACCCCGGAGCAGAGTAGAAAAGAAAAGAAAAGAAACGGCAGATCAACTGGTCTAAAAAGGGAGTCTATTTAAAGGCTAGAGTATACAAATGAGTTTTAAGATGAGACTTAAATGCTTCTACTGAGGTAGCATCTCTAACTTTTACCGGGAGGGCATTCCATAGTATTGGAGCCCGAATAGAAAACGCTCTATAGCCCGCAGACTTTTTTTGGGCTCTGGGAATCACTAATAAGCCGGAGTTCTTTGAACGCAGATTTCTTGCCGGGACATATGGTACAATACAATCGGCAAGATAGGCAGGAGCTTGACCGTGTAGTATTTTATACGTAAGTAGTAAAACCTTAAAGTCGCATCTTAGGTGCACAGGAAGCCAGTGCAAGTGAGCCAGTATAGGCGTAATATGATCAAACTTTCTTGTTTTTGTCAAAAGTCTAGCAGCCGCATTTTGTACCATCTGTAATCTTTTAATGCTAGACATAGGGAGGCCCGAAAATAAAACGTTACAGTAATCGAGACGAGATGTAACAAACGCATGAATAATGATCTCAGCATCGCTTGAATGTAGCGCATATTTGTAGTTATTTCCCCACATTTCTGCACAATAACTCAGATATGGTAATACTATAGTAGCGAGCAGTAGAGAATGGGAAGTGATTTGTTAAACCAAATATTGTGTGTTTTTTTCCATATACAACAACCTATCTGGACTCGATAAGAGAATCGATAAGGAATCGGTTCGATAAGAGGATTCGATAATAGGCTCGAACTCGATAATTTCTTATCAAACATCATCCCTAATCACGTTAGCTCCGTAGCTAAAGTGCTTCGCCGATGTATTGTCGTGGAGATAAAAGTCACTGTGAATGTCCATTTCGCGTTCTCGACTCTCATTTTCAAGAGGATATAGCATCCGAGGTGGTTTAAAATACAAATCCGTGATCCACAATAGAAAAAGGAGAGAGTGTGGAATCCAATGAGCCCTTGTACCTAAGTTACGGTCAGAGCGAAAAAAGATACGTCCTGCACTGCACTCTAATCCTTCACTCTCACTTTCCTCATCCACAAATCTTTCATCCTGGCTCAAATTAATGGGGTAATCGTCGCTTTCTCGGTCCGAATCGCTCTCGCTGCTGGTGTAAACAATGTGCAGATGTGAGGAGCCTTTCAACCTGTGACGTCACGCTACTTCCAGTACAGGCAAGGCTTTTTTATCAGCGACCAAAAGTTGCGAACTTTATCGTCGATGTTCTCTACTAAATCCTTTCAGCAAAAATATGGCAATATCGCGAAATGATCAAGTATGACACATAGAATGGATCTGCTATCCCCGTTTAAATAAGACAATTTCATTTTAGTAGGCCTTTAAAGTTTTGGTAAGATGAACAGAACCAAAACAGATGACTTTAAATTCACTCCAAGACATTTGCGTTTATATAGTAACCCCAGCTAGATGAGAATATATACAAATGAGGGATGTATCTATGTAATGAACAGAGACTTTTTTTCTCTTTCTACCAGGTGCCATGATGGCGGCCCTCAGCCCATAATTGGGAGAGGATTTCCCCCACAGCTAGACATTTTATATAGCCCAACTCAGGGTCATCTATTAGAGAACCCTGCCTTGGAACTACACTTTTCTTTTTGAAATTTCATTAGTTATTTTGCTTTGTTTTATTTATGTTATTTCAGTTGTTTTCGTTATGGGAGTAGACTTGCTAGGTTTTATTTTGAATATTTTATTGGTACACTTACAAGTAAATACATATGGTTAGTGACAAAGTAAAATGTGTATCGTTTAATGTTAATGGGCTATTGAACCCAATTAAACACAATAAAATATTATCGAAGGTGAGGACAGAACAAGCCCACATAGTATATTTACAGGAGACCCATTTGACTGACAAGGAGCATGTCAAACTAAAGAGAATGGGCTTCACTCATTTGTTTTTTCGTCATATAAATTAGGACATAGGAGAGGAGTTACAATCCTCATCTCAAAAAAGCGAAAAAAGTACTGGAATTTGGTGATAAGGAGGGTAGATTTATTTTAGTAAAGGGAAAGATAGATGGGAACCCAATCACCTTATTGAATGTCTATGCACCCCCTGGGAGTGATATTCATTTCTTCGAAAAAATCACCAATATTATGGTAACGGAAACCGAAGGTCTTTTGATTTGTGGTGGGGATTTAAATACATATTTACAGCCAAAATTGGACTCATCTAGTATAAAAATACATAACGTTAAACCCCTTTATAAGAAAATAGGAAGTAGGCTTAATTGACATATGGCGAGACTTTTTCCCAGACAGAAGGGATTATACTTATTTCTCTGCGCCACACTGTCTTTATACAAGAATAGATTATTTCTAACATTTGGAAAGGATAAAGATAAAATATGTACCTGTGAAATTGGGACGATAGATCTAAGTGACCATGCACCTATATACCTATCTATTGACTTTAATCTGAGGGCAAAAAATAATACATGGAAACTAAACTGAAGTCTTCTGAATGACTTATCCTTTAAGACACAAATTAAATCTGAAATTAGTCTCTTCTTGGAGTTCAATGACACAGGAGAGGTTTCGCCTCCCATATTATGGGACACCCTGAAGGCTGTTTTAAGAGGGAAAATTATAGCAATATCTTCATTTAAGAAAAAAAATGAGAATACAAAATCAAATTACTTAAAAAAACAACTAAAAGAATTAGAAAGAAAACACAAACTAGATTTGGCACAGGATACATTAAGGGAAATAAGAAATACTAGGAATTAAATTAACAGTTCGGCCACACAAGAAATTTAAAAAAATCTAATGTTTTTGAAACAGAGACACTATGAAAGTGGCTCTAAATCTATGAAAATTTTGGCCTGGAAACTAAAAAAAAAGATAGCAAAAAACACAATTCATAAAATCGGGGATCCAAGAACAAAAGAGATAAAAACTAAACCAAACGAAATTCAGGAAGCCTTCGAACATTTTTATAAAACATTATACTCTGAGGTCTCTAGTAGGAGGATAACCCAAATTGACAGCTTCTTGAACTCCCTGGATTTACCTATTTTCAGTGTTGGGTTAGTTACTGAAAACCAGTAACTAGTTACAGTTTCAGTACTGTTATTGCACTGGAGAATAATACAATGTGTTGATCAACTTGACATGCATTTGTATCTTCCTTTTTACATAATTAATGAAAAACAGTGCAACATAAAAAGGCATTTCTCCTTTCTTTAAACTTGGACCAATGACCATTAATAAAAAAACAAGTTAAAGTGCAACATAAGAAGGCACATCTGGAGTGATGCTGCTGTCTTCCACACTTGGAGTCATGGATTGTAGAATCCTTGTTTTCAGTGGCAGGATCATTGACACAGATGATGAAGTTTCAGATGTAACACTTTTGAGGGGTTTAAGCACCTGGAGGACCTCCTCTGCCACTCTCACATCATCATCAGACAGGGTGATGATGTCTTTGACATTTTTCTTCAGGGTCTCGCGGGTCAATGCAGAGAGTATGTAGCTGCCTGCTGCTCCAACATATCATAAGTGGAGTTCCACCTCGTTGGGACATCGTGTATGAGCTTATGAGTAGGCAGCTTTAGCATTTCTTGCTTTGTCTTAAAGGCCTACTGAAATCAAATGTTTTTATTTAAACGGGAATAGCAGATCCATTCTATGTGTCATACTTGATCATTTTGCGATATTGCCATATTTTTGCTGAAAGGATTTAGTATAGAACAACGTCGATAAAGTTCGCAACTTTTGGTCTCTGATAAAAAAAAACCTTGCCCATAGCCGGAAGTAGCGTGACGTTGTCAGTTGTTCACTCCCTCATATTTTCCTATTGTTTTCAACGCAGCTAGAGCTATTCGGACCATTACCCGATTAATTTGAGCGAGGATGAAAGATTCGTGGACGAGGAACGTTAGAGTGACGGACTAGAATGCAGTGAAATACATATTTTTTTTCGCTATGACCGTAACTTAGGTACAAGCTGGCTCATTGGATTCCACACTCTCTCCATTTTCTATTGTGGATCACGGATGTGTATTTTAAACCACCTCGGATACTATATCCTCTTGAAAATGAGAGTCGAGAACGCGAAATGGACATTCAGTGCCTTTTATCTCCACGACAATACATCGGCGAAACGCTTTAGCTACGAGCTAACGTGATAGCATCGTGATATTTTAAATGTCACTTTATAAGTTAACCCGGCCGTATTGGCATGTGTTGCAATGTTAAGATTTCATCATTGATATATAAACTATCAGACTGCGTGGTCGGTAGTAGTGGCTTTCAGTAGGCCTTTAAGCACAAGAGCAGCTGTTGTGCTTGGGTGGAAGAAGGAAACCTCTTTCCTGATCCTCCCAAGGAGGCGCTCCATCCTATTGACTGAGATGTGATGCCAAATTCACTACATGCACTATCTGTGGTCCTAGTCCTGCCTCGTGCACTGCATTTATTTGATTTTTGGCATTATCACGTGTGACTGGGATATCTTTATCTTCCATTCCTCCACTGCTTGTGTCAGTACCTGCGCAAGGGGGCGTGTCTTCTACATACATCATTCATCACAGACTTCTGCTGTGATGAAGTGAGCGCTTATAGTTCCCCTGGACATCCACCCTTCTGTCATGAGCGCAACAGATGATAGTTCATCCACAACTTTTTTTTTCTCCTGCTCATAAAAATCTGGCACAATCTTATCGCTGAAGTGGGTGCGCGACGGGATGTCGTAACGTGGCTCAAGCACGTTCAGCATGTGTTTAAAACCCTCGTTTTGCACAACGGAGTCTGCACCTATGAACACACCGATTAAATGGCGCGGGGCGTTGAAGCTCCTCCGTTACTCCGCTCGCCATGACCACGCTGTGTGTGGACTGAATGTGCAAACACATTTTTTTTTGTTTCATATATCAAACCGCGGCTCACGTGTGTGCCGAACCGAAGACACACACCCCTCCTCCCCACACCCAGACACACACACACACACACACAAAACGCGCCTGTGACAGAGGAAGATTCAGAAGAATGACACCGCAGCGCTTCTGTTTCTAACTGATACTACATAAAAAATAACAAAGTAACGCAGTAACACATCATGTAGTAACGGTAATTGAGTTACTGAATATAAAAAATAACGCGTTAGATTACTAGTTACCGCCGAAACTAACGGCGTTACAGTAACGTGTTACAAAGTAACGCGTTAGTCCCAACACTGCCTATTTTAGATGAAAAACAAAACCAAAAAATATCTGCAGATATAACTGAAAATGAATTAAAAGTTGTAATTAGTAGGCTTAAATTAAACAAATCGCCAGGATCAGACAATTACACGGCTGAGTGGTATAAGGAATTTAAAAAAGAATGAATACCTGTTTTTCTCCCCACACTGAATTGGGTCTTAAAAAAGGCACAAACGCCACTTAGTTAGAGGGAGGCAATTATCTCAGCTATACCAAAAGAAGGCAAGGATAGAATTGAATGTGGATCTTACAGGCAAATATCGGTTCTCAATGTAGATTATAAACTATTTACTTCCATTATGGCCAAACCATTAGAAGATTTCTTACCTATATTGATACATAATGATCAAACGGGTTTTATACATCAACGACAAACACAAGACAATATAAGAAAGACACTACATATTATGGATCATATACAAAGAAAAAACATCGAAGCAATTGTTATAAAGTGTGGATGCTGAAAAGGCCTTTGATTCGGTCAATTGGAATTTTATTTACAGAGTTTTATATAAATTTGGCTTTCAGGATACAATCATTAAAACTATACAGGCACTATATAACAATCCTACTGCTAGGATTAAAGTCAATGGATATTTATCAAACAGTTTTACCCTAGAAAAGGGCTCTAGACAGGGATGTGCATGGTCACCATTACTCTTTGCATTATATCTGGAGCCATTAGCTCAGTCTATTAGACACAATGAAGATATTAAGGGAATCATGATTAAAGGAAGAGAGTATAAATTGGCCTGCTATGCGGATGACATTTTGGTTTACCTCGGACACCCAACATACTCGCTCCCTAAATTAATGCAATCATTTGAACTGTATGGTCAACTATCAGGATATAAAATCAATATAGGTAAAACCCATCTACTCTCATATAATTATAACCCACCAGGGGAAATCAAAAGTAGTTACCCTCTGATATGGCAAACAGAGTCTTTTAAATACCTGGGCATTAATTTGCCAAAAGATCTAACAAAATTATCAGAATACAATTATCTACCCATATATAAAAAAATAAAAGATGAAATAGCAAGATGGAACTTAATTCCTTTTTTTAGCCTTAGTTCTAGAATTGATTCCATTAAAATGAATGTACTGGCAAGACTGCTGTATCTATTTCAAACCCTGCCAATAGAGATTAACCAAAACCAATTCAATGAATGGGACAAAATGATATCAAGGTATATATGGCAAAGTAAAAGTCCAAGAGTTTGTCTCAAAACTTTACAATTGGTCAAACAAAAGGGAGGATGGGGTTTACCTTGCCTCCGATATTACTATTTTGCAGCGCAGATGAGAACAGTGATATGCTGGTGCAACCCGTCATACATTGCTCAATGGAAAATTATTGAAGAAGAAATGCCCTCCATCCCCATACAGGCAATCCTGGCGGATAGCAATTTACAAACCCACATATATAACGTTGATAACCCATGGGTGAAATGGACCCTTAAAGTGTGGAAAATTATTATAAAGGAATACAAACTCGAGAGTGATATTGCAGTTCTTAAATGGTGTGCCTATGACACACAGTTTACACCTAATAAATTAGACTCAAGATTTAAGGACTGGATATCTAAGGGTATAAAAGTGTTATGTAGTGTAATGAAAGATAAAAAAAAATGCTTAGTTTTGAAACTATTAAAAGGACATATATTAGAAAACCAAGACTTCTATCGATATTTGCAGTTGCGGCATTTTGTTAATATGAAAGTGAAAAGTGTCACAAAGACGAGTATATGTTTGATTGAAGTGTTTACAAAAGCCTACAATTCACAAATTATTGATATAAGTGTTTCATGCTTGTATAAGGGTCTGTTGAATATGAAATCATATTCAACTTCATATATTAAAACAAAATGGGAGAAGGAAGGAGGGATAACTATATCTGAGGAAGAATGGACAATAATATGGAAATATCAATGGACTTGTACCAGCTCACCAAGTGGAGGGAGTTTGGCTGGAAAAGTTTGATCAGATTTTTTATTCCACCTTCTCAGAAGTGTCACTATGATAACAACTCCCCTGCTTGCTGGAGAAATTGTGGGAATTCAAATGCAAATCACTAGCATGTTTTGTGGGACTGCTCCACCATAAAGGACTATTGGAAAGAGATACACCAAGCTCTACAGGATATTTTCAACATGAAATACCCCTCGAAAGTAAAACTTTGTTTTTTGGACATGTACCTCAGGACTGGCTGAAGAAAGATAAACACTTCATGAATATCCTACTGGTGGCTTGTAAAAAGAGCATTACTAGGAAATGGATATCCCAGGAGAGTCCAACTTGGAAGCAATGGATGGAAACAACAATGGACATTTATAAAATGGAGAAGATAACTGCCTTTATTAATTATAAATTGGAGAAATTTACTTCATACTGGGAAAATTGGGTCAACTATGTCACGCCCCATAAACCTGACTTTAATTTTTCGAATTAGTGATTGTACTGCAAAAAAAAAAAAAAAGATTACTCCCTATATGTGTATATGTATGTACAGTATATATGTAAATATATATTTATATATATGTATGTGTGTGTGTGTATACAGTATATATATATATATATATATATATATATATATATATATATATATATATATATATATATATATATATATATATATATATATATATATATATATATATATATATATATATATATGTATACTGTATGTATATGTTTATATTGTATTTTATTTCTGATTATTATTATGAATGTATTATTATAATTATTTTTTTCTTCTTTGTTTATTTAATCGATGTATTTGTAGATATTACTTTGTTTTTTTCGTTGTTTCTTTCTTTTTGGGGGGGGGGGGGGGGTGGGTGGTATGGGTGGGATATAAACAAAAATATTTTGACATTTAGGGCAGACAATAGATATATGATTTATGTGAATATGATGTAATGGATAGGAATGTCTGATGCTGGATGTCAATAAAAATAAAATGAAAAAATGAAAAAACTGTGGTACGTGTACCACTAGTGGTACGCAGGCATCACCTAGTGGTACGCCACTTATTATTTCATTATTTAAGTACAGTGTTTTATTTTCCTACATTCAAACAAAGTGTTACTGTTCAAACTGTGTGTAATGTTAGAGTAACTAAAAATATTAAATATACTTGTTAAATAACGTGTCTTCCTTGTTTTTAATGAATAATTAAGGCTATGCTACTGTATCTTAATACTGTTCATGATGGTGGTACTTGGAGATCCAAGTATTTTCTGAGGTGGTACTTGGTGAAAAAAGTTTGACAACTACTGACGTAGTGACATTGTAAACTACATTGGCAGACACCATTTTGTTATACCCAATACATCGCGCTTCCAACGAGATCCCGTTTTTTCCCCTGAGTTAGAAAGTTCCAGAAGTGTTCATGTTATACCATCTAATCTCATTGTGGATCATGTGAATGTTTGAAGTGGAACTAAATGTGATCTCTGAAAGGGGTACACATTATTTACAAAGCAGGGCCCCCATCCACATATACAATACTAGTACATATCTGATGAAAAACAACATTATTTTGTTATTTTAATTATAAGTGTGCCAAATCACCTATATTTGAACATGATCTAATGGAAATGACTGCTGTCTGATAATCACATTAATAACACAATAACAATCATGTGTCTGACTACACCTATTAATCACAATTAATCTAACACGTCATGTTGATGTTCATGATGATATATAAAGTTAGTAAACATGTGAGAGTAAGAAGTAAACAAACCTGTTCTGTGTAACATAAGGCTGAAACGACGCGTCGACGTAGTCGACGTCATCGGTTACGTAAATACGTCAACGCCGTTTTTGTGCGTCGACGCGTCGCATATTTACGTCACACTACCGTCATGGCGAAGCGCAAAGCAGACGATCAAAGAAGACGATGCGAGCGGTGCGAGCGAGGGGGGAAAAGCATGCCAAAAGTGGTCAAAAGTGTGGGAGTATTTCAATAAACGGCCTAATAATGTTGTTGTATGCACACAGTGTCGAGCGGAAATGGCCTATCATAGCAGCACAACGGCTATGAACGAACATTTGAAAAGAAAACCATCAACTAGTCAATCGTCCGCGCGAGCATACGTTGTCATCATTACACAAAAACATGAATGTGTCATTTGTATCTGCTAGGGGTGTAACGGTACGTGTTTTGTATTGAACCGTTTCGGTACGGGGCTTTCGGTTCGGTACGGGGGTGTACCGAACGAGTTTCTAAGCTAAAGCTAAAGTCTTAACAAGCTGCTTTGCTCCGTCTGCCTCTGTCTCAGCACGCAGCATTGTCCCACCCACACAACCATCTGATTGGTACACACAAAGCATTGTCAGCCAATCAGCAGTGCGTATTCAGAGCGCATGTAGTCAGCGCTTCAGCGTGGAGCAGATAGGTGTTTAGCAGGTGAGCATCAGGCAGCGGACTCTCCCCAAATGATAATAAACACCTCCCAGTCAACTACTAGTAACATCACTATGAGCCCGTTGACCTTCTAGAAACTTAAACTGCAGCTCAGCTCACTCGCAATCCTGGCTTGAGGTGAAGGCTAATTAGCTCTCAGTTCCAGCCACATCGACCCCTTTTGAGCGTCTATTTTCAGCTGCTGGGAATATTGTAAACATGAAAAGAACCAGAGCATGTACACATGCTAACCTTTTTTCATTACAACTGTTAGACACTCACTGGAATGAGTAGAATTGGTTATTGTGTACTGTGCTGGACTGGATGTTTATTTTGCACATTTTAAAAGCAATACTTAATGTTTACAGTGCTCCAGAATATTTAGATTGGCACTTTTTTGTATTGGATGTTTATCTTTATTTTTGCAGATTTTAGCAAATAAGCAATACTTTCACTTTTGTTGAAATGTTTACACTGTTGTTACAGAATATTTCGTTTTGCACTTTTTTGTATTGGATGTTTATCCTTATTTTTGCACATTTTAAAGCAAAATAAGCAATACTTTTACTTTTGAAATGCTTATACTATTGCAGAATATTAAGATTTGCACTGGATGTTGACTTTTATATTTGCACATTAAAAAGCAAATGAGCTACTTTTAATTTTGTTAAATGTTAAAAGTTTTAAATGTTTACATTGTTACAGAATATTTAGTCATGTTGTTGTCAATGTTGACTGAGTGGCCATACTTCTTTTTTTTTGTAAATAAAAGCCATGCCTTTTGAAAAAACGGGCCTACATTTATTTTTTCATCTTCATTTTGAATAAAAAAATAATCGGTAAAAGGAAAAATAATCTATAGATTAATCGAAAAAATAATCTATAGATTAACAGATTAATCGAAAAAATAATCTATGGATTAATCGATAGAAAAATAATCGTTAGCTGCAGCCTTAGTGTAACACAACTTGAGGTTTCTTGAAAACCGCGTCCAGTAGTTGACGTAGTCTCTTGTTCTCTTCTTTTGTTCGAGAAAGTTCCTCTTTGTACTCTGCTATCGTTCTTTCACACATTTTCACACAATCACAACACTTTACACTCACACTTGATCTTAACTAAGCGATGTGTTGATCAAATCCGCGTCTCTTTGTTAGCAGCTAACAAGCTAAGCTAACGAGTGCGCTAAGCTAACTAGCACGCTAAACTAACTAGCACGCTAAACTAACTAGCGCGCTAAAACAAGTAGCAAGCTAAGCGGGCCTAATAATGTCCAAAGTTGAGTGAGACGAGTGGAGTTTATCCTGACACGGAGGATGAATAAAGTGTAGTTAGTAGCGAGGCTTAGAAGCGTGTGTGGAGTAAAGGAGGACTTTGCTGCAAAGCGCATATCCTCCACGCATGCGTCACTTAGGGGCGGGGCCAAAGAGTCATAGTGATGGGCAAGTCATTCTTCTTCCTCTTCTTTTGATTTTTTATGGACGTTGGCAAGCAACCTTGTGGTGTGCATTACCGCCACCTACTGTAATGGAGTGTGGACCGAGTTGGATCCCTACTCTATATTCTTTTATTTAACCCAGTGTTTTAAAAAAATGTGTGTATTGCTTTATAACCTGTGTGTTCTGAGTGCAATCCTAATATATCTTCTACTGCTAACCTAATATTCTCTTTCGCTAACTTATTTCCCAGTATTTCCCTTTCTCCATTATATTTCCTACAATGTATTAAAACATGTTCTACATTTTCTATCTGTTGGCAAGAATCACACAGTCCTGTAGCATGTTTCCTATCAATTTCAATGAACTATTTAGATATGTATGTCCTAATCTCATTCTAGTAATAATGTCTTCTTCCTTCCTATTTCTATTGCCTCCTCTCATTACACCTACTCTCCTCTTGACTTTGTAATACTCTCTACCTTTTGTTTCTTTATTCCAATTATCCTGCCACTTTTTATTGTGTTCTATCTTAATTATGTTCTTCACTTCTTTTTTACTGTGCTTAATCTCCATGTTTACTTCTGTTTTAGTGGTTGCTTGTTTTGCGTACTTATCAGCTAATTCGTTCCCCTCAACTCCTACATGAGCAGGAACCCAAAGAAATGTTACCACACCTCCCGCTTCATTTATTCTATAGACTGCCTACATGGGCAAGTCATGAACGATACATTCTAAATGTATGTTTTCATGGTGTCTACACAAAAAAGCACGGCAACAAATGATCCAGCCATCCATTTATCTACTGCGTGTCCCTTTCGAGGTCGCGGGGGGTGCTGGAGCCTATCTCAGCTGCATTCGGGCGGAAGGCAGGGTACACCCTGGACAAGTCGCCGCCTCATCGCAGGGCCAACACAGATAGACAGACAAGTATATAAACTGTATTTGACTTTAAATCAGATAAATATCATTCAACAACAACACAATTTGCAGACTATAATTACTGCTTTGCTGGTTTGCTGCTTTTACTGGTGTAAAATTCTGCACCCGAGAGATCACAACCATTGCAGCCATGCGTCCAAAACGTAACATCATCTTGCAGGGACATAAGGACAAGCAAAAGTAAAGTGTCTGTTGTTTTACAATGTAATAATCTATTTAATAAGAAATGCTCAGAGAATACCTTTTTTTGAGTATTTATTGGAGGCCTCAAAAGACAAAGGCCGTCTGTTTACAGGAGAGTGTCACCTTTTATCTTAGCTCAGGAATGCATGGGGGAAGGAAGGCTTGGAGACAAGCGGGAAACTCTTAGTTAGGAAAAGTGTAGCTGCTGACAGAAGCACATTGTATATATGTTATATCATTTCATAGTCGGTTAGAGTAAATAAATACAATGTATAAATATAAGGTCATATTTACATATAGTGTGATTAAAAATGTGTTTCCTTTGGTTAATTCATGCAAGTATATGTTAACTTTATTTCTGTTACAAAACCCATGTCAATTGGAGGGGAACATATTTTTTGTTCCGGTTTGGTCACATTGTTGGGGGGACTATTAATATGTGACGGAATAAGGGAAGCAGCATGAGACAGCAAGCATTCGATGGAAGAGGTTAAAGGAGTCTCGGCTTGAAAATAAACTTTATTCCCTCAGAGTTTGTGAGGCCAATGAGGTATGATTATTTCTGATAATGTATGTGAAATCAATGTGTTTTATGTTATGTGATGTCAGACTAATTGTAAGTTCTGTTTTTCTTATTTATTAGTTCTGACGGCATTATTTTGGCACTATTTTGGCGTCGTTGTTAACGAGAAGAAGCTGAAATAAATGTGTGAGAAAAACGAACAACTTGAGCCTTGATTAAGACCTCGGAGGAAGTAACAAAAAGTAAACACACTCTAAGTGTCATGACGAGGATTATTACGACGCAGTTTACGGCATGGATTATTTTCCCGGCATGCAAACGAACTTGACTGGACATGGTGTGCAGGTAAAAACATGATTTAATCTTAACTACCGTATTTCCTTGAATTGGCGCCGGGAATATAGTATTCGCCTGCCTAGAATTACAGCCGGGTCAAACTCGTTTCGCAAAATAATCAGCGCATGCTTGGCACTTCCGCCGGGTCAAATATGAGTCATTAAATGACTCCCGCCTCCTGGTGGTAGAGGGCGCTAGTAATCCTTCTTGCGACTACCAGTACTGCAGGAGACAGGTACTGCAGAAGAAGACAACAAGCAGCAAGCATGCAGCAATTGTTTGCTTGCACTTTTACCATGGAGGATTACATATCTAAAATAAAACCGTTTTCTAAACTGGACTTTCAATCGAAGCAGGAGGTAATAATTAAAGGAATATCTCCAGAGACTTTTAAAATTGAAGAAAGATGAGAAAGACTGCCTTTGATCAGAAGCAGCTGCACATGGACCCATTTACAAGTAAAGGTAAGATCATAATAACGTTTTTTTTTATTAAATGTGCTTTTCATGATAAGGTATGCGCCGGAGTGAGAAGAGGTTTTAAAATAATTAGAGCATGCTTGCTCATTCCGCATGGTTTTGGTAACCGCAGGAGTGAGAAGAGGTTTTAAATTAATTAGCGCCCCTGCGGCTATTCAAGGAAATACGGTACTTAAACTACTTAAAAAGCTACAAAAGGGTACAATCAAAAGGCGCTCACAGCGGAGGCACAACTTAACGCAGGGAACAAAACTAACACTAAGGCAGAACTATGGACATGAAACAAAAAAACACTTACTGTAACAAGAAACGAGCATGAAAAGAGCAGCATGAACTATGGCATGGACAGAGTAATCAGAGTAGCACATAGCAAGAACAGAGTATCATACAGAGTAATGTTGCCAGGCCGACTACCTGGCAACTACAGTCTTAAATAGTCTCTTCCTGATTAGTGACAGGTGTGTGAGTCCAAATGAGTCGTCATGGTGACAAAACAAACCAGGAAGCGCAAACAGGAACTAAAAGAGTCCAAAAACAACAGAACATAACCAAACAAAACATGACCACAGAACATGATGACAAGATGGCGGCGCCCTGATGGCAGCGGCTTGCAGACGCTCTTGGAAGTGTAGAGCAATTTGGCAAAAATACCCGTCAATTCTGTCAATTTCATGGCTGGCTCACAGCATGGACACTCCGTGGTCACATACGACCGACAGACAATTCTGGATGTGGATAGATCGGGCCCTTATAGACTGAAAGATGCATGTACGGTGGACCTCCTCGCTAGCATGGGAATACTTTGCGGGCTACATCGAGTGGCCTTTAAAGCAGCGGAGTGAAGTACCAGCGGGGACCGTCAATGGAGGAGACGTAAGCGGTGTGAGCGGAAGCAGAAGCGGGGATGCCGAGCGGGGCTAACAACAAAGCGAAAGGCTAATCCTCAAAGAAGCGCGAGTCCGGGTAAGGAGTCAGTTAAGCTACAACTAGCCAGCGCCAGGCTGGATAATCCCTGCACACATAACAATTATCTTAGAATAATATACAACTCACATAATGTTTTTTCTGTTGTGACTGTGTCAGACGTAGACATGCATTCTACTGAGGTGGCAAACTATGATGCATTCAATTTATCGCAGCACCAAGCAAATAATCTGAAAATTCCCGTCATATGGTCGAAACTATTTAAAGAACACAATGCATAATAAACGCAACATTATTAATATTGCTACTACGGAGAATTTCAACAAAAACTCGTCAAAACAGCCCACTACCTATAATACAGGCTTTTTAAACATAAGATCATTATCTTCCAAAACGTTATTAGTTAATGAGGTCATTAGAAACAACAATTTTGACGTTGTTGGTCTCGCCGAGACCTGGCTCAAACCAGACGATTTTTTTGCGCTAAATGAGGCATCCCCTCCTAACGATACGAATGCACATGTTGCCCGTCCTCTTAAAAGGGGAGGGGGTGTCGCACTAATATACAACAAAAACTTTAGCCTTACACCTAACCTAAATAATAAATATAACTCGTTTGAGGTGCTTACTATGAGGTTTGTCACACCGCTGCCTCTCCACCTGGCTGTTATCTACCACCCCCCAGGGCCCTATTCGGACTTTATCAGTGAATTCTCAGAGTTTGTTGCTGATCTAGTGACGTACGCCAACAATATAATCATAATGGGGGACTTTAATATCCATTTGAATACCGCATCGGATCCTCCGTGCGTGTTGCTCCAGACTATAATTGATAGCTGTGGTCTTACACAAATAATAAATGAACCCACGCATCGCAACGGTAATACGATAGATCTAGTGCTTGTCAGGGGTGTCACCACCTCTAAAGTTACGATACTCCCGTACACTAAGGTAATGTCCGATCATTACCTTATAAAATTTGAAGTTCTGACTCATTGTCAACAAACTAATAATGATAATAATAACTACTATAGCAGCCGCAACATTAATGCTGCCACAACAATGACTCTTGCTGACCTACTACCTTCGGTAATGGCACCATTCCCAAATTATGTGGGCTCTATTGATAACCTCACTAACAACTTTAACGACGCCCTGCGCGACACCATTGATAGTGTAGCACCGCTAAAGCTAAAAAGGGCCCCTAAAAGGCGTACCCCATGGTTTACAGAAAAAACTAAAGCCCATAAATTATCATGTAGAAAGCTGGAACGCAAATGGGGTGCGACTAAACTTGAGGTTTTCCATCAAGCATGGAGTGATAGTTTAAATACTTATAAACGCATGCTTACCTCAGCTAAAGCTAAATATTACTCAAATCTCATCCACCTCAACAAAAATGATCCTACATTTTTGTTTAGTACAGTAGCAGCGCTAACCCAACAAGGGACTCCTCCCAGTAGCTCCACCCACTCAGCAGATGACTTTATGAATTTCTTTAATAAGAAAATTGAAGTCATTAGAAAGGAGATTAAAGACAACGCATCCCAGCTACAACTGGGTTCTATTAACACAGATACGACTGTATATACGACGGATACCGCCCTCCAAAATAGTTTCTCTCTCTTTGATGAAATAACATTGGAGGAATTGTTAAAATGTGTAAATGGGACAAAACAAACAACATGTTTACTTGACCCAATTCCTGGGAAACTTATCAAGGAGCTTTTGGTATTATTAGGTCCATCAGTGTTAAATATTATAAACTTATCACTTTCCTCTGGCACTGTTCCCCTAGCATTCAAAAAAGCGGTTATTCATCCTCTACTCAAAAGACCTAACCTTGATCCTGATCTCTTGGTAAACTACCGGCCGGTGTCCCACCTTCCGTTTATCTCGAAAATCCTCGAAAAAATTGTTGAACAGCAGCTAAATGAACACTTAGCGTCTAACAATCTCTGTGAACCTTTTCAATCCGGTTTCAGGGCAAATCACTCTACGGAGACATCCATCCATCCATTTTCTACCGCTTATCCCTTATGGGGTTGCGGGGGGTGCTGGAGCCTATCTCAGCTACAATCGGGCGGAAGGCGGTGTACACCCTGGACAAGTCGCCACCTCGCAAAAATGACTAATGATCTATTGCTAACGATGGATTCTGATGCTTCATCTATGTTGCTGCTTCTTGATCTTAGCGCTGCTTTCGATACCGTCGATCATAATATTTTATTAGAGCGTATCAAAACGCGTATTGGGATGTCAGACTTAGCCTTGTCTTGGTTTAACTCTTATCTTACTGACAGGATGCAGTGTGTCTCCCATAACAATGTGACCTCGGACTATGTCAAGGTAACGTGCGGAGTTCCCCAGGTTCTTGGCCCTGCACTCTTTAGTATTTACATGCTGCCGCTAGGTGACATCATACGCAAATACGGTGTTAGCTTTCACTGTTATGCTGATGACACCCAACTCTACATGCCCCTAAAGCTGACCAACACGCCGGATTGTAGTCAGCTGGAGGCGTGTCTTAATGAAATTAAACAATGGATAATAATAAAATAATAATGGATTAGATTTATATCGCGCTTTTCTATTGTTAGATACTCAAAGCGCTCACAGAGAAGTGGGAACCCATCATTCATTCACACCTAGTGGTGGTAAGCTACATTTGTAGCCACAGCTGCCCTGGGGTAGACTGACGGAAGCGAGGCTGCCAGTTTGCGCCTACGGCCCCTCCGACCACCACCTATCATTCATGTCCGCTAACTTTTTGCAACTCAACGCTAAGAAAACGGAAATGCTGATTATCGGTCCTGCTCAACACCGACATCTATTTAATAATTCCACCTTAACATTTGACAACCAAACAATTACACAAGGCGACTCGGTAAAGAATCTGGGTATTATTTTCGACCCAACTCTCTCGTTTGAGTCACACATTAAGAGTGTTACTAAAACAACTCTCTCGTTTGAGTCACACATTAAGAGTGTTACTAAAACGGCCTTCTTTCATCTCCGTAATATCGCTAAAATTCGTTCCATTTTGTCCACAAGCGACGCTGAGATCATTATTCATGCGTTCGTTACGTCTCGTCTCGATTACTGTAACGTATTATTTTGGGGCCTACCTATGTCTAGCATTAAAAGATTACAGTTGGTACAAAATGCGGCTGCTAGACTTTTGACAAAAACAAGAAAGTTTGATCATATTACGCCTATACTGGCTCACCTGCACTGGCTTCCTGTGCACCTAAGATGCGACTTTAAGGTTTTACTACTTACGTATAAAATACTACACGGTCTAGCTCCAGCCTATCTTGCTGATTGTATTGTACCATATGTCCCGACAAGAAATCTGCGTTCAAAGAACTCCGGATTATTAGTGATTCCCAGAGCCCAAAAAAAGTCTGCGGGCTATAGAGCGTTTTCTATTCGGGCTCCAATACTATGGAATGCCCTCCCGGTAAAAGTTAGAGATGCTACCTCAGTAGAAGCATTTAAGTCCCATCTTAAAACTCATTTGTATACTCTAGCCTTTAAATAGACCCCCTTTTTAGACCAGTTGATCTGCCGTTTCTTTTCTTTTCTTTTCTCCTCTGCTCCCCTCTCCCTTATGGAGGGGGAGTTGCACAGGTCCGGTGGCCACGGATGAAGTGCTGGTTGTCCAGAGTCGGGACCCGGGGTGGACCGCTAGCCTGTGCATCGGTTGGGGACATCTCTACGCTGCTGACCCGTCTCCGCTCGGGATAGTTTCCTGCTAGCCCCACTATGGACTGGACTTTCGCTGATGTGTTGGATCCGCTGTGGACTGGACTTTCACAATATTATGTCAGACCCACTCGACATCCATTGCTTTCGGTCTCCCCTGGGGGGGGGGGGGGGGGGGGGGGGGGGGGGGTGTTACCCACATATGCGGTCCTCTCCAAGGTTTCTCATAGTCATTCACATTGACGTCCCACTGGGGTGAGTTTTCCTTGCCCGTATGTGGGCTCTGTACCGAGGATGTCGTTGTGGCTTGTACAGCCCTTTGAGACACTTGTGATTTAGGGCTATATAAATAAACATTGATTGATTGATTGATTGTGTGTTATACTCAGTGGTTAACTTACTCACCATTGTGTGTTACACTCAATGGTTAACTTACTCACCATTGTGTTATACTCAATGGTTAACTTACTCACCATTGTGTTATACTCAATGGTTAACTTATTCACCATTGTGTTATACTCAATGGTTAACTTACTCACCATTGGGTTATACTCAATGGTTATGTTGTGGAATTTTTGACCTTTTGAACTATATATCTTGTCTATTAAGAATGTCTGCTCATTTTCATTTCTCTTCTATTTTGTGCCATTGAATGGACAAAAATATGCGATGAGGTGGCGACTTGTCCAAGGTTTACCCCGCCTTCCGCCCGATTGTAGCTGAGATAGGCTCCAGCGCCCCCCGCGACCCCGAAGGGAATAAGCGGTAGAAAATGGATGGATGGATGGATGGATGAATGGACCAGTTGTGAGACAAAAGTGAATATGGAGTTATGCCAACCTGTCTACAGAATGTTTAGATTGTCCAAATATGACTAAGAGATACGAGGTTGTTTTGGAACAGACAAGCCAAGTGTTATATTTAATGGTTAACTTACTCACCATTGTGTGTTATACTCAATGGTTAACTTACTCACCATTGTGTGTTATACTCAATGGTTAACTGGACATCTTTATGTGCTTGACGCCTCAATCATTGGTATGTGTTCATCTACAAAACCTTTCTGGGCATCACCCCATTTTATCTGTATTGTATTTTTACAAAGAAACAAGAAAGTCATAATCTTCGTTCAATGAATGTTCTGCAATTTGTCGTCCCCAAAGTAAGAACTGAACTGGGCAAGAAAGCATTTAGGTTTTCAGCAGCGAAGGCTTGGAATAACCTACAATCCAATATTCAACTTCAAACCCTTGTTACATTGAATGAGTTTAAAGCTTCTGTGAAAGGATTGCAGTCTACCTTGTCTGTATGCACATGTGTTATGTCAGCAAGTTTTAATGTAGTAAATGTCATGTTTTATGTGTTGTTTACTGTTTTTAATGTAACCTTGCTGCTGCCCTCTTGGCCAGGTCTCCCTTGGAAAAGAGATCTTTGATCTCAATGGGATTTTTACCTTGTTAAATAAAGAAAAAAGAAAACTGTAACATCTCAGAGCAGGGAAGTCTTTTATCAACAGCTGTTTATTTGAAGTCTTAAAGAAGTCAACTATGTGTGCAGTGCAAGGTGAAATGCAGTTATGTCATCTTCTTGTCAATAACACACACATGACACTTTTGCGTGTGGTTGCTTCCTTATTTGTCATTATTCAAAGCTGATGTTAATGTGTAGCAGCGGCAGCTGAACTCAATGTGACAACGTGTCATAGTTACGTCAGTCAGCTGGAATTAAAAATACAAATAGTTGTGTCGTTAGTCCAGAATCTTCACGGTCCTCATGGACGACATAATTAGGAACCAGTACTAAAAAAAATGGTACTTGGTATGCATCCCTAATCTTCACCACTAAACCTTTGAAATATGCTGACATATGTGCTGCCAAAGGTAAATAAACAGTAGCCATATTGAATGTTTGCCTTCATTTGACCACGTGAGGTAAGGAGGACGGCCTCTAGGTCACATGGTTACACCCCAGCAATTACATTGTTGATGATTGATGAGCATTCATTTTTAAATGGACGTGTTAAAAAGCAAGTATATCTCCATCTTTAGTCATAAATGTGGCCCCCGGATGAACATGTGTCACAAACATTGTATTAGATCAGGGGTCACCAACCTTTTTGAAACCAAGAGCTACTTCTTGGGTACTGATTAATGCGAAGGGCTACCAGTTTGATACACACTTAAATAAATTGCCAGAAATAGCCAATTTGCTCAATTTACCTTTAACGTTATTATTAATAATTAATGATATTTGTACTTAATTGAACGGTTTAAAAGAGGAGAAAACACGAAAAAAATTCAATTTCGACTCTTTAAAATTTAAAATTCAACCGAAAAAAAGAAGAGAAAAACTTAAAAAAAGAATTTATGGAACATCATTAGTAATTTTTCCTGATTAAGATTAATTTTAGAATTTTGATGACTTGTTTTAAATAGGTTAAAATCCAATCTACACTTTGTTAGAATATATAACAAATTGGACCAAGCTATATTTCTAACAAAGACAAATCATTATTTCTTCTAGAATTTCCAGAACAAAAATTTGAAAAGAAATTCAAAAGACTTTGAAATAAGATTTAAATTTGATTCTACAGATTTTCTAGATTTGACAGAATAATTTTTTTGAATTTTAATCATAATAAGTTTGAAGAAATATTTTACAAATATTCTTCGTCGAAAAAACAGAAGCTAAAATGAAGAATTAAATTAAAATGTATTTATTATTCTTTACAATAAAAAAAAAAAATTCTTTAACATTGTTTTAAATTGTCAGGAAAGAAGAGGAAGGAATGTAAAAGGTAAAAAGGTATATGTGTTTAAAAATCCTAAAATCATTTTTAAGGTTGTATTTTTTCTCTAAAATTGTCTTTCTGAAAGTTATAAGAAGCAAAGTAAAAAAAATAATGAATTTATTTAAACAAGTGAAGACCAAGTCTTTAAAATATTTTCTTGGATTTTCAAATTCTATTTGAGTTTTGTCTCTCTTAGAATTAAAAATGTCGGGCAAAGCGAGACCAGCTTGCTAGTAAATAAATACAATTTAAAAAATAGAGGCAGCTCACTGGTAAGTGCTGCTATTTGAGCTATTTTTAGGACAGACCGGCGGGCTACTCATCTGGCCCTTACGGGCTACCTGGTGCCCGCGGGCACCACGTTGGTGACCCCTGTATTAGATGATATGTGGATGTTGTGCTTACTTGGACTGTGATGAAGCTGTGAGGACTCACATGCTTTGTCTTCATGCTCTTCAGTCTTCACAGAGACAACAGTCATGACACCATCCTCCTCCTGCCCTACAGGACACTCTCCCTCATCTTCCTCTTTAAAATAAGGGGGCTGTGGATCCTCCTCGTCCCCTTTAAAATGTGAGAGCTGTGGATCCTCTAAAGTGAAACTGTCCCCCTGCAGATGAGGGAGACATTCTTCTATGTGTCCAATCAGCTGATGGATGTCTACAGGACACAAACAAAACACATTTTAACTCCTACATGCTAAATATTAAATCGTACATGAAATATAGGGCTGTGGCTATTGAACATTTTATTAATCAAGTGTTCTACTGGAAATGTTTTCGATTAATCGAGTAACTGGATAAAACATAGTGTTGCTTGGTTAAAGACGAATTTAAGCGACTTTAAGACATTTCACTTAATAATGAACGGCCAATTGGTTTGAGATGGTATGAGATCAAGATGTCATCTTTAGATCAGGCTTTGTTTTTTCCACAATCACTGCCACATTAAAAAGTTAAAGTACCAATGATTGTCACACACACACTAGGTGTGGCCAGATTGTTCTCTGCGTTTGACCCATCACCCTTGATCACCCCCTGCGAGGTGAGGGGAGCAGTGAGCAGCAGCGGTGGCTGCGCCCGGGAATCATTTTTACGGTGATTTAACCCCCAATTCCAACCCTTGATGCTGAGTGCCAAGCAGGGAGGTAATGGGTCCCATTTTTATAGTCTTTGGTACAACAATTACAAATTACAATATTGTTTTTAATATTGTTTTTAACATGGCTGTGCAGCACTTTGGAAACATTCTTGTTGTGTAAATGTGCTATATAAATAAAGTGGATTGAATTGGTATGACTCAGTCGGGGTTTAAACTCTCAACCTACCCATTTCAGGGCGGACACTCTAACCACTAGGCCACTGAGTAGGTGGATGTAGTAGGTGTTGTAGTAGGTTAATGGCTGCACCAATATGAAGGAAATAACAGGTCAGTATAGCTTCTACACACATAAATAACTTGTCAAACCTGCCAGCTAGCAGGCTAGGTTTACAGCGTCAGTTACCATGGTAACTGACTCTCACTTTGTCTTACCTCTCTTATTTACATACTCAGGAGTTTGCACTTAACCTGCTCTCTGGAATATTCCCCCGGTGACTGTGTGAGTTTTGTGTAAACATGTTGATACACATTGTTACAAACTGAGAGGAACATCAAACTCTCAAAAATATTGTCTGGTTTTTATGAACAACATAGAACAATCAACAATTAATCTTCCTATAGACAATCTATTGAAGAATAGTGTTAATAATAAATATAAAGTTAGTAAAGATGTGAGAGGAAGAAGTAAACAAACCTGTTGTGTGTAACACAACTTGATGTTGTCGCTCCTTCTCCTCTTTTGTTGGACAAAGTTCCTCCTCGTACTCTGCTATGGTTCTTTCGCACATTTTCACACAATCACAACACTTTACACTCACACTTGATCTCTGCTTAGCGATGTGTTTTCATCACTTCTTTGTTAGCAGCTAACAAGCTAAGATAGCATCAAAGTGCACTCAGACTAATATACAAACAGTTATTAATTAATAGAGTGTAATAAAGGACATATATGTGTACATGGACGCACAGATTAAGAACACTGCACTAACGTCTTCACCGTCAGACGCCATCTTGCTTTATCCTCGCCGTGTTTGCTTCGCACGCAGTCTTGTCAGATCTCGCGAGAGAAACAAGTAACCAGCTCTTTTCCAGATCTCGCGAGAGAAATAAGTACAACCAGCTCCCACCCCCGGTAAAACTATCTAATTATATACTATTTACTTATTCTGAAAATAAAAGTCAACTTGTCCATTTCAAATTTTCAAAACAAAGACATACAATTTATTTTCGTAAACATATTCAAATATTTAACAACGTATTGAAACAACAGTGGCATAAGGAAAGAAAAAAAAGAAACAAAATAAATATTACACTCATGATATTATGTTTGTCTTTGATGCTAATCGTTTTTATAATGTGTTTTAGAATGTGGGAGGTTTTCATGTTCTTTTTAAATTTCCTTTGGCATTATATTTATATATATTACACTTTTATGCAGATGACTGCCAAATTTATATGCCAATTTCAAAAGGCCACGGCCCCCTGACACCCCTTCTCAACTGTAAAGGCTTGGTCAGCCCAGAATGTTTTAATATTGAATGAGGGAAAAACGGAAATGTCAGTCACGTGAGCTCTGGAAAAACCAGCTTCCCGGTTGCAGCCAAAAACTTAAAACCAGACTCACCAACATCATCATTAAGGAGGGTGACTCCCTCATTACAGACAAAATGGAGGTAGCAAGCAGACTTAACGCCTTTTTCACCAGCATAGCCGCAACTCTTGTCAACAAGCTGTCCCACCACTCTGGTCGCTTTGGTGTAGAACACATTACAGCCTTCTACAGAAAGCTAGGAGTATCAAACAATGATTTCAAATTAGAAATGGTCACAGCTGATGAGATGCTCAAAAAATTGAGCGCGCTCCACCCAAACAAGGCCACCGGCCTTGATAATATTCCCTCCAGATTCCTAGGGACTCTGCCTCCATCATTGACCCGATCATCACGCACATAATAAACCTATCAATTACACAAGGCCAAGTACCAAAAGATTTTAAGATAGCAAGAGTAACTCCCCTCTTTAAAAAAGGAAGCAAATTGGAACCTGGCAACTACCGACCTGTTTCTATTCTCAGTTCCATTTCGAAAGTAATGGAGAAAATAGTTTATGAACAGATCGATAGTTACCTTGCCACTAATAAACTCATGTACAAATTACAATCCGGCTTCAGAACTAACCACTCCACTGACACATGCCTTCTCTATCTGAGCGACCACATCAAACATGAGGTGGACGCGGGCAAATACTGCGGCATGGTCATGCTGGACCTTCAGAAGGCCTTTGACACCGTTAACCACGCTATACTGTTGGATAAGCTCAGAGCAATCGGATTTAACAAAACCTCATGGAGCTGGATGCAATCTTACTTGGAGGGGAGGAGCAGGTGGTAGAGGTGAACGGCACCGTCCCGTCCCCCCCCCCCGTCCCCCTTTTTTTTTTCGGTGAGCTGTGGAGTCCCCCAAGGCAGTATATTGGGACCTTTACTGTTCCTAATATACATAAACGACATGTCATCGGCATGCGACTGTGAATTGTTATTGTTTGCGGATGACTCTGCCCTGCTGGTATCAGACAGGGACAAGTCGCAGGTGGAGAAAATCCTCAGTGCTGAACTCTGTAGAACTTGCACCTGGCTCACTGACAACAAGCTATCCATACACTTGGGTAAAACTGAATCCATCCTGTTTGGGTCCCACATCAACCTTAAGAAAGTCAACGACTTCACTATAAAAGTGGGTGACATAGTTATCACCAGGAAAGATGAGGTCACCTACCTAGGTTCCATTCTAGAGGCTAATCTTTCCTGTGATAAAATGGCAACCACGGTAACAAAAACGTCAACCAACGAACGAGATTTCTCTATAGAATCTCCTCTCTGGTCAACAAAAGCACCATGAGGATTCTGGCGGGAACTTTCGTTCAACCCTTTTTCGATTACGCATGCACCTCCTGGTACCCTAGCACCTCCAAAACCCTCAAATCTAAACTCCAAACATCCCAGAACAAGCTAGTCAGATTACTTCTAGACCTCCACCCCAGATCCCACCTCACTCCTACCCACTTCTCTAAAGTGGGCTGGCTCAGGGTGGAGGACAGAGTAAAACAACTTGCACTGAGCCTAGTCTATAAAATCCGCTACACCTCCCTGATACCGAAGTACATGTCAAACTACTTCCTTAACGTAAATGACCGCCATAACCACAACACCAGGGGGCGCTCCACTAACCACGTTAAACCAAGATTCGATCTAACAAAGGTCTTAACTCATTCTCTTTCTATGCCACATCAATGTGGAATGCACTCCAACAGGTATAAAAGAAAGGGCATCTCTATCCTCCTTCAAAATCGCAATAAAAGTTCACCTCCAGGCAGCTACAACCTAAACTAACACCCTCCTCGGATTGTTAATAATCAAATGTAAACAATCAAATGCAGATACTTTTTCTTATGACTTCTGATCTCTCTCTCTCTCTCTCTCTCTCTCTCTCTCTCTCTCTCTCTCTCTCTCTCTCTCTCTCTCTCTCTCTCTCTCTCTCTCTCTCTCTCTCTCGCTCTCTCTCTCTATGTCCACTACTTGCTGTACATATCCTACCAAGTCAGACCTACACTGTTCCAATATCCATTTTTCTGTTCTCAATTGTTGATGACTGATGATAACAACCAAACCTAACACCCCCCCCCCCCCCTCCACACCCCGGATGGTAAATAATGTAAATAATTCAATGTGATTATCTTATGTGATGTCTGTATTATGATGATAGTATATATCTGATAGTATATATCTGTATCATGAATCAATTTAAGTGGACCCCGACTTAAACAAGTTGAAAAACGTATTTGGGTGTTACCATTTAGTGGTTAATTGTACGGAATATGTACTTCACTGTGCAACCTACTAATAAAAGTCTCAATCAATCAATCACGTTTTTGGTCCGGCCCTTACTGACTTGGGACCATTGCAAAATGATGTGCGTCCCAAAGTCACCAGCCTTGGCGTCACTATAGACAGCCATTTTAAACTTGACAAACAAGTCAAGGGCGTTTTAAAATCCTGTTTTTATCATCTTCATCTTTTAGCAAAGGTAAAACCGTTTTTATCTTTTAACCTTTTTGAACAAGTGGTGCATGCTTTTATTTCAAGTGGCCTGGACTACTGCAATGCACTTTATGCTGGCATTAGCCAAAAAGCTCTCTCCCGGTTGCAGTTAGTCCAGATGGCGCGCTCTGTGTGTGTCTGGGTGTGTCTGGGTGTGTCTGGATGTGTGTGTCTGGGTGTGGGTGTGGGAAGGGGAGGGGAGGGGGGTGCGCAATACAACGTAAACCGTTGGCCAACCAAAAAGTAACCACAGAACACTATAGTGTTCTGTGGTTACTTTTGGTTGGCCAAGTGGATGTGACGACAGGCTGTCCTCACTCAGGTACGCACGGACCTGGAGGGGGCGTGCCTTAAGTCCGGCTGGAAATCGAGAGAAATTTGGGAGAATGGTTGTCCCGGGGAGAGGCACTGAAATTCGGGAGGGTTGGCAAGTATGATATTTTCTCACTTCTTTTCTTTTGTCGAGCACAAAGAAAAGAACATTTTAGTTAAATGTAAGTTGTGTCTTGGATCAAAGATCCCGTCTACTGCCCAAAACAACAATTCAAATCTGCCTGATTAGGCTTTGTGTATGTCACGTGTGCCTTCCTTAGGTGAAGCCAGGTTTGTGTATGTCACGTGTGCCTTCCTTAGGTGAAGCCAGGTTTGTGTATGTCACGTGTGCCTTCCTTAGGTGAAGCCAGCTTTGTGTATGTCACGTGTGCCTTCCTTAGGTGAAGCCAGGTTTGTGTGTGTCACGTGTGCCTTCCTTAGGTGAAGCCAGCTTTGTGTATGTCACGTGTGCCTTCCTTAGGTGAAACCAGGTTTGTGTATGTCACGTGTGCCTTCCTTAGGTGAAGCCAGGTTTGTGTATGTCACGTGTGCCTTCCTGAGGTGAAGCCAGGTTTGTGTGTGTCACGTGTGCCTTCCTTAGGTGAAGCCAGCTTTGTGTATGTCACGTGTGCCTTCCTTAGGTGAAGCCAGCTTTGTGTATGTCACGTGTGCCTTCCTTAGGTGAAGCCAGGTTTACACCTATGTTGTTTTTATGCTGTTTGTTACTTATGTTGCAGGTATTTAACATACTTTTGTCAATTTGTTCTGGCCTGAAATAAATTGTCCCTTTGAAACATATCTTTGTCTTTGTGTGTTGTATGTAGACCACATTGTTTGTGTGTTGTATGTAGACCACATTGTTTGTGTGTTGTATGTAGACCACATTGTTTGTGTGTTGTATGTAGAACACATTGTTTGTGTGTTGTATGTAGACCACATTGTTTGTGTGTTGTATGTAGAGCACATTGTTTGTGTGTTGTATGTAGAGCACATTGTTTGTGTGTTGTATGTAGACCACATTGTTTGTGTGTTGTATGTAGACCACATTGTTTGTGTGTTGTATGTAGACCACGTTGTTTGTGTGTTGTATGTAGACCACATTGTTTGTGTGTTGTATGTAGACCACATTTTTTGTGTGTTGTATGTAGACCACATTGCTTAGCAGA
>NC_084740.1:45957701-45962514 GCF_033978785.1 Entelurus aequoreus
TTTTCATATTTTTAATAAATGTTTACAAGTGGGCCTGTGTCCAAAGATATGGAAGGTGGCTAAGGTTACTCCTCTACATAAGGATACCAAATTGGCTTTCAATGAGGGCAATTCTAGACCAATAAGCATCCTACCTGGGTTATGTAAAATACTGGAGAAATGTGTGTATGCACAACTTCAAACTTACTTTCAATCAAATGGGCTAGCAACTGATTCTCAACATGCATATAGAACGGGCCACTCTACGTCCACTGCTCTTATACAAATGACGGACGATTGGCTTAATGCTATAGATAATTCTATGTTGGTTGGAGCTGTGCTGTTAGATTTTTAGTGCTGCATTTGACGTGATTGACCACTCTCTTTTAATTGACAAACTTAAATGTTATAGTTTTAATACTTCTGCTTTAATGTAGATACAGAGTTATTTGTCCTCAAGATCACAACAGGTGTATCTTAATGGCAGCTTGTCTAATAGCAGAAGTTTAGATTGTGGTGTTCCACAGGGAAGTTGCCTAGGACCTTTACTTTTTTCTATATTCACCAATGATTTACCTTGGGCTACCGGGCGTGCCAAGTTGGTTCTTTATGCTGATGATGCAACCTTATATCATGCTGCACCATCATGCAGTGTATTTAATGTAGTATTGGGTGAGGAACTAAAAGCTGTGCATGACTGGACAGTATGTAACACACTTGTCCTTAACACCTCAAAAACCAAAAGTATTGTATTGGGGACTAGGCAAGGGTTATCTTGTGACCCAAAGTTGGATCTGAGGCTAGGTATTTCAACAGTTCAACAGGTCAGAAGTGCCAAGCTCCTTGGAGTGATGCTGGACTGCACTCTATCCTGGTCAAATCATATCAGTAAAATTGGCCCTGTGATGAGGTGGCGACTTGTCCAGGTTGTACCCCGCCTTACGCCCGATTGTAGGTGAGATAGCTCCAGCGACCCCCCGCAACCCCAAAAGGGACAAGCGGTAGAAAATGGATGGATGGATATAGTTACAAAGATGAGAAGGGCTGTTGGTATTTCCAGGAAATGTGCTGCTTTTGTTGATCCACCTCTTCTTTGTCAGATTGTTAAGAGTTTAGTCTTGTGTCATCTTGACTATTGTTCTACAGTCTGGGCGTCTGCTGCAAGTGGTGAGATCAGTAAGCTCCAGATTGTCCAGAATAGGGCAGCAAGGCTGGTTCTTGGTTGTTCACTAAGAACCAATGTGAACCAAATGCATGCTTCTCTTTCCTGGCTAACAGTGCAGAACAGGTTGTCAGCTAATACTCTTATATTGCTCAAATCACTAACCGGTAGTAAAACTCCTGCTTTTTTAATGGCCCAAATAGTAGCACTATACATAATCACAATACCAGGGCATCCAGTGAGGGGCATTTTGTACTCCCTCGTCCCAGGAAGAATGCTTTGCGGAAATATTTTATTTATAGATCTTTATCGCTCTGGAATAACCTGCCTCGAATTCTCACCAGCATTGAAAGTAAACAGGTTTTTAAAAAGACAGTAATATTTTATCTGAGTCTTTAAATTAGTTTGCTCTTTGATGATTTGTTTGGTTTTATATTGTGTAGTTATATTTATATGGTATTTATTATTCTGTATTTATTATTGTGGTTTGCTATTTTTATTTATTGATGCTTTTATTTTTTAATTTTTTTCTGTATTGTGCAGTTATAATTATATGCTTTTACTTGTAATTGTATTGAATTGTGGACCCCAGGAAGACTAGTGTGTTGTTGAGGCAACCAGCTAATGGGGATCCTTAATAAAAATCTAATCAAATCAAAACTAGCTTATGCTGCTATATTGACATACTGAGCTGCTTCCTCGCCTCTAAGATGGTGAAAGCTAATTCTAGATTATAAATCATGCTTCTCACTTATGTGGTGAAGCTATACCGCCCCAAGTAACAAGGACATAATATATTAATAATAAAATGCCTCAAAGCAAATGTGATGAATTCATCTTAATACTGTCCTTTTTCAGGCTTTCCCTTTTAAAGCGCAAAGTCCTCGCAGGGTCTTTTGTCCTAATGACTGTCTGGTTAAAGTGAGGAGACTATAATTTAGGAAAACTATTTATTTACAAATGGACTAGAATAAGTCACTCATTTTTAAGTTGGGATATAATTAAAATAATGAAGGATGAAGTGATTAATAAATGTTTAATATAGATTAGAATAGGCCGTGCAACTAATCATATGTCCTGAGTTCCAGTTGAAACTGGGTGCAAGTTCATGCCCACGCACATACACTCTTATCGCCCACATTCTTACCACTGTTTACGTGGCTTCTTGGCCCAGGTCTGAAGGACAACACCAGATATGAAGTCAGAGTCCAGGGAGAAAAAAGCAGCAGAAGGAACCTTCCTGGTGTTACCTGACGGCACGACCACCAAGCTGCGACACCACTACAAAGGCTCCTCCATGCTCGTGCTCGTACCACCTGGTTTGGTAGGCTCGTATCCGCCTACCAAGCCAAAGACTTAGGTCCACTGGACCGACACGCAAATACCACATTTTCAACACTACCCGTTGTCGGTTAAAAACATAGCTATGGGCTGCACTTTGGACACACCTGCTGTAGGAGCTAGCAGCTACACAACAGCTAAGCTAAAACTGCACATTTAAGCATATCAAATAATTATAGTTGCTTAATACGTACACAAAGTCTCCAAAACAGAAGTCTGACAGAAACTATCCAGTAACAAACGTGTCCGCATCGTTCAACTTTCTGCGCCATGAGCTTGACTTAATGAATTATTGTGGCCACTAGGTGTTGTGAAAGATCAAAGGCATCCGTCATAAGTTTAGTGTTTTTATTACGTGTGTCAATATGTGTAAGCATACTTTGTGGCTTTCACCAGTAAGGCTAGCTATCGCTATAAGGGTCAGTCGATATCACTTTGGGGTCCGCAACCCTAATGCTGCCCTCCAGTGGTCCACAGAGGCTGAAAGGGCTTTCATTGACCTCAAACATGACCTGTCCTCCACCTCCGCTTTTGCTGCCCTTTTTCTTGGATGTTTCTGAAAGTGCCTTTTTTCAGAAACAAAAGGGGGAGGAGGTGTGGTGGGAGCGGGAAGAGCTGGACGAAGTGGCTGGGGAGAGGGAAGTCTGGGCTTCCCTGCTTAGGCTGCTGCCCCCGCGACCCGACCTCAGATAAGCGGAATAAGATGGATGGATGGAGGAAATGACTGCTGTCTGATAATCACATTAATAACAATAACAATCATGTGTCTGACTACACCTATTAATCACAATTAATCTAACACGTCATGTTCATGATGAAATATAAAGTTAGTAAAGATGTGAGAGTAAGAAGTAAACAATCCTGTTCTGTGTAACACAACTTGAGGTTTCTTGAAAACAGCGTCCAGTAGTTGACATAGTCTCTTGTTCTCTTCTTTGGTCCGAGAAAGTTCCTCCTCGTACTCTGCTATGGTTCTTTCACACATTTTCACACAATCACAACACTTTACACTCACACTTAATCTTAACTAAGCGATGTGTTGATCAAATCCGCCTCTCTTTGTTAGCAGCTAACAAGCTAAGCTAACTAGCATGCTAAGCTAACTAGCGCGCTAAAACAAGTAGCAAGCTAAGCGGGCCTAATAATGTCCAAAGTTGAGTGAGACGAGTGGAGTTTATCCTGACACGGAGGATGAATAAAGTGTAGTTAGTAGCGAGGCTTAGAAGCGTGTGTGGAGTAAAGGAGGACTTTGCTGCAAAGCACATATCCTCCACGCATGCGTCACTTAGGGGCGGGGCCAAAGAGTCATAGTGATGGGCAAGTCATGAAGGATTCATTCTAAATGTATGTTTTCATGGTGTCTACACAAAAAACATGGCAACAAATGATATTCCAAATATATCAACCGTATTTGACTTTGAATCAGGTATATATGAAAATAATGAAAAAGTATTATTTTTAATGCACTTATTTTCGCTCTTTTTATCTGCCACACGTGTTTTATAGTGTTTTATGCTCATAATTTGTTATCTAACCACAAAGATGGACCACTGTTTATAAGAACTGGTTGTTGGCTTGCCTTACACAGTCCTACAGAACATGTGATTTCCTATTCCAGCAGATACTATACTTGAAATTACAAACAACCGGACATCTGATTGTAGAACATTTTGTCATCTAGTTATCAACAATTTTAGCAGCTTTAGTTCATTATCATCCATTATACAGATGTGCATACACATTTTGAGTTTTGTGGAAGAACTGTAAGTAATATGAAGGAATACAATAAGCTTGATCTCCTCTGTAAAATTATTTTGTGTATAATCTCTCAAATCTCCTGTTTTCATTTTGAAGTTTACACAAAGATGAGGATGAAAGTAAAAAGGGTGACATGCTTTAGAAGAAGGAATACTTATTTGAAAGTAATTTCTCAGTTTGGTGGTTTTGATAAGACAGAAAATATTGTTTGACTCAGAAATGATTTCAGTCCTTGTTATGTTATGTTATGTTATTTTCATTTATTATGCGCCCCCCAACCAACTGTTACATCAGCCCGGGGCGCAGCCCGAGTGGAGAAAAAAAAACAAACAAAAAAAAAAAAAACAGAAACAGAGACTGAGACACACAAAGGAATCTAAACTAAACATTTAAGACTCACAATGAAAACATAAATTAAAAGTCATCTGCGGTAAAAAGGTGAGTTTTAAGCCGTGCTCTAAAAGAGTCCAGAGTGGTGGCGGACTTAATACTCAGGGGGAGCTTATTCCACAACCTAGGTGCCATCACTGAGAAAGCACGGTCTCCCCTTGTCACTAGGTTTGACTGTGGGAC
>NC_084740.1:45962534-45987534 GCF_033978785.1 Entelurus aequoreus
GAGCAGCAGGCAGGTGATACAACATGTGTGGCAGGTAATACAACATGTGTGACAGGTGATACAACATGTGTGACAGCAGCAGGCAGGTGATACAACATGTATGGCAGGTGATACATCATGTGTGACAGGTGATACAACATGTGTGACAGGAGCAGGCAGGTGATACAACATGTGTGGCAGGTGATACAACATGTGTGACAGCAGCAGGCAGGTGATACAACATGTGTGACAGGTGATACAACATGTGTGACAGCAGCAGGCAGGTGATACAACATGTGTGGCAGGTGATACAACATGTGTGACAGGTGATACAACATGTGTGACAGGAGCAGCAGGCAGGTGATACAACATGTGTGGCAGGTGATACAACATGTGTGGCAGGTGATACAACATGTGTGACAGGAGCAGCAAGCAGGTGATACATGTGTGGCAGGTGATACAACATGTGTGGCAGGTGATACAACATGTGTAACAGGAGCAGCAGGCAGGTGATACAACATGTGTGGCAGGTGATACAACATGTGTTACAGGTGATACAACATGTGTGACAGCAGCAGGCAGGTGATACAACATGTGTGGCAGGTGATACAACATGTGTGGCAGGTGATACAACATGTGTGACAGGAGCAGCAGGCAGGTGATACAACATGTGTGGCAGGTGATACAACATGTGTGACAGGTGATACAACATGTGTGACAGCAGCAGGCAGGTGATACAACATGTGTAGCAGGTTATACAACATGTGTGGCAGGTGATACAACATGTGTGACAGGAGCAGCAGACAGGTGATACAACATGTGTGGCAGGTGATACAACATGTGTGACAGGTGATACAACATGTGTGACAGCAGCAGGCAGGTGATACAACATGTGTGACAGCAGCAGGCAGGTGATACAACATGTTTGGCAGGTGATACAACATGTGTGGCAGGTGATACAACATGTGTGACAGGAGCAGCAGGCAGGTGATACAACATGTGTGGCAGGTGATACAACATGTGTGACAGGTGATACAACATGTGTGACAGCAGCAGGCAGGTGATACAACATGTGTGGCAGGTGATACAACATGTGTGGCAGGTGATACAACATGTGTGACAGGAACAGCAGGCAGGTGATACAACATGTGTGGCAGGTGATACAACATGTGTGACAGGTGATACAACATGTGTGACAGCAGCAGGCAGGTGATACAACATGTGTGGCAAGTGATACAACATGTGTGGCAGGTGATACAACATGTGTGACAGGAGCAGCAGGCAGGTGATACAACATGTGTGGCAGGTGATACAACATGTGTGGCAGGTGATACAACATGTGTGACAGGAGCAGCAGGCAGGTGATACAACATGTGTGGCAGGTGATACAACATGTGTGGCAGGTGATACAACATGTGTGACAGGAGCAGCAGGCAGGTGATACAACATGTGTGGCAGGTGATACAACATGTATGACAGGTGATACAACATGTGTGACAGCAGCAGGCAGGTGATACAACATGTGTGGCAGGTGATACAACATGTGTGGCAGGTGATACAACATGTGTGACAGGAGCAGCAGGCAGGTGATACAACATGTGTGGCAGGTGATACAACATGTGTGACAGGTGATACAACATGTGTGACAGCAGCAGGCAGGTGATACAACATGTGTGGCAAGTGATACAACATGTGTGGCAGGTGATACAACATGTGTGACAGGAGCAGCAGGCAGGTGATACAACATGTGTGGCAGGTGATACAACATGTGTGACAGGTGATACAACATGTGTGACAGCAGCAGGCAGGTGATAAAACATGTGTGACAGCAGCAGGCAGGTGATACAACATGAGTGGCAGGTGATACAACATGTGTGACAGCAGCAGGGAGGTGATACAACATGTGTGACAGGTGATACAACATGTTTGACAGCAGCAGGCAGGTGATACAACATGTGTGGCAGGTGATACAACATGTGTGACAGGTGATACAACATGTGTGACAGGAGCAGGCAGGTTATACAACATGTGTGGCAGGTGATACAACATGTGTGACAGCAGCAGGCAGGTGATACAACATGTGTGACAGGTGATACAACATATGTGACAGCAGCAGGCAGGTGATACAACATGTGTGGCAGGTGATACAACATGTGTGACAGGTGATACAACATGTGTGACAGGAGCAGCAGGCAGGTGATACAACATGTGTGGCAGGTGATACAACATGTGTGACAGGAGCAGCAGGCAGGTGATACAACATGTGTGGCAGGTGATACAACATGTGTGACAGGAGCAGCAGGCAGGTGATACAACATGTGTGGCAGGTAATACAACATGTGTGACAGGTGATACAACATGTGTGACAGCAGCAGGCAGGTGATACAACATGTATGGCAGGTGATACATCATGTGTGACAGGTGATACAACATGTGTGACAGGAGCAGGCAGGTGATACAACATGTGTGGCAGGTGATACAACATGTGTGACAGCAGCAGGCAGGTGATACAACATGTGTGGCAGGTGATACAACATGTGTGACAGGAGCAGCAGGCAGGTGATACAACATGTGTGGCAGGTGATACAACATGTGTGACAGGAGCAGCAGGCAGGTGATACAACATGTGTGGCAGGTAATACAACATGTGTGACAGGTGATACAACATGTGTGACAGGAGCAGCAGGCAGGTGATACAACATGTGTGGCAGGTGATACAACATGTGTGACAGGAGCAGCAGGCAGGTGATACAACATGTGTGGCAGGTAATACAACATGTGTGACAGGTGATACAACATGTGTGACAGCAGCAGGCAGGTGATACAACATGTATGGCAGGTGATACATCATGTGTGACAGGTGATACAACATGTGTGACAGGAGCAGGCAGGTGATACAACATGTGTGGCAGGTGATACAACATGTGTGACAGCAGCAGGCAGGTGATACAACATGTGTGACAGGTGATACAACATGTGTGACAGCAGCAGGCAGGTGATACAACATGTGTGCAGGTGATACAACATGTGTGACAGGTGATACAACATGTGTGACAGGAGCAGCAGGCAGGTGATACAACATGTGTGGCAGGTGATACAACATGTGTGACAGGAGCAGCAGGCAGGTGATACAACATGTGTGGCAGGTGATACAACATGTGTGACAGGAGCAGCAGGCAGGTGATACAACATGTGTGGCAGGTAATACAACATGTGTGACAGGTGATACAACATGTGTGACAGCAGCAGGCAGGTGATACAACATGTATGGCAGGTGATACATCATGTGTGACAGGTGATACAACATGTGTGACAGGAGCAGGCAGGTGATACAACATGTGTGGCAGGTGATACAACATGTGTGACAGCAGCAGGCAGGTGATACAACATGTGTGACAGGTGATACAACATGTGTGACAGCAGCAGGCAGGTGATACAACATGTGTGGCAGGTGATACAACATGTGTGACAGGTGATACAACATGTGTGACAGGAGCAGCAGGCAGGTGATACAACATGTGTGGCAGGTGATACAACATGTGTGGCAGGTGATACAACATGTGTGACAGGAGCAGCAAGCAGGTGATACAACATGTGTGGCAGGTGATACAACATGTGTGGCAGGTGATACAACATGTGTAACAGGAGCAGCAGGCAGGTGATACAACATGTGTGGCAGGTGATACAACATGTGTTACAGGTGATACAACATGTGTGACAGCAGCAGGCAGGTGATACAACATGTGTGGCAGGTGATACAACATGTGTGGCAGGTGATACAACATGTGTGACAGGAGCAGCAGGCAGGTGATACAACATGTGTGGCAGGTGATACAACATGTGTGACAGGTGATACAACATGTGTGACAGCAGCAGGCAGGTGATACAACATGTGTGGCAGGTTATACAACATGTGTGGCAGGTGATACAACATGTGTGACAGGAGCAGCAGACAGGTGATACAACATGTGTGGCAGGTGATACAACATGTGTGACAGGTGATACAACATGTGTGACAGCAGCAGGCAGGTGATACAACATGTGTGACAGCAGCAGGCAGGTGATACAACATGTGTGGCAGGTGATACAACATGTGTGGCAGGTGATACAACATGTGTGGCAGGTGATACAGCATGTGTGACAGGAGCAGCAGGCAGGTGATACAACATGTGTGGCAGGTGATACAACATGTGTGACAGGTGATACAACATGTGTGACAGCAGCAGGCAGGTGATACAACATGTGTGGCAGGTGATACAACATGTGTGGCAGGTGATACAACATGTGTGACAGGAGCAGCAGGCAGGTGATACAACATGTGTGGCAGGTGATACAACATGTGTGACAGGAGCAGCAGGCAGGTGATACAACATGTGTGGCAGGTGATACAACATGTGTGACAGGAGCAGCAGGCAGGTGATACAACATGTGTGGCAGGTAATACAACATGTGTGACAGGTGATACAACATGTGTGACAGCAGCAGGCAGGTGATACAACATGTATGGCAGGTGATACATCATGTGTGACAGGTGATACAACATGTGTGACAGGAGCAGGCAGGTGATACAACATGTGTGGCAGGTGATACAACATGTGTGACAGCAGCAGGCAGGTGATACAACATGTGTGACAGGTGATACAACATGTGTGACAGCAGCAGGCAGGTGATACAACATGTGTGGCAGGTGATACAACATGTGTGACAGGTGATACAACATGTGTGACAGGAGCAGCAGGCAGGTGATACAACATGTGTGGCAGGTGATACAACATGTGTGGCAGGTGATACAACATGTGTGACAGGAGCAGCAAGCAGGTGATACAACATGTGTGGCAGGTGATACAACATGTGTGGCAGGTGATACAACATGTGTAACAGGAGCAGCAGGCAGGTGATACAACATGTGTGGCAGGTGATACAACATGTGTTACAGGTGATACAACATGTGTGACAGCAGCAGGCAGGTGATACAACATGTGTGGCAGGTGATACAACATGTGTGGCAGGTGATACAACATGTGTGACAGGAGCAGCCGGCAGGTGATACAACATGTGTGGCAGGTGATACAACATGTGTGACAGGTGATACAACATGTGTGACAGCAGCAGGCAGGTGATACAACATGTGTGGCAGGTTATACAACATGTGTGGCAGGTGATACAACATGTGTGACAGGAGCAGCAGACAGGTGATACAACATGTGTGGCAGGTGATACAACATGTGTGACAGGTGATACAACATGTGTGACAGCAGCAGGCAGGTGATACAACATGTGTGACAGCAGCAGGCAGGTGATACAACATGTGTGGCAGGTGATACAACATGTGTGGCAGGTGATACAACATGTGTGGCAGGTGATACAGCATGTGTGACAGGAGCAGCAGGCAGGTGATACAACATGTGTGGCAGGTGATACAACATGTGTGACAGGTGATACAACATGTGTGACAGCAGCAGGCATGTGATACAACATGTGTGGCAGGTGATACAACATGTGTGGCAGGTGATACAACATGTGTGACAGGAGCAGCAGGCAGGTGATACAACATGTGTGGCAGGTGATACAACATGTGTGACAGGTGATACAACATGTGTGACAGCAGCAGGCAGGTGATACAACATGTGTGGCAAGTGATACAACATGTGTGGCAGGTGATACAACATGTGTGACAGGAGCAGCAGGCAGGTGATACAACATGTGTGGCAGGTGATACAACATGTGTGACAGGTGATACAACATGTGTGACAGCAGCAGGCAGGTGATAAAACATGTGTGACAGCAGCAGGCAGGTGATACAACATGAGTGGCCGGTGATACAACATGTGTGACAGCAGCAGGGAGGTGATACAACATGTGTGACAGGTGATACAACATGTTTGACAGCAGCAGGCAGGTGATACAACATGTGTGGCAGGTGATACAACATGTGTGACAGGTGATACAACATGTGTGACAGGAGCAGGCAGGTGATACAACATGTGTGGCAGGTGATACAACATGTGTGACAGCAGCAGGCAGGTGATACAACATGTGTGACAGGTGATACAACATATGTGACAGCAGCAGGCAGGTGATACAACATGTGTGGCAGGTGATACAACATGTGTGACAGGTGATACAACATGTGTGACAGGAGCAGCAGGCAGGTGATACAACATGTGTGGCAGGTGATACAACATGTGTGACAGGAGCAGCAGGCAGGTGATACAACATGTGTGGCAGGTGATACAACATGTGTGACAGGAGCAGCAGGCAGGTGATACAACATGTGTGGCAGGTAATACAACATGTGTGACAGGTGATACAACATGTGTGACAGCAGCAGGCAGGTGATACAACATGTATGGCAGGTGATACATCATGTGTGACAGGTGATACAACATGTGTGACAGGAGCAGGCAGGTGATACAACATGTGTGGCAGGTGATACAACATGTGTGACAGCAGCAGGCAGGTGATACAACATGTGTGACAGGTGATACAACATGTGTGACAGCAGCAGGCAGGTGATACAACATGTGTGGCAGGTGATACAACATGTGTGACAGGTGATACAACATGTGTGACAGGAGCAGCAGGCAGGTGATACAACATGTGTGGCAGGTGATACAACATGTGTGGCAGGTGATACAACATGTGTGACAGGAGCAGCAAGCAGGTGATACATGTGTGGCAGGTGATACAACATGTGTGGCAGGTGATACAACATGTGTAACAGGAGCAGCAGGCAGGTGATACAACATGTGTGGCAGGTGATACAACATGTGTTACAGGTGATACAACATGTGTGACAGCAGCAGGCAGGTGATACAACATGTGTGGCAGGTGATACAACATGTGTGGCAGGTGATACAACATGTGTGACAGGAGCAGCAGGCAGGTGATACAACATGTGTGGCAGGTGATACAACATGTGTGACAGGTGATACAACATGTGTGACAGCAGCAGGCAGGTGATACAACATGTGTAGCAGGTTATACAACATGTGTGGCAGGTGATACAACATGTGTGACAGGAGCAGCAGACAGGTGATACAACATGTGTGGCAGGTGATACAACATGTGTGACAGGTGATACAACATGTGTGACAGCAGCAGGCAGGTGATACAACATGTGTGACAGCAGCAGGCAGGTGATACAACATGTTTGGCAGGTGATACAACATGTGTGGCAGGTGATACAACATGTGTGACAGGAGCAGCAGGCAGGTGATACAACATGTGTGGCAGGTGATACAACATGTGTGACAGGTGATACAACATGTGTGACAGCAGCAGGCAGGTGATACAACATGTGTGGCAGGTGATACAACATGTGTGGCAGGTGATACAACATGTGTGACAGGAACAGCAGGCAGGTGATACAACATGTGTGGCAGGTGATACAACATGTGTGACAGGTGATACAACATGTGTGACAGCAGCAGGCAGGTGATACAACATGTGTGGCAAGTGATACAACATGTGTGGCAGGTGATACAACATGTGTGACAGGAGCAGCAGGCAGGTGATACAACATGTGTGGCAGGTGATACAACATGTGTGGCAGGTGATACAACATGTGTGACAGGAGCAGCAGGCAGGTGATACAACATGTGTGGCAGGTGATACAACATGTGTGGCAGGTGATACAACATGTGTGACAGGAGCAGCAGGCAGGTGATACAACATGTGTGGCAGGTGATACAACATGTATGACAGGTGATACAACATGTGTGACAGCAGCAGGCAGGTGATACAACATGTGTGGCAGGTGATACAACATGTGTGGCAGGTGATACAACATGTGTGACAGGAGCAGCAGGCAGGTGATACAACATGTGTGGCAGGTGATACAACATGTGTGACAGGTGATACAACATGTGTGACAGCAGCAGGCAGGTGATACAACATGTGTGGCAAGTGATACAACATGTGTGGCAGGTGATACAACATGTGTGACAGGAGCAGCAGGCAGGTGATACAACATGTGTGGCAGGTGATACAACATGTGTGACAGGTGATACAACATGTGTGACAGCAGCAGGCAGGTGATAAAACATGTGTGACAGCAGCAGGCAGGTGATACAACATGAGTGGCAGGTGATACAACATGTGTGACAGCAGCAGGGAGGTGATACAACATGTGTGACAGGTGATACAACATGTTTGACAGCAGCAGGCAGGTGATACAACATGTGTGGCAGGTGATACAACATGTGTGACAGGTGATACAACATGTGTGACAGGAGCAGGCAGGTTATACAACATGTGTGGCAGGTGATACAACATGTGTGACAGCAGCAGGCAGGTGATACAACATGTGTGACAGGTGATACAACATATGTGACAGCAGCAGGCAGGTGATACAACATGTGTGGCAGGTGATACAACATGTGTGACAGGTGATACAACATGTGTGACAGGAGCAGCAGGCAGGTGATACAACATGTGTGGCAGGTGATACAACATGTGTGACAGGAGCAGCAGGCAGGTGATACAACATGTGTGGCAGGTGATACAACATGTGTGACAGGAGCAGCAGGCAGGTGATACAACATGTGTGGCAGGTAATACAACATGTGTGACAGGTGATACAACATGTGTGACAGCAGCAGGCAGGTGATACAACATGTATGGCAGGTGATACATCATGTGTGACAGGTGATACAACATGTGTGACAGGAGCAGGCAGGTGATACAACATGTGTGGCAGGTGATACAACATGTGTGACAGCAGCAGGCAGGTGATACAACATGTGTGGCAGGTGATACAACATGTGTGACAGGAGCAGCAGGCAGGTGATACAACATGTGTGGCAGGTGATACAACATGTGTGACAGGAGCAGCAGGCAGGTGATACAACATGTGTGGCAGGTAATACAACATGTGTGACAGGTGATACAACATGTGTGACAGGAGCAGCAGGCAGGTGATACAACATGTGTGGCAGGTGATACAACATGTGTGACAGGAGCAGCAGGCAGGTGATACAACATGTGTGGCAGGTAATACAACATGTGTGACAGGTGATACAACATGTGTGACAGCAGCAGGCAGGTGATACAACATGTATGGCAGGTGATACATCATGTGTGACAGGTGATACAACATGTGTGACAGGAGCAGGCAGGTGATACAACATGTGTGGCAGGTGATACAACATGTGTGACAGCAGCAGGCAGGTGATACAACATGTGTGACAGGTGATACAACATGTGTGACAGCAGCAGGCAGGTGATACAACATGTGTGGCAGGTGATACAACATGTGTGACAGGTGATACAACATGTGTGACAGGAGCAGCAGGCAGGTGATACAACATGTGTGGCAGGTGATACAACATGTGTGACAGGAGCAGCAGGCAGGTGATACAACATGTGTGGCAGGTGATACAACATGTGTGACAGGAGCAGCAGGCAGGTGATACAACATGTGTGGCAGGTAATACAACATGTGTGACAGGTGATACAACATGTGTGACAGCAGCAGGCAGGTGATACAACATGTATGGCAGGTGATACATCATGTGTGACAGGTGATACAACATGTGTGACAGGAGCAGGCAGGTGATACAACATGTGTGGCAGGTGATACAACATGTGTGACAGCAGCAGGCAGGTGATACAACATGTGTGACAGGTGATACAACATGTGTGACAGCAGCAGGCAGGTGATACAACATGTGTGGCAGGTGATACAACATGTGTGACAGGTGATACAACATGTGTGACAGGAGCAGCAGGCAGGTGATACAACATGTGTGGCAGGTGATACAACATGTGTGGCAGGTGATACAACATGTGTGACAGGAGCAGCAAGCAGGTGATACAACATGTGTGGCAGGTGATACAACATGTGTGGCAGGTGATACAACATGTGTAACAGGAGCAGCAGGCAGGTGATACAACATGTGTGGCAGGTGATACAACATGTGTTACAGGTGATACAACATGTGTGACAGCAGCAGGCAGGTGATACAACATGTGTGGCAGGTGATACAACATGTGTGGCAGGTGATACAACATGTGTGACAGGAGCAGCAGGCAGGTGATACAACATGTGTGGCAGGTGATACAACATGTGTGACAGGTGATACAACATGTGTGACAGCAGCAGGCAGGTGATACAACATGTGTGGCAGGTTATACAACATGTGTGGCAGGTGATACAACATGTGTGACAGGAGCAGCAGACAGGTGATACAACATGTGTGGCAGGTGATACAACATGTGTGACAGGTGATACAACATGTGTGACAGCAGCAGGCAGGTGATACAACATGTGTGACAGCAGCAGGCAGGTGATACAACATGTGTGGCAGGTGATACAACATGTGTGGCAGGTGATACAACATGTGTGGCAGGTGATACAGCATGTGTGACAGGAGCAGCAGGCAGGTGATACAACATGTGTGGCAGGTGATACAACATGTGTGACAGGTGATACAACATGTGTGACAGCAGCAGGCAGGTGATACAACATGTGTGGCAGGTGATACAACATGTGTGGCAGGTGATACAACATGTGTGACAGGAGCAGCAGGCAGGTGATACAACATGTGTGGCAGGTGATACAACATGTGTGACAGGTGATACAACATGTGTGACAGCAGCAGGCAGGTGATACAACATGTGTGGCAAGTGATACAACATGTGTGGCAGGTGATACAACATGTGTGACAGGAGCAGCAGGCAGGTGATACAACATGTGTGGCAGGTGATACAACATGTGTGACAGGTGATACAACATGTGTGACAGCAGCAGGCAGGTGATAAAACATGTGTGACAGCAGCAGGCAGGTGATACAACATGAGTGGCAGGTGATACAACATGTGTGACAGCAGCAGGGAGGTGATACAACATGTGTGACAGGTGATACAACATGTTTGACAGCAGCAGGCAGGTGATACAACATGTGTGGCAGGTGATACAACATGTGTGACAGGTGATACAACATGTGTGACAGGAGCAGGCAGGTGATACAACATGTGTGGCAGGTGATACAACATGTGTGACAGCAGCAGGCAGGTGATACAACATGTGTGACAGGTGATACAACATATGTGACAGCAGCAGGCAGGTGATACAACATGTGTGGCAGGTGATACAACATGTGTGACAGGTGATACAACATGTGTGACAGGAGCAGCAGGCAGGTGATACAACATGTGTGGCAGGTGATACAACATGTGTGACAGGAGCAGCAGGCAGGTGATACAACATGTGTGGCAGGTGATACAACATGTGTGACAGGAGCAGCAGGCAGGTGATACAACATGTGTGGCAGGTAATACAACATGTGTGACAGGTGATACAACATGTGTGACAGCAGCAGGCAGGTGATACAACATGTATGGCAGGTGATACATCATGTGTGACAGGTGATACAACATGTGTGACAGGAGCAGGCAGGTGATACAACATGTGTGGCAGGTGATACAACATGTGTGACAGCAGCAGGCAGGTGATACAACATGTGTGACAGGTGATACAACATGTGTGACAGCAGCAGGCAGGTGATACAACATGTGTGGCAGGTGATACAACATGTGTGACAGGTGATACAACATGTGTGACAGGAGCAGCAGGCAGGTGATACAACATGTGTGGCAGGTGATACAACATGTGTGGCAGGTGATACAACATGTGTGACAGGAGCAGCAAGCAGGTGATACAACATGTGTGGCAGGTGATACAACATGTGTGGCAGGTGATACAACATGTGTAACAGGAGCAGCAGGCAGGTGATACAACATGTGTGGCAGGTGATACAACATGTGTTACAGGTGATACAACATGTGTGACAGCAGCAGGCAGGTGATACAACATGTGTGGCAGGTGATACAACATGTGTGGCAGGTGATACAACATGTGTGACAGGAGCAGCAGGCAGGTGATACAACATGTGTGGCAGGTGATACAACATGTGTGACAGGTGATACAACATGTGTGACAGCAGCAGGCAGGTGATACAACATGTGTGGCAGGTTATACAACATGTGTGGCAGGTGATACAACATGTGTGACAGGAGCAGCAGACAGGTGATACAACATGTGTGGCAGGTGATACAACATGTGTGACAGGTGATACAACATGTGTGACAGCAGCAGGCAGGTGATACAACATGTGTGACAGCAGCAGGCAGGTGATACAACATGTTTGGCAGGTGATACAACATGTGTGGCAGGTGATACAACATGTGTGACAGGAGCAGCAGGCAGGTGATACAACATGTGTGGCAGGTGATACAACATGTGTGACAGGTGATACAACATGTGTGACAGCAGCAGGCAGGTGATACAACATGTGTGGCAGGTGATACAACATGTGTGGCAGGTGATACAACATGTGTGACAGGAGCAGCAGGCAGGTGATACAACATGTGTGGCAGGTGATACAACATGTGTGACAGGTGATACAACATGTGTGACAGCAGCAGGCAGGTGATACAACATGTGTGGCAAGTGATACAACATGTGTGGCAGGTGATACAACATGTGTGACAGGAGCAGCAGGCAGGTGATACAACATGTGTGGCAGGTGATACAACATGTGTGGCAGGTGATACAACATGTGTGACAGGAGCAGCAGGCAGGTGATACAACATGTGTGGCAGGTGATACAACATGTGTGGCAGGTGATACAACATGTGTGACAGGAGCAGCAGGCAGGTGATACAACATGTGTGGCAGGTGATACAACATGTATGACAGGTGATACAACATGTGTGACAGCAGCAGGCAGGTGATACAACATGTGTGGCAGGTGATACAACATGTGTGGCAGGTGATACAACATGTGTGACAGGAGCAGCAGGCAGGTGATACAACATGTGTGGCAGGTGATACAACATGTGTGACAGGAGCAGCAGGCAGGTGATACAACATGTGTGGCAGGTGATACAACATGTGTGACAGGAGCAGCAGGCAGGTGATACAACATGTGTGGCAGGTAATACAACATGTGTGACAGGTGATACAACATGTGTGACAGCAGCAGGCAGGTGATACAACATGTATGGCAGGTGATACATCATGTGTGACAGGTGATACAACATGTGTGACAGGAGCAGGCAGGTGATACAACATGTGTGGCAGGTGATACAACATGTGTGACAGCAGCAGGCAGGTGATACAACATGTGTGGCAGGTGATACAACATGTGTGACAGGAGCAGCAGGCAGGTGATACAACATGTGTGGCAGGTGATACAACATGTGTGACAGGAGCAGCAGGCAGGTGATACAACATGTGTGGCAGGTAATACAACATGTGTGACAGGTGATACAACATGTGTGACAGGAGCAGCAGGCAGGTGATACAACATGTGTGGCAGGTGATACAACATGTGTGACAGGAGCAGCAGGCAGGTGATACAACATGTGTGGCAGGTAATACAACATGTGTGACAGGTGATACAACATGTGTGACAGCAGCAGGCAGGTGATACAACATGTATGGCAGGTGATACATCATGTGTGACAGGTGATACAACATGTGTGACAGGAGCAGGCAGGTGATACAACATGTGTGGCAGGTGATACAACATGTGTGACAGCAGCAGGCAGGTGATACAACATGTGTGACAGGTGATACAACATGTGTGACAGCAGCAGGCAGGTGATACAACATGTGTGGCAGGTGATACAACATGTGTGACAGGTGATACAACATGTGTGACAGGAGCAGCAGGCAGGTGATACAACATGTGTGGCAGGTGATACAACATGTGTGGCAGGTGATACAACATGTGTGACAGGAGCAGCAAGCAGGTGATACAACATGTGTGGCAGGTGATACAACATGTGTGGCAGGTGATACAACATGTGTAACAGGAGCAGCAGGCAGGTGATACAACATGTGTGGCAGGTGATACAACATGTGTTACAGGTGATACAACATGTGTGACAGCAGCAGGCAGGTGATACAACATGTGTGGCAGGTGATACAACATGTGTGGCAGGTGATACAACATGTGTGACAGGAGCAGCAGGCAGGTGATACAACATGTGTGGCAGGTGATACAACATGTGTGACAGGTGATACAACATGTGTGACAGCAGCAGGCAGGTGATACAACATGTGTGGCAGGTTATACAACATGTGTGGCAGGTGATACAACATGTGTGACAGGAGCAGCAGACAGGTGATACAACATGTGTGGCAGGTGATACAACATGTGTGACAGGTGATACAACATGTGTGACAGCAGCAGGCAGGTGATACAACATGTGTGACAGCAGCAGGCAGGTGATACAACATGTGTGGCAGGTGATACAACATGTGTGGCAGGTGATACAACATGTGTGGCAGGTGATACAGCATGTGTGACAGGAGCAGCAGGCAGGTGATACAACATGTGTGGCAGGTGATACAACATGTGTGACAGGTGATACAACATGTGTGACAGCAGCAGGCAGGTGATACAACATGTGTGGCAGGTGATACAACATGTGTGGCAGGTGATACAACATGTGTGACAGGAGCAGCAGGCAGGTGATACAACATGTGTGGCAGGTGATACAACATGTGTGACAGGTGATACAACATGTGTGACAGCAGCAGGCAGGTGATACAACATGTGTGGCAAGTGATACAACATGTGTGGCAGGTGATACAACATGTGTGACAGGAGCAGCAGGCAGGTGATACAACATGTGTGGCAGGTGATACAACATGTGTGACAGGTGATACAACATGTGTGACAGCAGCAGGCAGGTGATAAAACATGTGTGACAGCAGCAGGCAGGTGATACAACATGAGTGGCAGGTGATACAACATGTGTGACAGCAGCAGGGAGGTGATACAACATGTGTGACAGGTGATACAACATGTTTGACAGCAGCAGGCAGGTGATACAACATGTGTGGCAGGTGATACAACATGTGTGACAGGTGATACAACATGTGTGACAGGAGCAGGCAGGTGATACAACATGTGTGGCAGGTGATACAACATGTGTGACAGCAGCAGGCAGGTGATACAACATGTGTGACAGGTGATACAACATATGTGACAGCAGCAGGCAGGTGATACAACATGTGTGGCAGGTGATACAACATGTGTGACAGGTGATACAACATGTGTGACAGGAGCAGCAGGCAGGTGATACAACATGTGTGGCAGGTGATACAACATGTGTGACAGGAGCAGCAGGCAGGTGATACAACATGTGTGGCAGGTGATACAACATGTGTGACAGGAGCAGCAGGCAGGTGATACAACATGTGTGGCAGGTAATACAACATGTGTGACAGGTGATACAACATGTGTGACAGCAGCAGGCAGGTGATACAACATGTATGGCAGGTGATACATCATGTGTGACAGGTGATACAACATGTGTGACAGGAGCAGGCAGGTGATACAACATGTGTGGCAGGTGATACAACATGTGTGACAGCAGCAGGCAGGTGATACAACATGTGTGACAGGTGATACAACATGTGTGACAGCAGCAGGCAGGTGATACAACATGTGTGGCAGGTGATACAACATGTGTGACAGGTGATACAACATGTGTGACAGGAGCAGCAGGCAGGTGATACAACATGTGTGGCAGGTGATACAACATGTGTGGCAGGTGATACAACATGTGTGACAGGAGCAGCAAGCAGGTGATACAACATGTGTGGCAGGTGATACAACATGTGTGGCAGGTGATACAACATGTGTAACAGGAGCAGCAGGCAGGTGATACAACATGTGTGGCAGGTGATACAACATGTGTTACAGGTGATACAACATGTGTGACAGCAGCAGGCAGGTGATACAACATGTGTGGCAGGTGATACAACATGTGTGGCAGGTGATACAACATGTGTGACAGGAGCAGCAGGCAGGTGATACAACATGTGTGGCAGGTGATACAACATGTGTGACAGGTGATACAACATGTGTGACAGCAGCAGGCAGGTGATACAACATGTGTGGCAGGTTATACAACATGTGTGGCAGGTGATACAACATGTGTGACAGGAGCAGCAGACAGGTGATACAACATGTGTGGCAGGTGATACAACATGTGTGACAGGTGATACAACATGTGTGACAGCAGCAGGCAGGTGATACAACATGTGTGACAGCAGCAGGCAGGTGATACAACATGTTTGGCAGGTGATACAACATGTGTGGCAGGTGATACAACATGTGTGACAGGAGCAGCAGGCAGGTGATACAACATGTGTGACAGGTGATACAACATGTGTGACAGGTGATACAACATGTGTGACAGCAGCAGGCAGGTGATACAACATGTGTGGCAGGTGATACAACATGTGTGGCAGGTGATACAACATGTGTGACAGGAGCAGCAGGCAGGTGATACAACATGTGTGGCAGGTGATACAACATGTGTGACAGGTGATACAACATGTGTGACAGCAGCAGGCAGGTGATACAACATGTGTGGCAAGTGATACAACATGTGTGGCAGGTGATACAACATGTGTGACAGGAGCAGCAGGCAGGTGATACAACATGTGTGGCAGGTGATACAACATGTGTGGCAGGTGATACAACATGTGTGACAGGAGCAGCAGGCAGGTGATACAACATGTGTGGCAGGTGATACAACATGTGTGGCAGGTGATACAACATGTGTGACAGGAGCAGCAGGCAGGTGATACAACATGTGTGGCAGGTGATACAACATGTATGACAGGTGATACAACATGTGTGACAGCAGCAGGCAGGTGATACAACATGTGTGGCAGGTGATACAACATGTGTGGCAGGTGATACAACATGTGTGACAGGAGCAGCAGGCAGGTGATACAACATGTGTGGCAGGTGATACAACATGTGTGACAGGAGCAGCAGGCAGGTGATACAACATGTGTGGCAGGTGATACAACATGTGTGACAGGAGCAGCAGGCAGGTGATACAACATGTGTGGCAGGTAATACAACATGTGTGACAGGTGATACAACATGTGTGACAGCAGCAGGCAGGTGATACAACATGTATGGCAGGTGATACATCATGTGTGACAGGTGATACAACATGTGTGACAGGAGCAGGCAGGTGATACAACATGTGTGGCAGGTGATACAACATGTGTGACAGCAGCAGGCAGGTGATACAACATGTGTGGCAGGTGATACAACATGTGTGACAGGAGCAGCAGGCAGGTGATACAACATGTGTGGCAGGTGATACAACATGTGTGACAGGAGCAGCAGGCAGGTGATACAACATGTGTGGCAGGTAATACAACATGTGTGACAGGTGATACAACATGTGTGACAGGAGCAGCAGGCAGGTGATACAACATGTGTGGCAGGTGATACAACATGTGTGACAGGAGCAGCAGGCAGGTGATACAACATGTGTGGCAGGTAATACAACATGTGTGACAGGTGATACAACATGTGTGACAGCAGCAGGCAGGTGATACAACATGTATGGCAGGTGATACATCATGTGTGACAGGTGATACAACATGTGTGACAGGAGCAGGCAGGTGATACAACATGTGTGGCAGGTGATACAACATGTGTGACAGCAGCAGGCAGGTGATACAACATGTGTGACAGGTGATACAACATGTGTGACAGCAGCAGGCAGGTGATACAACATGTGTGGCAGGTGATACAACATGTGTGACAGGTGATACAACATGTGTGACAGGAGCAGCAGGCAGGTGATACAACATGTGTGGCAGGTGATACAACATGTGTGGCAGGTGATACAACATGTGTGACAGGAGCAGCAAGCAGGTGATACAACATGTGTGGCAGGTGATACAACATGTGTGGCAGGTGATACAACATGTGTAACAGGAGCAGCAGGCAGGTGATACAACATGTGTGGCAGGTGATACAACATGTGTTACAGGTGATACAACATGTGTGACAGCAGCAGGCAGGTGATACAACATGTGTGGCAGGTGATACAACATGTGTGGCAGGTGATACAACATGTGTGACAGGAGCAGCAGGCAGGTGATACAACATGTGTGGCAGGTGATACAACATGTGTGACAGGTGATACAACATGTGTGACAGCAGCAGGCAGGTGATACAACATGTGTGGCAGGTTATACAACATGTGTGGCAGGTGATACAACATGTGTGACAGGAGCAGCAGACAGGTGATACAACATGTGTGGCAGGTGATACAACATGTGTGACAGGTGATACAACATGTGTGACAGCAGCAGGCAGGTGATACAACATGTGTGACAGCAGCAGGCAGGTGATACAACATGTGTGGCAGGTGATACAACATGTGTGGCAGGTGATACAACATGTGTGGCAGGTGATACAGCATGTGTGACAGGAGCAGCAGGCAGGTGATACAACATGTGTGGCAGGTGATACAACATGTGTGACAGGTGATACAACATGTGTGACAGCAGCAGGCAGGTGATACAACATGTGTGGCAGGTGATACAACATGTGTGGCAGGTGATACAACATGTGTGACAGGAGCAGCAGGCAGGTGATACAACATGTGTGGCAGGTGATACAACATGTGTGACAGGTGATACAACATGTGTGACAGCAGCAGGCAGGTGATACAACATGTGTGGCAAGTGATACAACATGTGTGGCAGGTGATACAACATGTGTGACAGGAGCAGCAGGCAGGTGATACAACATGTGTGGCAGGTGATACAACATGTGTGACAGGTGATACAACATGTGTGACAGCAGCAGGCAGGTGATAAGACATGTGTGACAGCAGCAGGCAGGTGATACAACATGAGTGGCAGGTGATACAACATGTGTGACAGCAGCAGGGAGGTGATACAACATGTGTGACAGGTGATACAACATGTTTGACAGCAGCAGGCAGGTGATACAACATGTGTGGCAGGTGATACAACATGTGTGACAGGTGATACAACATGTGTGACAGGAGCAGGCAGGTGATACAACATGTGTGGCAGGTGATACAACATGTGTGACAGCAGCAGGCAGGTGATACAACATGTGTGACAGGTGATACAACATATGTGACAGCAGCAGGCAGGTGATACAACATGTGTGGCAGGTGATACAACATGTGTGACAGGTGATACAACATGTGTGACAGGAGCAGCAGGCAGGTGATACAACATGTGTGGCAGGTGATACAACATGTGTGACAGGAGCAGCAGGCAGGTGATACAACATGTGTGGCAGGTGATACAACATGTGTGACAGGAGCAGCAGGCAGGTGATACAACATGTGTGGCAGGTAATACAACATGTGTGACAGGTGATACAACATGTGTGACAGCAGCAGGCAGGTGATACAACATGTATGGCAGGTGATACATCATGTGTGACAGGTGATACAACATGTGTGACAGGAGCAGGCAGGTGATACAACATGTGTGGCAGGTGATACAACATGTGTGACAGCAGCAGGCAGGTGATACAACATGTGTGACAGGTGATACAACATGTGTGACAGCAGCAGGCAGGTGATACAACATGTGTGGCAGGTGATACAACATGTGTGACAGGTGATACAACATGTGTGACAGGAGCAGCAGGCAGGTGATACAACATGTGTGGCAGGTGATACAACATGTGTGGCAGGTGATACAACATGTGTGACAGGAGCAGCAAGCAGGTGATACAACATGTGTGGCAGGTGATACAACATGTGTGGCAGGTGATACAACATGTGTAACAGGAGCAGCAGGCAGGTGATACAACATGTGTGGCAGGTGATACAACATGTGTTACAGGTGATACAACATGTGTGACAGCAGCAGGCAGGTGATACAACATGTGTGGCAGGTGATACAACATGTGTGGCAGGTGATACAACATGTGTGACAGGAGCAGCAGGCAGGTGATACAACATGTGTGGCAGGTGATACAACATGTGTGACAGGTGATACAACATGTGTGACAGCAGCAGGCAGGTGATACAACATGTGTGGCAGGTTATACAACATGTGTGGCAGGTGATACAACATGTGTGACAGGAGCAGCAGACAGGTGATACAACATGTGTGGCAGGTGATACAACATGTGTGACAGGTGATACAACATATGTGACAGCAGCAGGCAGGTGATACAACATGTGTGACAGCAGCAGGCAGGTGATACAACATGTTTGGCAGGTGATACAACATGTGTGGCAGGTGATACAACATGTGTGACAGGAGCAGCAGGCAGGTGATACAACATGTGTGGCAGGTGATACAACATGTGTGACAGGTGATACAACATGTGTGACAGCAGCAGGCAGGTGATACAACATGTGTGGCAGGTGATACAACATGTGTGGCAGGTGATACAACATGTGTGACAGGAGCAGCAGGCAGGTGATACAACATGTGTGGCAGGTGATACAACATGTGTGACAGGTGATACAACATGTGTGACAGCAGCAGGCAGGTGATACAACATGTGTGGCAAGTGATACAACATGTGTGGCAGGTGATACAACATGTGTGACAGGAGCAGCAGGCAGGTGATACAACATGTGTGGCAGGTGATACAACATGTGTGGCAGGTGATACAACATGTGTGACAGGAGCAGCAGGCAGGTGATACAACATGTGTGGCAGGTGATACAACATGTGTGGCAGGTGATACAACATGTGTGACAGGAGCAGCAGGCAGGTGATACAACATGTGTGGCAGGTGATACAACATGTATGACAGGTGATACAACATGTGTGACAGCAGCAGGCAGGTGATACAACATGTGTGGCAGGTGATACAACATGTGTGGCAGGTGATACAACATGTGTGACAGGAGCAGCAGGCAGGTGATACAACATGTGTGGCAGGTGATACAACATGTGTGACAGGAGCAGCAGGCAGGTGATACAACATGTGTGGCAGGTGATACAACATGTGTGACAGGAGCAGCAGGCAGGTGATACAACATGTGTGGCAGGTAATACAACATGTGTGACAGGTGATACAACATGTGTGACAGCAGCAGGCAGGTGATACAACATGTATGGCAGGTGATACATCATGTGTGACAGGTGATACAACATGTGTGACAGGAGCAGGCAGGTGATACAACATGTGTGGCAGGTGATACAACATGTGTGACAGCAGCAGGCAGGTGATACAACATGTGTGGCAGGTGATACAACATGTGTGACAGGAGCAGCAGGCAGGTGATACAACATGTGTGGCAGGTGATACAACATGTGTGACAGGAGCAGCAGGCAGGTGATACAACATGTGTGGCAGGTAATACAACATGTGTGACAGGTGATACAACATGTGTGACAGGAGCAGCAGGCAGGTGATACAACATGTGTGGCAGGTGATACAACATGTGTGACAGGAGCAGCAGGCAGGTGATACAACATGTGTGGCAGGTAATACAACATGTGTGACAGGTGATACAACATGTGTGACAGCAGCAGGCAGGTGATACAACATGTATGGCAGGTGATACATCATGTGTGACAGGTGATACAACATGTGTGACAGGAGCAGGCAGGTGATACAACATGTGTGGCAGGTGATACAACATGTGTGACAGCAGCAGGCAGGTGATACAACATGTGTGACAGGTGATACAACATGTGTGACAGCAGCAGGCAGGTGATACAACATGTGTGGCAGGTGATACAACATGTGTGACAGGTGATACAACATGTGTGACAGGAGCAGCAGGCAGGTGATACAACATGTGTGGCAGGTGATACAACATGTGTGGCAGGTGATACAACATGTGTGACAGGAGCAGCAAGCAGGTGATACAACATGTGTGGCAGGTGATACAACATGTGTGGCAGGTGATACAACATGTGTAACAGGAGCAGCAGGCAGGTGATACAACATGTGTGGCAGGTGATACAACATGTGTTACAGGTGATACAACATGTGTGACAGCAGCAGGCAGGTGATACAACATGTGTGGCAGGTGATACAACATGTTTGGCAGGTGATACAACATGTGTGACAGGAGCAGCAGGCAGGTGATACAACATGTGTGGCAGGTGATACAACATGTGTGACAGGTGATACAACATGTGTGACAGCAGCAGGCAGGTGATACAACATGTGTGGCAGGTTATACAACATGTGTGGCAGGTGATACAACATGTGTGACAGGAGCAGCAGACAGGTGATACAACATGTGTGGCAGGTGATACAACATGTGTGACAGGTGATACAACATGTGTGACAGCAGCAGGCAGGTGATACAACATGTGTGACAGCAGCAGGCAGGTGATACAACATGTGTGGCAGGTGATACAACATGTGTGACAGGAGCAGCAGGCAGGTGATACAACATGTGTGGCAGGTGATACAACATGTGTGACAGGTGATACAACATGTGTGACAGCAGCAGGCAGGTGATACAACATGTGTGGCAGGTGATACAACATGTGTGGCAGGTGATACAACATGTGTGACAGGAGCAGCAGGCAGGTGATACAACATGTGTGGCAGGTGATACAACATGTGTGACAGGTGATACAACATGTGTGACAGCAGCAGGCAGGTGATACAACATGTGTGGCAAGTGATACAACATGTGTGGCAGGTGATACAACATGTGTGACAGGAGCAGCAGGCAGGTGATACAACATGTGTGGCAGGTGATACAACATGTGTGACAGGTGATACAACATGTGTGACAGCAGCAGGCAGGTGATAAAACATGTGTGACAGCAGCAGGCAGGTGATACAACATGAGTGGCAGGTGATACAACATGTGTGACAGCAGCAGGGAGGTGATACAACATGTGTGACAGGTGATACAACATGTTTGACAGCAGCAGGCAGGTGATACAACATGTGTGGCAGGTGATACAACATGTGTGACAGGTGATACAACATGTGTGACAGGAGCAGGCAGGTGATACAACATGTGTGGCAGGTGATACAACATGTGTGACAGCAGCAGGCAGGTGATACAACATGTGTGACAGGTGATACAACATATGTGACAGCAGCAGGCAGGTGATACAACATGTGTGGCAGGTGATACAACATGTGTGACAGGTGATACAACATGTGTGACAGGAGCAGCAGGCAGGTGATACAACATGTGTGGCAGGTGATACAACATGTGTGACAGGAGCAGCAGGCAGGTGATACAACATGTGTGGCAGGTGATACAACATGTGTGACAGGAGCAGCAGGCAGGTGATACAACATGTGTGGCAGGTAATACAACATGTGTGACAGGTGATACAACATGTGTGACAGCAGCAGGCAGGTGATACAACATGTATGGCAGGTGATACATCATGTGTGACAGGTGATACAACATGTGTGACAGGAGCAGGCAGGTGATACAACATGTGTGGCAGGTGATACAACATGTGTGACAGCAGCAGGCAGGTGATACAACATGTGTGACAGGTGATACAACATGTGTGACAGCAGCAGGCAGGTGATACAACATGTGTGGCAGGTGATACAACATGTGTGACAGGTGATACAACATGTGTGACAGGAGCAGCAGGCAGGTGATACAACATGTGTGGCAGGTGATACAACATGTGTGGCAGGTGATACAACATGTGTGACAGGAGCAGCAAGCAGGTGATACAACATGTGTGGCAGGTGATACAACATGTGTGGCAGGTGATACAACATGTGTAACAGGAGCAGCAGGCAGGTGATACAACATGTGTGGCAGGTGATACAACATGTGTTACAGGTGATACAACATGTGTGACAGCAGCAGGCAGGTGATACAACATGTGTGGCAGGTGATACAACATGTGTGGCAGGTGATACAACATGTGTGACAGGAGCAGCAGGCAGGTGATACAACATGTGTGGCAGGTGATACAACATGTGTGACAGGTGATACAACATGTGTGACAGCAGCAGGCAGGTGATACAACATGTGTGGCAGGTTATACAACATGTGTGGCAGGTGATACAACATGTGTGACAGGAGCAGCAGACAGGTGATACAACATGTGTGGCAGGTGATACAACATGTGTGACAGGTGATACAACATGTGTGACAGCAGCAGGCAGGTGATACAACATGTGTGACAGCAGCAGGCAGGTGATACAACATGTGTGGCAGGTGATACAACATGTGTGACAGCAGCAGGGAGGTGATACAACATGTGTGACAGGTGATACAACATGTGTGACATCAGCAGGCAGGTGATACAACATGTGTGGCAGGTGATACAACATGTGTGACAGGTGATACAACATGTGTGACAGGAGCAGGCAGGTGTTACAACATGTGTGGCAGGTGATACAACATGTGTGACAGCAGCAGGCAGGTGATACAACATGTGTGGCAGGTGATACAACATGTGTGACAGCAGCAGGGAGGTGATACAACATGTGTGACAGGTGATACAACATGTGTGACAGCAGCAGGCAGGTGATACAACATGTGTGGCAGGTGATACAACATGTGTGACAGGTGATACAACATGTGTGACAGGAGCAGCAAGCATAGTTGGTGAAAGACGCATCCAAGTGTTGAATGGAAGTGATTAGTATTCATGAGCTGCCAGCTTTGAAAGGTTATCCATGCAGCTGCTGGGGGGTGACCATGTGACCATGTGACCATGTGACCATGTGACCATGTGACCCCGACACAGAAATCATTTTGGGTATCCTGCCCCGCTGCTAAGAGGGAGACATTCACTGGGGAGCCCAATGTGAGGAACCTCCATCACTTTTTCACTGTTGGTCAAAAAAACACACAAATAAGAAGTGTATTATTATTATTATTAATATTATTGTTATTGTGATTGTTGTTGTTGTTATTATTATTATTATTGTTATTGCTGTTCTTATTGTTATTATTCTGACAGTACTAAGAAGACGCTCAGGAAAAGGACATAATGGATCAATTTGGTGTTAGAATGTGATGGTGTACAGTATGGATATACAGCATGGATATACAGTATGGATATACAACATGGATATACAGCATGGATATACAGCATAAATATACAGCATGGATATACAGCATGGATATACAGCATGGATATACAGTATGGATGTACAGTATGGATATACAGCATGGATATACAGCATGGATATACAGCATGGATATACAGTATGTATATACAGCATGGATATACAGCATGGATATACAGTATGGATATACAGTATGT
>NC_084740.1:45990034-45997534 GCF_033978785.1 Entelurus aequoreus
CTTCCAAAACGTTATTAGTTAATGAAGTCATTAGAGACAACAAACTTGACGTCCTTGGTCAAACCAGACGATTTTTTTGCGCTAAATGAGGCATCTCCTCCTGGCTATACCAATACACATGTTGCCCGACCTCTTAAAAGGGGAGGGGGTGTCGCACTAATATACAATGAAAACTATAATCTTACACCTAACCTAAATAATAAATATAACTTGTTTGAGGTGCTCACTTTGAGGTTTGTCACACCGCTGCCTCTCCACCTGGCTGTTATCTACCGCCCCCCTGGGCCCTATTCGGACTTCATCAGTGAATTCTCAGAGTTTGTTGCTGATCTAGTGACGCACGCCGACAATATAATCATAATGGGGGACTTTAATATCCATATGAATACCCCATCGGACCCTCCATGCGTGGCGCTCCAGACTATAATTGATAGCTGTGGTCTTACACAAATAATAAATGAACCCACGCATTGCAACGGTAATACGATAGATCTAGTGCTTCTCAGGGGTGTCACCACCTCTAAAGTTACGATACTCCCGTACACTAAAGTAATGTCCGACCATTACCTTATAAAATTCGAAGTTCTGACTCATTGTCAACAAACTAATAATAATAATAATAACTACTATAGCACCCGCAACATTAATGCTGCCACAACGACGACTCTTACTGACCTACTGCCTTCGGTAATGGCACCATTCCCAAATTATGTGGGCTCTATTGATAACCTCACTAACAACTTTAATGACGCCCTGCGCGACACCATTGATATTGTAGCACCGCTAAAGCTAAAAAGGGCCCCTAAAAGGCGTACCCCATGGTTTACAGAAGAAACTAAAGCCCAGAAATTATCATGTAGAAAGCTGGAACGCAAATGGCGTGCGACTAAACTTGAGGTTTTCCATCAAGCATGGTGTGATAGTTTAATAACTTATAAACGCATGCTTACCTCAGCTAAAGCTAAATATTACTCAAATCTCATCCACCTCAACAAAAATGATCCTAAATTTCTGTTTAGTACAGTAGCATCGCTAACCCAACAAGGGACTCCTCCCAGTAGCTCCACCCACTCAGCAGATGACTTTATGAATTTCTTTAATAAGAAAATTGAAGTCATTAGAAAAGAGATTAAAGACAATGCATCTCAGCTACAACTGGGTTCTATTAACACAGATACGACGGTATATACGACGGATACCGCCCTCCAAAATAGTTTCTCTCTCTTTGATGAAATAACATTGGAGGAATTGTCAAAATGTGTAAATGGGACAAAACAAACAACATGTTTACTTGACCCAATTCCTGGGAAACTTATCAAGGGGCTTTTTGTATTATTAGGTCCATCAGTGTTAAATATTATAAACTTATCACTTTCCTCTGGCACTGTTCCCCTAGCATTCAAAAAAGCGGTTATTCATCCTCTACTCAAAAGACCTAACCTCGATCCTGATCTCCTGGTAAACTACCGGCCGGTGTCCCACCTTCCGTTTATCTCGAAAATCCTCGAAAAAATTGTAGCACAGCAGCTAAATGAACACTTAGCGTCTAACAATCTCTGTGAACCTTTTCAGTCCGGTTTCAGGGCAAATCACTCTACGGAGACAGCCCTCGCAAAAATGACTAATGATCTATTGCTAACGATGGATTCTGATGCTTCATCTATGTTGCTGCTTCTTGATCTTAGCGCCGCTTTCGATACTGTTGATCATTGTATTTTATTAGAGCGTATCAAAACGCGTATTGGGATGACAGACTTAGCCTTGTCTTGGTTTAACTCTTATCTTACTGACAGGATGCAGTGTGTCTCCCATAACAATGTGACCTCGGACTATGTTAAGGTAACGTGCGGAGTTCCCCAGGGTTCGGTTCTTGGCCCTGCACTCTTTAGTATTTACATACTGCCGCTAGGTGACATCATACGCAAATACGGTGTTAGCTTTCACTGTTATGCTGATGACACCCAACTCTACATGCCCCTAAAGCTGACCTTGTACTCGCTGTATAAAGAATACTGCATCTCTCTTCCAAATGTGCACTCCTAACATACTTTGCTGTAAATGTGACCTCTGCCTTTTGAGATGGTGGAGCTCCTCAAATCAATCTGAGAAAGACACTTTTGTTTGACTACTTATGTGAAAATTTCCAAAACATTTGTTTTTGTGTATTTGGATTCTGAAAATGTGAAATCAAACAGCGGAAACATAGCAAGCATTTATAAAGCAATCTTGTTGCCATTTCTAACTCAAAGTAGCGTACAGTTTTAACTTCCATCCATCCATTTTCTACCGCTTGTCCCTTTTTGGGTCGCGGGGGGTGTTGAAGCCTATCTCAGCTGCATTCGGGCGGAAGGCGGGGTACACCCTGGACAAGTCGCCACCTCATCACAGGGCCAACACAGATAGACAGACATCATTCACACTCATATTCACACACTAGGGACCATTTAGGTTTGCCAATCAACCTATCCCCAGGTGCATGTCTTTGGAGGTGGGAGGGGCCTATCCCCAGGTGCATGTCTTTGGAGGTGGGAGGGGCCTATCCCCAGGTGCATGTCTTTGGAGGTGGGAGGAAGCAGGAGTACCTGGAGAAGAAACCACGCAGTCACGGGTCGAACATACAAACTCAGTTTTAACTTCTACCTGCTAAAAAGTACAACATGACTGATCTTCCCAAAAAAGAGCCCCTTTAAAAGGCTCATATTTAGTTGTTCTACATGAATACACTTCCGTGTGGTCTACATAACATGTCATGCTGGTTCTTTGCTCAAAATGTTGCATAGATTGTGTTTTACACATCATCTCTTTAGGATGGGCGCTCTTATTTATGTGCCTCCACTTCGACGGCGTCTTCTCCCCGTCAGCCATGTTGTAGTTTTTAGCGCTTCCATAGCGAGTCTACTGACAGCGGAAGATGCATGTGCATGTACAAGACAGTGAATTTACTGAGGAATTGACTACAACGCCGGACTCGCGCAAAGATCTTCAGGTGAATCTCGACCATATATGGAGATATCCTCTGACGTCACTAACCATAAATATGTCACTTGCTACTCAAATTTCAATCGACTGGTTTGGAGCAAGTATGAAGGAATGCATATTTATTTTATAAATATCTCCACCTCCATGCTGTGATTTCACTTTTCAGGACTTATGCAGATCCCAGGGCCTTTAAAACAGATCCATAGGAAAGAAATGTTGCTTTTGCATGAACGGGAGACTTGTGGAGGTTTGGTTTCCAGCGTCATATCACAAGACTTTGTGTTCTGTCAGTTGAAGCGTTAGCATTTGTACACCAACCAGCATTTGTGTTCTATGGTCACATGGTCAGAGGACATGGTCCGAGGACATGGTCCGAGGACATGGTCAAAGGACATGGCAAGAGGACATGGTCAGAGGACATGGTCAGAGGACATGGTCAAAGGACATGGCAAGAGGACATGGTCAGAGGACATGGTCCGAGGACATGGTCAAAGGACATGGCAAGAGGACATGGTCAGAGGACATGGTCAGAGGACATGGTCAGAGGATATGGTCCAAGGACATGGTCAAAGGACATGGCAAGAGGACATGGCAAGAGGACATGGCAAGAGGACATGGTCAGAGGACATGGTCAAAGGACATGGCAAGAGGACATGGTCAGAGGACATGGTCAAAGGACATGGCAAGAGGACATGGTAAGAGGACATGGCAAGAGGACATGGTCAGAGGACATGGTCAAAGGACATGGCAAGAGGACATGGTCAGAGGACATGGTCAAAGGACATGGCAAGAGGACATGGTCAAAGGACATGGTCAAAGGACATGGCAAGAGGACATGGTAAGAGGACATGGCAAGAGGACATGGTCAAAGGACATGGCAAGAGGACATGGTCAGAGGACATGGTCAAAGGACATGGCAAGAGGACATGGTCAGAGGACATGGTCAAAGGACATGGCAAGAGGACATGGTCAGAGGACATGGTCAAAGGACATGGCAAGAGGACATGGTCAGAGGACATGGTCAGAGAACATGGTCAGAGGATATGGTCCAAGGACATGGTCAAAGGACATGGCAAGAGGACATGGTCAGAGGACATGGCAAGAGGACATGGTCAGAGGACATGGTCAAAGGACATGGCAAGAGGACATGGTCAGAGGACATGGTCAAAGGACATGGCAAGAGGAAATGGTCAGAGGACATGGTCAAAGGACATGGCAGAGGACATGGTCAGAGGACATGTCAAAGGACATGGCAAGAGGACATGGCAAGAGGACATGGTCAGAGGACATGGTCAGAGGACATGGTCAGAGGACATGGTTAGAGGACATGGTCAAAGGACATGGTCAGAGGACATGGTCAGAGGACATGGTTAGAGGACATTGTCAGAGGACATGGTCAAATGACATGGTCAAAGGACATGGTCAGAGTACATTTTCAGAGGACATGGTCAAATGACATGGTCAGAGGACATGGTTAAAATGACATGTCAAAGGACATGGTCAAAAGAACATGGTCAAGAAGAACATGGTCAGAGGACATGGTTTAAAAGGACATGTCAAAAGGACATGGTCAAAAGAACATGGTCAGAGGACATGGCAAGAGGACATGGTCAGAGGACATGGTCCGAGGACATGGTCAAAGGACATGGCAAGAGGACATGGTCAGAGGACATGGTCAGAGGATATGGTCCAAGGACATGGTCAAAGGACATGGCAAGAGGACATGGCAAGAGGACATGGCAAGAGGACATGGTCAGAGGACATGGTCAAAGGACATGGCAAGAGGACATGGCAAGAGGACATGGCAAGAGGACATGGTCAGAGGACATGGTCAAAAGACATGGCAAGAGAACATGGCAAGAGGACATGGTCAGAGGACATGGTCAGAGGACATGGTCAGAGGATATGGTCCAAGGACATGGTCAAAGGACATGGCAAGAGGACATGACAAGAGGACATGGCAAGAGGAGATGGTCAGAGGACATGGTCAAAGGACATGGCAAGAGGACATGGCAAGAGGACATGGCAAGAGGACATGGTCAGAGGACATGGTCAAAGGACATGACAAGAGGACATGGCAAGAGGACATGGCAAGAGGACATGGGCCAAGAGGACATGGCAAGAGGACATGGTCAGAGGACATGGTCAAAGGACATGACAAGAGGACATGGCAAGAGGACATGGTCAGAGGACATGGTCAGAGGACATGGTCAGAGGATATGGTCCAATGACATGGTCAAAGGACATGGCAAGAGAACATGGCAAGAGGACATGGCAAGAGGACATGGTCAGAGGACATGGTCAAAGGACATGGTCAGAGGACATTGTCAGAGGACATGGTCAAATGACATGGTCAGAGGACATGGTCAGAGGACATGGTTAGAGGACATTTTCAGAGGACATGGTCAAATGACATGGTCAAAGGACATGGTCAGAGGACATTGTCAGAGGACATGGTTCAAATTACATGGTCAAAGGACATGGTCAGAGGACATTGTCAGAGGACATGGTCAAATGACATGGTCAGAGGACATGGTTAAAAGGACATGTCAAAGGACATGGTCAAAGGACATGGTCAGAGGACATTGTCAGAGGACATGGTCAAATGACATGGTCAAAGGACATGGTCAGAGGACATTGTCAGAGGACATGGTCAAATGACATGGTCAGAGGACATGGTTAAAAGGACATGTCAAAGGACATGGTCAGAGGACATGGCAAGAGGACATGGTCAGAGGACATGGTCCGAGGACATGGTCAAAGGGCATGGCAAGAGGACATGGTCAAATGGACATGGTCAGAGGACATGGTTAAAAGGACATGTCAAAGGACATGGTCAAAGGACATGGTCAGAGGACATTGTCAGAGGACATGGTCAAATGACATGGTCAGAGGACATGGTTAAAAGGACATATCAAAGACATGGTCAAAAGAACATGGTCAAAAGAACATGGTCAGAGGACATGGCAAGAGGACATGGTCAGAGGACATGGTCCGAGGACATGGTCAAAGGACATGGCAAGAGGACATGGTCAAATGACATGGTCAGAGGACATGGTTAAAAGGACATGTCAAAGGACATGGTCAAAGGACATGGTCAGAGGACATTGTCAGAGGACATGGTCAAATGACATGGTCAAAGGACATGGTCAGAGGACATTGTCAGAGGACATGGTCAAATGACATGGTCAAAGGACATGGTCAGAGGACATTGTCAGAGGACATGGTCAAATGACATGGTCAGAGGACATGGTTAAAAGGACATGTCAAAGGACATGGTCAAAAGAACATGGTCAAAAGAACATGGTCAGAGGACATGGCAAGAGGACATGGTCAGAGGACATGGTCCGAGGACATGGTCAAAGGACATGGCAAGAGGACATGGTCAAAGGACATGGTCAGAGGACATGGTCCGAGGACATGGTCAAAGGACATGGCAAGAGGACATGGTCAGAGGACATGGTCAGAGGACAGGTCTACAAAAACCCAAAAGACTCTGAAGGTGAATCCGACACACAATCATCATTGACAAGATCCACATGACAATTAGTCCTGGGTCTGGTGTGGACCACAGAGGACATGACAAGTAATCCTGGGTCTGCTGTGGACCACATAGGACATGAAAAGTAGTCTTGGGTCTGGTGTGGACCACATAGGACATGACAAGTAGTCCTAGATCTGGTGTGGACCACATAGGACCAGCATCATTGCAGCAAACGCTGATGAGACAAGGTTTATGGACTGTGACAGTCCAATACACATAAATTGTCTTGACAACACCACAGGCAGAAAGTTATCAACAGATTTATCACACACATTTTTAAAGCTTTGCTGCGGCGCCTCGTAAATTTGTGAGGAAAAAAAGATAAAACAGCATCAGAGGAGCTTCTGGTGGATTTAAATGTGTGTCCCACACTGGAGGTGTGTTTATATATGCGTATATATGTGTATATGTGTATACGTGTGTGTCGCACACTGGAGGTGTGTTTATATATGTGTGTATATATATATATATGTGTGTGTCGCACACAGGAGGTGTGTTTATATATGTATATGTATGTGTATATATGTGTGTCGTACACAGGAGGTGTGTTTATATACTTGTGTATGTATATATATGTGTGTGTCGCACACTGGAGGTGTGTTTATATATGCGTGTATATGTATATATGTGTATGTATGTGTGTGTCGCACACAGGAGGTGTGTTTATATATGTGTATATAAGTGTATATATGTGTGTCGAACACAGGAGGTGTGTTTATATACTTGTGTATGTATATATGTGTGTGTCGCACACAGGAGGTGTGTTTATATATGCGTGTTCATGTATATATGTGTATATATATGTGTGTCGCACACAGGAGGTGTGTTTATATATGTATATGTATGTGTATATATGTGTGTCGTACACAGGAGGTGTGTTTATATACTTGTGTATGTATATATGTGTGTGTCGCACACAGGAGGTGTGTTTATATATGCGTGTTCATGTATATATGTGTATATATATGTGTGTCGCA
>NC_084740.1:46005034-46175034 GCF_033978785.1 Entelurus aequoreus
AAAAAATAAGAATTTGTAAAAAAAAAAAAAAAAAAAAATATATATATATATATATATATATATATATATATATATATATATATATATATATATATATATATATATATATATATATATATATATATATATATATATATATTCATAATAATAATAATAATAATAATAGATCATTTGTTTGATGTAGAATTTTATTGTGTGAATGTTTGGATTTTCACACAATAATAATAATATCAATAATAATAATAACAATTATAATAACTAGATGTTTTTTTGGTGTAGAATCTTATTGTGTGAATGTTTGGACATTCACACAATAATAATACTAATAATAGCAATAATAATAACGATAATAATAACAATAATCATCATCATCATCATCATAATAATAATAATACCAATAACAATAATAATAACTAGATGATTTTTGGTGTAGAATCTTATTGTGTGAATGCTTGGACATTCAAACTAAAATAATAATAATAATAATAATAATAATAATAATAATAATAATAATAATAATAACTAGATGATTTTTGGTGTAGAATCTTATTGTGTGAATGCTTGGACATTCACACAAAAATAATAATAATAATAATAATAATAATAATAATAATAATAAAATAATAATAATAATAATAATAATAATAATAACAATAATAATAATAATAATAATAATATAAATACAAATAATAATACAAATAATAATAATAATAATAATAAATAGAGGGTTTTTTGGTGTAGAATCTTTTTTTGTGAATGTTTGGACATTCACACAACAATCGTCTTAACAGCAATAATTATACTAATAATACTAATACTACTACTACTACTAATAATAATAATAATAATAATAATAATAATAATACAAATACAAATAAAAATAATAATACAAATAATAATAATAATAATAAATAGAGGGTTTTTTTGGTGTAGAATCTTATTTTGTGAATGTTTGGACATTCACACAACAATCGTCTTAATAACAGCAATAATAATAACAATAATAATAATAATAAAAATAAAAATAATAATAAAATAATAATTATACATAAAGTGGTTTTTGGTGTAGAATCTTATATGTGTGAATATTTGGACATTCACACTGTTGTCATCATGTGACTCCTGCATGTTTGTTGTCATCATGTGACTACTCCTGCATGTTTGTTGTCATCATGTGACTACTCCTGCATGTTTGTTGTCATCATGTGACTCCTGCATATTTGTTGTCATCATGTGACTCCTGCATGTTTGTTGTCATCATGTGACTACTCCTGCATGTTTGTTGTCATCATGTGACTACTCCTGCATGTTTGTTGTCATCATGTGACTCCTGCATGTTTGTTGTCACCATGTGACTACTCCTGCATGTTTGTTGTCATCATGTGACTACTCCTGCATGTTTGTTGTCATCATGTGACTACTCCTGCATGTTTGTTGTCACCATGTGACTCCTGCATGTGTGTTGTCATCATGTGACTCCTCCTGCATGTTTGTTGTCATCATGTAACTCCTGCATGTTTGTTGTCATCATGTGACTCCTGCATGTTTGTTGTCATCATGTGACTACTCCTGCATGTTTGTTGTCATCATGTGACTCCTCCTGCATGTTTGTTGTCATCATGTGACTACTCCTGCATGTTTGTTGTCATCATGTGACTACTCCTGCATGTTTGTTGTCATCATGTGACTACTCCTGCATGTTTGTTGTCATCAATTGACTACTCCTGCATGTTTGTTGTCATCATGTGACTACTCCTGCATGTTTGTTGTGATCATGTGACTACTCCTGCATGTTTGTCGTCATCATGTGACTACTCCTGCATGTTTGTTGTCATCATGTGACTACTCCTGCATGTTTGTTGTGATCATGTGACTACTCCTGCATGTTTGTCGTCATCATGTGACTACTCCTGCATGTTTGTTGTCATCATGTGACTACTCCTGCATGTTTGTTGTCATCATGTGACTACTCCTGCATGTTTGTTGTCATCATGTGACTACTCCTGCATGTTTGTTGTCATCATGTGACTCCTGCATGTTTGTTGTCATCATGTGACTCCTGCATGTTTATTGTCATCATGTGACTACTCCTGCATGTTTGTTGTCATCATGTGACTCCTCCTGCATGTTTGTTGTCATCATGTGACTCCTGCATGTTTGTTGTCATCATGTGACACCTGCATGTTTGTTGTCATCATGTGACTACTCCTGCATGTTTGTTGTCATCATGTGACTCCTGCATGTTTGTTGTCATCATGTGACTACTCCTGCATGTTTGTTGTCATCATGTGACTACTCCTGCATGTTTGTTGTGATCATGTGACTACTCCTGCATGTTTGTCGTCATCATGTGACTACTCCTGCATGTTTGTTGTCATCATGTGACTACTCCTGCATGTTTGTTGTCATCATGTGACTACTCCTGCATGTTGTTTGTCATCATATGACTACTCCTGCATGTTGGTTGTCATCATGTGACTACTCCTGCATGTTTGTTGTCATCATGTGACTACTCCTGCATGTTTGTTGTCATCATGTGACTACTCCTTTATGTTTGTTGTCATCATGTGACTACTCCTTTATGTTTGTTGTCATCATGTGACTACTCCTGCATGTTTGTTGTCATCATGTGACTACTCCTGCATGTTTGTTGTCATCATGTGACTACTCCTGCATGTTTGTTGTCATCATGTGACTCCTGCATGTTTGTTGTCATCATGTGACTACTCCTGCATGTTTGTTGTCATCATGTGACTACTCCTGCATGTTTGCTGTCATCATGTGACTACTCCTGCATGTTTGTTGTCATCATGTGACTACTCCTGCATGTTTGTTGTCATCATGTGACTCCTGCATGTTTGTTGTCATCATGTGACTACTCCTGCATGTTTGTTGTCATCATGTGACTACTCCTGCATGTTTGTTGTCATCATGTGACTACTCCTGCATGTTTGTTGTCATCATGTGACTACTCCTGCATGTTGTTTTTCATCATGTGACTACTCCTGCATGTTTGCTGTCATCATGTGACTACTCCTGCATACTTGTTGTCATCATGTGACTACTCCTGCATGTTTGTTGTCATCATGTGACTACTCCTGCATGTTTGTTGTCATCATGTGACTACTCCTGCATGTTTGTTGTCATCATGTGACTACTCCTGCATGTTTGTTGTCATCATGTGACTCCTGCATGTTTGTTGTCATCATGTGACTCCTGCATGTTTGTTGTCATCATGTGACTACTCCTGCATGTTTGTTGTCATCATGTGACTCCTCCTGCATGTTTGTTGTCATCATGTGACTCCTGCATGTTTGTTGTCATCATGTGACTACTCCTGCATGTTTGTTGTCATCATGTGACTACTCCTGCATGTTTGTTGTCATCATGTGACTACTCCTGCATGTTTGTTGTCATCATGTGACTCCTGCATGTTTGTTGTCATCATGTGACTACTCCTGCATGTTTGTTGTCATCATGTGACTACTCCTGCATGTTTGTTGTCATCATGTGACTACTCCTGCATGTTGTTTGTCATCATGTGACTACTCCTGCATGTTTGCTGTCATCATGTGACTACTCCTGCATGTTTGTTGTCATCATGTGACTACTCCTGCATGTTTATTGTCATCATTTTACTCCTGCATGTTTGTTGTCATCATGTGACTACTCCTGCATGTTTGTTGTCATTATGTGACTACTCCTGCATGTTTGTTGTCATCATGTGACTACTCCTGCATGTTTGTTGTCATCATGTGACTACTCCTGCATGTTTGTTGTCATCATGTGACTCCTGCATGTTTGTTGTCATCATGTGACTACTCCTGCATGTTGTTTGTCATCATGTGACTACTCCTGCATGTTTGCTGTCATCATGTGACTACTCCTGCATACTTGTTGTCATCATGTGACTACTCCTGCATGTTTGTTGTCATCATGTGACTACTCCTGCATGTTTGTTGTCATCATGTGACTACTCCTGCATGTTTGTTGTCATCATGTGACTACTCCTGCATGTTTGTTGTCATCATGTGACTCCTGCATGTTTGTTGTCATCATGTGACTCCTGCATGTTTGTTGTCATCATGTGACTACTCCTGCATGTTTGTTGTCATCATGTGACTCCTCCTGCATGTTTGTTGTCATCATGTGACTCCTGCATGTTTGTTGTCATCATGTGAGTACTCCTGCATGTTTGTTGTCATCATGTGACTACTCCTGCATGTTTGTTGTCATCATGTGACTACTCCTGCATGTTTGTTGTCATCATGTGACTACTCCTGCATGTTTGTTGTCATCATGTGACTCCTGCATGTTTGTTGTCATCATGTGACTCCTGCATATTTGTTGTCATCATGTGACTACTCCTGCATGTTTGTTGTCATCATGTGACTACTCCTGCATGTTTGTTGTCATCATGTGACTCCTGCATATTTGTTGTCATCATGTGACTACTCCTGCATGTTTGTTGTCATCATGTGACTACTCCTGCATGTTTGTTGTCATCATGTGACTACTCCTGCATGTTTGTTGTCATCATGTGACTACTCCTGCATGTTTGTTGTCATCATGTGACTACTCCTAAATGTTTGTTGTCATCATGTGACTCCTGCATGTTTGTTGTCATCATGTGACTACTCCTGCATGTTTGTTGTCATCATGTGAGTACTCCTGCATGTTTGTTGTCATCATGTGACTACTCCTGCATGTTTGTTGTCATCATGTGACTACTCCTGCATGTTTCGTTGTGATCATGTGACTACTCCTGCATGTTTGTCGTCATCATGTTACTACTCCTGCATGTTTGTTGTCATCATGTGACTACTCCTGCATGTTAGTTGTCATCATGTGACTACTCCTGCATGTTTCTTGTCATCATGTGACTACTCCTGTATGTTTGTTGTCATCATGTGACTACTCATGCATGTTTGTTGTCATCATGTGACTCCTGCATGTTTGTTGTCATCATGTGACTACTCCTGCATGTTTCTTGTCATCATGTGACTCCTGCATGTTTGTTGTCATCATGTGACTACTCCTGCATGTTTGTTGTCATCATGTGACTACTCCTGCATGTTTCTTGTCATCATGTGACTCCTGCATGTTTGTTGTCATCATGTGACTACTCCTGCATTTTTCTTGTCATCATGTGACTCCTGCATGTTAGTTGTCATCATGTGACTACTCCTGCATGTTTGTTGTCATCATGTGACTACTCCTGCATGTTTGTTGTCATCATGTGACTACTCCTGCATGTTTGTTGTCATCATGTGACTACTCCTGCATGTTTGTTGTCATCATGTGACTCCTGCATGTTTGTTGTCATCATGTGACTACTCCTGCATGTTTGTTGTCATCATGTGACTACTCCTGCATGTTTGTTGTCATCATGTGACTCCTGCATGTTTGTTGTCATCATGTGACTACTCCTGCATGTTTTTTTGTCATCAAGTGACTACTCCTGCATGTTTGTTGTCATCATGTGACTACTCCTGCATGTTGTTTGTCATCATATGACTACTCCTGCATGTTTGTTGTCATCATGTGACTACTCCTGCATGTTTGTTGTCATCATGTGACTACTCCAAAATGTTTGTTGTCATCATGTGACTCCTGCATGTTTGTTGTCATCATGTGACTACTCCTGCATGTTTGTTGTCATCATGTGACTACTCCTGCATGTTTGTTGTCATCATGTGACTACTCCTGCATGTTTGTTGTCATCATGTGACTCCTGTATGTTTGTTGTCATCATGTGACTCCTGCATGTTTGTTGTCATCATGTGACTCCTGCATGTTTGTTGTCATCATGTGACTCCTGCATGTTTGTTGTCATCATGTGACTACTCCTGCATGTTTGTTGTCATCATGTGGCTCCTGCATGTTTGTTGTCATCATGTGACTACTCCTGCATGTTTGTTGTCATCATGTGACTCCTGCATGTTTGTTGTCATCATGTGACTCCTGCATGTTTGTTGTCATCATGTGACTCCTGCATGTTTGTTGTCATCATGTGACTACTCCTGCATGTTAGTTGTCATCATGTGACTCCTCCTGCATGTTTGTTGTCATCATGTGACTACTCCTGCATACTTGTTGTCATCATGTGACTCCTGCATGTTTGTTGTCATCATGTGACTACTCCTGCATACTTGTTGTCATCATGTGACTCCTGCATGTTTGTTGTCATCATGTGACTACTCCTGCATGTTGTTTGTCATCATGTGACTACTCCTGCATGTTTGCTGTCATCATGTGACTACTCCTGCATATTTGTTGTCATCATGTGACTACTCCTGCATGTTTGTTGTCATCATGTGACTACTCCTGCATGTTTGTTGTCATCATGTGACTACTCCTGCATGTTTGTTGTCATCATGTGACTACTCCTGCATGTTTATTGTCATCATGTGACTACTCCTGCATGTTTGTTGTCATCATGTGACTCCTGCATGTTTGTTGTCATCATGTGACTCCTGCATGTTTGTTGTCATCATGTGACTACTCCTGCATGTTTGTTGTCATCATGTGACTCCTCCTGCAGGTTTGTTGTCATCATGTGACTCCTGCATGTTTGTTGTTATCATGTGACTACTCCTGCATGTTTGTTGTCATCATGTGACTCCTCCTGCAGGTTTGTTGTCATCATGTGACTCCTGCATGTTTGTTGTTATCATGTGACTACTCCTGCATGTTTGTTGTGATCATGTGACTACTCCTGCATGTTTGTTGTCATCATGTGACTACTCCTGCATGTTTGTTGTCATCATGTGACTACTCCTGCATGTTTGTTGTCAACATGTGACTACTCCTGCATGTTTGTTGTCATCATGTGACTACTCCTGCATGTTTGTTGTCATCATGTGACTACTCCTGCATGTTTGTTGTCATCATGTGACTACTCATGCATGTTTGTTGTCATCATGTGACTCCTGCATGTTTGTTGTCATCATGTGACTACTCCTGCATGTTTCTTGTCATCATGTGACTCCTGCATGTTTGTTGTCATCATGTGACTACTCCTGCATGTTTGTTGTCATCATGTGACTACTCCTGCATGTTTCTTGTCATCATGTGACTCCTGCATGTTTGTTGTCATCATGTGACTACTCCTGCATGTTTCTTGTCATCATGTGACTCCTGCATGTTAGTTGTCATCATGTGACTACTCCTGCATGTTTCTTGTCATCATGTGACTCCTGCATGTTTGTTGTCATCATGTGACTACTCCTGCATGTTTGTTGTCATCATGTGACTACTCCTGCATGTTTGTTGTCATCATGTGACTCCTGCATGTTTGTTGTCATCATGTGACTACTCCTGCATGTTTGTTGTCATCATGTGACTACTCCTGCATGTTTGTTGTCATCATGTGACTCCTGCATGTTTGTTGTCATCATGTGACTACTCCTGCATGTTTGCTGTCATCATGTGACTACTCCTGCATGTTGTTTGTCATCATATGACTACTCCTGCATGTTTGTTGTCATCATGTGACTACTCCTGCATGTTTGTTGTCATCATGTGACTACTCCTGCATGTTTGTTGTCATCATGTGACTACTCCTTTATGTTTGTTGTCATCATGTGACTACTCCTGCATGTTTGTTGTCATCATGTGACTACTCCTGCATGTTTGTTGTCATCATGTGACTACTCCTGCATGTTTGTTGTCATCATGTGACTCCTGCATGTTTGTTGTCATCATGTGACTACTCCTGCATGTTTGTTGTCATCATGTGACTACTCCTGCATGTTTGTTGTCATCATGTGACTCCTGCATGTTTGTTGTCATCATGTGACTACTCCTGCATGTTTGTTGTCATCATGTGACTCCTGCATGTTTGTTGTCATCATGTGACTACTCCTGCATGTTTGTTGTCATCATGTGACTCCTGCATGTTTGTTGTCATCATGTGACTCCTGCATATTTGTTGTCATCATGTGACTACTCATGCATGTTTGTTGTCATCATGTGACTACTCCTGCATGTTTGTTGTCATCATGTGACTACTCCTGCATGTTTGTTGTCATCATGTGACTACTCCTGCATGTTTGTTGTCATCATGTGACTATTCCTGCATGTTTGTTGTCATCATGTGACTACTCCTGCATGTCTGTTGTCATCATGTGACTCCTGCATGTTTGTTGTCATCATGTGACTACTCCTGCATGTTTGTTGTCATCATGTGACTACTCCTGCATGTTTGTTGTCATCATGTGACTACTCCTGCATGTTTGTTGTCATCATGTGACTACTCCTGCATGTTTGTTGTCATCATGTGACTCCTGCATGTTTGTTGTCATCATGTGACTACTCCTGCATGTTTGTTGTCATCATGTGACTACTCCTGCATGTTTGTTGTCATCATGTGACTACTCCTGCATGTTTGTTGTCATCATGTGACTACTCCTGCATGTTTGTTGTCATCATGTGACTACTCCTGCATGTTTGTTGTCATCATGTGACTCCTGCATGTTTGTTGTCATCATGTGACTCCTGCATGTTTGTTGTCATCATGTGACTACTCCTGCATGTTTGTTGTCATCATGTGACTCCTCCTGCATGTTTGTTGTCATCATGTGACTACTCCTGCATACTTGTTGTCATCATGTGACTCCTGCATGTTTGTTGTCATCATGTGACTACTCCTGCATACTTGTTGTCATCATGTGACTCCTGCATGTTTGTTGTCATCATGTGACTACTCCTGCATGTTTGTTGTCATCATGTGACTACTCCTGCATGTTTGCTGTCATCATGTGACTACTCCTGCATATTTGTTGTCATCATGTGACTACTCCTGCATGTTTGTTGTCATCATGTGACTACTCCTGCATGTTTGTTGTCATCATGTGACTACTCCTGCATGTTTGTTGTCATCATGTGACTACTCCTGCATGTTTGTTGTCATCATGTGACTACTCCTGCATGTTTGTTGTCATCATGTGACTCCTGCATGTTTGTTGTCATCATGTGACTCCTGCATGTTTGTTGTCATCATGTGACTACTCCTGCATATTTGTTGTCATCATGTGACTCCTCCTGCAGGTTTGTTGTCATCATGTGACTCCTGCATGTTTGTTGTTATCATGTGACTACTCCTGCATGTTTGTTGTGATCATGTGACTACTCCTGCATGTTTGTCGTCATCATGTGACTACTCCTGCATGTTTGTTGTCATCATGTGACTACTCCTGCATGTTTGTTGTCATCATGTGACTACTCCTGCATGTTTGTTGTCAACATGTGACTACTCCTGCATGTTTGTTGTCATCATGTGACTATTCCTGCATGTTTGTTGTCATCATGTGACTCCTGCATGTTTGTTGTCATCATGTGACTACTCCTGCATGTTTGTTGTCATCATGTGACTCCTGCATGTTTGTTGTCATCATTTGACTCCTGCATGTTTGTTGTCATCATGTGACTCCTGCATATTTGTTGTCATCATGTGACTACTCCTGCATGTTTATTATCATCATGTGACTACTCCTGCATGTTTGTTGACATCATGTGACTACTCCTGCATGTTTGTCATCATGTGACTACTCCTGCATGTTTGTTGTCATCATGTGACTACTCCTGCATGTTTGTTGTCATCATGTGACTACTCCTGCATGTTTGTTGTCATCATGTGACTACTCCTGCATGTTTGTTGTCATCATGTGACTACTCCTGCATGTTTGTTGTCATCATGTGACTCCTGCATGTTTGTTGTCATCATGTGACTACTCCTGCATGTTTGTTGTCATCATGTGACTACACTTGCATGTTTGTTGTCATCATGTGACTACTCCTGCATGTTTGTTGTCATCATGTGACTCCTGCATGTTTTTTGTCATCATGTGACTACTCCTGCATGTTTGTTGTCATCATGTGACTCCTGCATGTTTGTTGTCATCATGTGACTCCTGCATGTTTTTTGTCATCATGTGACTACTCCTGCATGTTTGTTGTCATCATGTGACTACTCCTGCATGTTTGTTGTCATCATGTGACTACTCCTGCATGTTTGTTGTCATCATGTGACTACTCCTGCATGTTTGTTGTCATCATGTGACTACTCCTGCATGTTTGTTGTCATCATGTGACTACTCCTGCATGTTTGTTGTCATCATGTGACTACTCCTGCATGTTTGTTGTCATCATGTGACTACTCCTTTATGTTTGTTGTCATCATGTGACTACTCCTGCATGTTTGTTGTCATCATGTGACTACTCCTGTATGTTTGTTGTCATCATGTGACTACTCCTGCATGTTTGTTGTCATCATGTGACTCCTGCATGTTTGTTGTCATCATGTGACTACTCCTGCATGTTTGTTGTCATCATGTGACTACTCCTGCATGTTTGTTGTCATCATGTGACTACTCCTGCATGTTTGTTGTCATCATGTGACTCCTGCATGTTTGTTGTCATCATGTGACTACTCCTGCATGTTTGTTGTCATCATGTGACTCCTGCATGTTTGTTGTCATCATGTGACTCCTGCATATTTGTTGTCATCATGTGACTACTCATTCATGTTTGTTGTCATCATGTGACTCATCCTGCATGTTTGTTGTCATCATGTGACTACTCCTGCATGTTTGTTGTCATCATGTGACTACTCCTGCATTTTTGTTGTCATCATGTGACTATTCCTGCATGTTTGTTGTCATCATGTGACTACTCCTGCATGTCTGTTGTCATCATGTGACTCCTGCATGTTTGTTGTCATCATGTGACTACTCCTGCATGTTTGTTGTCATCGTGTGACTCCTGCATGTTTGTTGTCATCATGTGACTACTCCTGCATGTTTGTTGTCATCATGTGACTCCTGCATGTTTGTTGTGATCATGTGACTACTCCTGCATGTTTGTTGTCATCATGTGACTCCTGCATGTTTGTTGTCATCATGTGACTCCTGCATATTTGTTGTCATCATGTGACTACTCATGCATGTTTGTTGTCATCATGTGACTACTCCTGCATGTTTGTTGTCATCATGTGACTACTCATGCATGTTGGTTGTCATCATGTGACTACTCCTGCATGTTTGTTGTCATCATGTGACTACTCCTGCATGTTTGTTGTCATCATGTGACTACTCCTGCATGTTTGTTGTCATCATGTGACTCCTGCATGTTTGTTGTCATCATGTGACTACTCCTGCATGTTTGTTGTCATCATGTGACTACTCCTGCATGTTTGTTGTCATCATGTGACTACTCCTGCATGTTTGTTGTCATCATGTGACTACTCCTGCATGTTGTTTGTCATCATGTGACTACTCCTGCATGTTTGCTGTCATCATGTGACTACTCCTGCATACTTGTTGTCATCATGTGACTACTCCTGCATGTTTGTTGTCATCATGTGACTACTCCTGCATGTTTGTTGTCATCATGTGACTACTCCTGCATGTTTGTTGTCATCATGTGACTACTCCTGCATGTTTGTTGTCATCATGTGACTCCTGCATGTTTGTTGTCATCATGTGACTCCTGCATGTTTGTTGTCATCATGTGACTACTCCTGCATGTTTGTTGTCATCATGTGACTCCTCCTGCATGTTTGTTGTCATCATGTGACTCCTGCATGTTTGTTGTCATCATGTGACTACTCCTGCATGTTTGTTGTCATCATGTGACTACTCCTGCATGTTTGTTGTCATCATGTGACTACTCCTGCATGTTTGTTGTCATCATGTGACTACTCCTGCATGTTTGTTGTCATCATGTGACTATTCCTGCATGTTTGTTGTCATCATGTGACTACTCCTGCATGTCTGTTGTCATCATGTGACTCCTGCATGTTTGTTGTCATCATGTGACTACTCCTGCATGTTTGTTGTCATCATGTGACTCCTGAATGTTTGTTGTCATCATGTGACTACTCCTGCATGTTTGTTGTCATCATGTGACTACTCCTGCATGTTTGTTGTCATCATGTGACTCCTGCATGTTTGTTGTCATCATGTGACTACTCCTGCATGTTTGTTGTCATCATGTGACTACTCCTGCATGTTTGTTGTCATCATGTGACTACTCCTGCATGTTTGTTGTCATCATGTGACTACTCCTGCATGTTTGTTGTCATCATGTGACTACTCCTGCATGTTTGTTGTCATCATGTGACTCCTGCATGTTTGTTGTCATCATGTGACTCCTGCATGTTTGTTGTCATCATGTGACTACTCCTGCATGTTTGTTGTCATCATGTGACTCCTCCTGCATGTTTGTTGTCATCATGTGACTACTCCTGCATACTTGTTGTCATCATGTGACTCCTGCATGTTTGTTGTCATCATGTGACTACTCCTGCATACTTGTTGTCATCATGTGACTCCTGCATGTTTGTTGTCATCATGTGACTACTCCTGCATGTTTGTTGTCATCATGTGACTACTCCTGCATGTTTGCTGTCATCATGTGACTACTCCTGCATATTTGTTGTCATCATGTGACTACTCCTGCATGTTTGTTGTCATCATGTGACTACTCCTGCATGTTTGTTGTCATCATGTGACTACTCCTGCATGTTTGTTGTCATCATGTGACTACTCCTGCATGTTTGTTGTCATCATGTGACTACTCCTGCATGTTTGTTGTCATCATGTGACTCCTGCATGTTTGTTGTCATCATGTGACTCCTGCATGTTTGTTGTCATCATGTGACTACTCCTGCATATTTGTTGTCATCATGTGACTCCTCCTGCAGGTTTGTTGTCATCATGTGACTCCTGCATGTTTGTTGTTATCATGTGACTACTCCTGCATGTTTGTTGTGATCATGTGACTACTCCTGCATGTTTGTCGTCATCATGTGACTACTCCTGCATGTTTGTTGTCATCATGTGACTACTCCTGCATGTTTGTTGTCATCATGTGACTACTCCTGCATGTTTGTTGTCAACATGTGACTACTCCTGCATGTTTGTTGTCATCATGTGACTACTCCTGCATGTTTGTTGTCATCATGTGACTCCTGCATGTTTGTTGTCATCATGTGACTACTCCTGCATGTTTGTTGTCATCTTGTGACTCCTGCATGTTTGTTGTCATCATTTGACTCCTGCATGTTTGTTGTCATCATGTGACTCCTGCATATTTGTTGTCATCATGTGACTACTCCTGCATGTTTATTATCATCATGTGACTACTCCTGCATGTTTGTTGACATCATGTGACTACTCCTGCATGTTTGTCATCATGTGACTACTCCTGCATGTTTGTTGTCATCATGTGACTACTCCTGCATGTTTGTTGTCATCATGTGACTACTCCTGCATGTTTGTTGTCATCATGTGACTACTCCTGCATGTTTGTTGTCATCATGTGACTACTCCTGCATGTTTGTTGTCATCATGTGACTCCTGCATGTTTGTTGTCATCATGTGACTACTCCTGCATGTTTGTTGTCATCATGTGACTACACTTGCATGTTTGTTGTCATCATGTGACTACTCCTGCATGTTTGTTGTCATCATGTGACTCCTGCATGTTTTTTGTCATCATGTGACTACTCCTGCATGTTTGTTGTCATCATGTGACTCCTGCATGTTTGTTGTCATCATGTGACTCCTGCATGTTTTTTGTCATCATGTGACTACTCCTGCATGTTTGTTGTCATCATGTGACTACTCCTGCATGTTTGTTGTCATCATGTGACTACTCCTGCATGTTTGTTGTCATCATGTGACTACTCCTGCGTGTTTGTTGTCATCATGTGACTACTCCTGCATGTTTGTTGTCATCATGTGACTACTCCTGCATGTTTGTTGTCATCATGTGACTACTCCTGCATGTTTGTTGTCATCATGTGACTACTCCTTTATGTTTGTTGTCATCATGTGACTACTCCTGCATGTTTGTTGTCATCATGTGACTACTCCTGTATGTTTGTTGTCATCATGTGACTACTCCTGCATGTTTGTTGTCATCATGTGACTCCTGCATGTTTGTTGTCATCATGTGACTACTCCTGCATGTTTGTTGTCATCATGTGACTACTCCTGCATGTTTGTTGTCATCATGTGACTCCTGCATGTTTGTTGTCATCATGTGACTACTCCTGCATGTTTGTTGTCATCATGTGACTCCTGCATGTTTGTTGTCATCATGTGACTACTCCTGCATGTTTGTTGTCATCATGTGACTCCTGCATGTTTGTTGTCATCATGTGACTCCTGCATATTTGTTGTCATCATGTGACTACTCATTCATGTTTGTTGTCATCATGTGACTCATCCTGCATGTTTGTTGTCATCATGTGACTACTCCTGCATGTTTGTTGTCATCATGTGACTACTCCTGCATTTTTGTTGTCATCATGTGACTATTCCTGCATGTTTGTTGTCATCATGTGACTACTCCTGCATGTCTGTTGTCATCATGTGACTCCTGCATGTTTGTTGTCATCATGTGACTACTCCTGCATGTTTGTTGTCATCGTGTGACTCATGCATGTTTGTTGTCATCATGTGACTACTCCTGCATGTTTGTTGTCATCATGTGACTCCTGCATGTTTGTTGTGATCATGTGACTACTCCTGCATGTTTGTTGTCATCATGTGACTCCTGCATGTTTGTTGTCATCATGTGACTCCTGCATATTTGTTGTCATCATGTGACTACTCATGCATGTTTGTTGTCATCATGTGACTACTCCTGCATGTTTGTTGTCATCATGTGACTACTCCTGCATGTTTGTTGTCATCATGTGACTACTCCTGCATGTTTAAGGTCATCATGTGACTACTCCTGCATGTTAGTTGTCATCATGTGACTACTTCTGCATGTTTATTGTCATCATGTGACTACTCCTGCATGTTTGTTGTCATCATGTGACTACTCCTGCATGTTTGTTGTCATCATGTGACTACTCCTGCATGTTTGTTGTCATCATGTGATTACTCCTGCATGTTTGTTGTCATCATGTGACTACTCCTGCATGTTTGTTGTCATCATGTGACTACTCCTGCATGTTTGTTGTCATCATGTGACTCCTGCATGTTTGTTGTCATCATGTGACTACTCCTGCATGTTTGTTGTCATCATGTGACTACTCCTGCATGTTTGTTGTCATCGTGTGACTACTCCTGCATGTTTGTTGTCATCATGTGACTACTCCTGCATGTTTGTTGTCATCATGTGACTACTCATGCATGTTGGTTGTCATCATGTGACTACTCCTGCATGTTTGTTGTCATCATGTGACTACTCCTGCATGTTTGTTGTCATCATGTGACTACTCCTGCATGTTTGTTGTCATCATGTGACTCCTGCATGTTTGTTGTCATCATGTGACTACTCCTGCATGTTTGTTGTCATCATGTGACTACTCCTGCATGTTTGTTGTCATCATGTGACTACTCCTGCATGTTTGTTGTCATCATGTGACTACTCCTGCATGTTGTTTGTCATCATGTGACTACTCCTGCATGTTTGCTGTCATCATGTGACTACTCCTGCATACTTGTTGTCATCATGTGACTACTCCTGCATGTTTGTTGTCATCATGTGACTACTCCTGCATGTTTGTTGTCATCATGTGACTACTCCTGCATGTTTGTTGTCATCATGTGACTACTCCTGCATGTTTGTTGTCATCATGTGACTCCTGCATGTTTGTTGTCATCATGTGACTCCTGCATGTTTGTTGTCATCATGTGACTACTCCTGCATGTTTGTTGTCATCATGTGACTCCTCCTGCATGTTTGTTGTCATCATGTGACTCCTGCATGTTTGTTGTCATCATGTGACTACTCCTGCATGTTTGTTGTCATCATGTGACTACTCCTGCATGTTTGTTGTCATCATGTGACTACTCCTGCATGTTTGTTGTCATCATGTGACTATTCCTGCATGTTTGTTGTCATCATGTGACTACTCCTGCATGTCTGTTGTCATCATGTGACTCCTGCATGTTTGTTGTCATCATGTGACTACTCCTGCATGTTTGTTGTCATCATGTGACTCCTGCATGTTTGTTGTCATCATGTGACTACTCCTGCATGTTTGTTGTCATCATGTGACTACTCCTGCATGTTTGTTGTCATCATGTGACTCCTGCATGTTTGTTGTCATCATGTGACTACTCCTGCATGTTTGTTGTCATCATGTGACTACTCCTGCATGTTTGTTGTCATCATGTGACTACTCCTGCATGTTTGTTGTCATCATGTGACTACTCCTGCATGTTTGTTGTCATCATGTGACTACTCCTGCATGTTTGTTGTCATCATGTGACTCCTGCATGTTTGTTGTCATCATGTGACTCCTGCATGTTTGTTGTCATCATGTGACTACTCCTGCATGTTTGTTGTCATCATGTGACTCCTCCTGCATGTTTGTTGTCATCATGTGACTACTCCTGCATACTTGTTGTCATCATGTGACTCCTGCATGTTTGTTGTCATCATGTGACTACTCCTGCATACTTGTTGTCATCATGTGACTCCTGCATGTTTGTTGTCATCATGTGACTACTCCTGCATGTTTGTTGTCATCATGTGACTACTCCTGCATGTTTGCTGTCATCATGTGACTACTCCTGCATATTTGTTGTCATCATGTGACTACTCCTGCATGTTTGTTGTCATCATGTGACTACTCCTGCATGTTTGTTGTCATCATGTGACTACTCCTGCATGTTTGTTGTCATCATGTGACTACTCCTGCATGTTTGTTGTCATCATGTGACTACTCCTGCATGTTTGTTGTCATCATGTGACTCCTGCATGTTTGTTGTCATCATGTGACTCCTGCATGTTTGTTGTCATCATGTGACTACTCCTGCATATTTGTTGTCATCATGTGACTCCTCCTGCAGGTTTGTTGTCATCATGTGACTCCTGCATGTTTGTTGTTATCATGTGACTACTCCTGCATGTTTGTTGTGATCATGTGACTACTCCTGCATGTTTGTCGTCATCATGTGACTACTCCTGCATGTTTGTTGTCATCATGTGACTACTCCTGCATGTTTGTTGTCATCATGTGACTACTCCTGCATGTTTGTTGTCATCATGTGACTCCTGCATGTTTGTTGTCATCATGTGACTACTCCTGCATGTTTGTTGTCATCATGTGACTACTCCTGCATGTTTGTTGTCATCATGTGACTCCTGCATGTTTGTTGTCATCATGTGACTACTCCTGCATGTTTGTTGTCATCATGTGACTACTCCTGCATGTTTGTTGTCATCATGTGACTACTCCTGCATGTTTGTTGTCATCATGTGACTACTCCTGCATGTTTGTTGTCATCATGTGACTCCTGCATGTTTGTTGTCATCATGTGACTCCTGCATGTTTGTTGTCATCATGTGACTACTCCTGCATGTTTGTTGTCATCATGTGACTCCTCCTGCATGTTTGTTGTCATCATGTGACTACTCCTGCATACTTGTTGTCATCATGTGACTCCTGCATGTTTGTTGTCATCATGTGACTACTCCTGCATACTTGTTGTCATCATGTGACTCCTGCATGTTTGTTGTCATCATGTGACTACTCCTGCATGTTTGTTGTCATCATGTGACTACTCCTGCATGTTTGCTGTCATCATGTGACTACTCCTGCATATTTGTTGTCATCATGTGACTACTCCTGCATGTTTGTTGTCATCATGTGACTACTCCTGCATGTTTGTTGTCATCATGTGACTACTCCTGCATGTTTGTTGTCATCATGTGACTACTCCTGCATGTTTGTTGTCATCATGTGACTACTCCTGCATGTTTGTTGTCATCATGTGACTCCTGCATGTTTGTTGTCATCATGTGACTCCTGCATGTTTGTTGTCATCATGTGACTACTCCTGCATATTTGTTGTCATCATGTGACTCCTCCTGCAGGTTTGTTGTCATCATGTGACTCCTGCATGTTTGTTGTTATCATGTGACTACTCCTGCATGTTTGTTGTGATCATGTGACTACTCCTGCATGTTTGTCGTCATCATGTGACTACTCCTGCATGTTTGTTGTCATCATGTGACTACTCCTGCATGTTTGTTGTCATCATGTGACTACTCCTGCATGTTTGTTGTCAACATGTGACTACTCCTGCATGTTTGTTGTCATCATGTGACTACTCCTGCATGTTTGTTGTCATCATGTGACTCCTGCATGTTTGTTGTCATCATGTGACTACTCCTGCATGTTTGTTGTCATCATGTGACTCCTGCATGTTTGTTGTCATCATTTGACTCCTGCATGTTTGTTGTCATCATGTGACTCCTGCATATTTGTTGTCATCATGTGACTACTCCTGCATGTTTATTATCATCATGTGACTACTCCTGCATGTTTGTTGACATCATGTGACTACTCCTGCATGTTTGTCATCATGTGACTACTCCTGCATGTTTGTTGTCATCATGTGACTACTCCTGCATGTTTGTTGTCATCATGTGACTACTCCTGCATGTTTGTTGTCATCATGTGACTACTCCTGCATGTTTGTTGTCATCATGTGACTACTCCTGCATGTTTGTTGTCATCATGTGACTCCTGCATGTTTGTTGTCATCATGTGACTACTCCTGCATGTTTGTTGTCATCATGTGACTACACTTGCATGTTTGTTGTCATCATGTGACTACTCCTGCATGTTTGTTGTCATCATGTGACTCCTGCATGTTTTTTGTCATCATGTGACTACTCCTGCATGTTTGTTGTCATCATGTGACTCCTGCATGTTTGTTGTCATCATGTGACTCCTGCATGTTTTTTGTCATCATGTGACTACTCCTGCATGTTTGTTGTCATCATGTGACTACTCCTGCATGTTTGTTGTCATCATGTGACTACTCCTGCATGTTTGTTGTCATCATGTGACTACTCCTGCGTGTTTGTTGTCATCATGTGACTACTCCTGCATGTTTGTTGTCATCATGTGACTACTCCTGCATGTTTGTTGTCATCATGTGACTACTCCTGCATGTTTGTTGTCATCATGTGACTACTCCTTTATGTTTGTTGTCATCATGTGACTACTCCTGCATGTTTGTTGTCATCATGTGACTACTCCTGTATGTTTGTTGTCATCATGTGACTACTCCTGCATGTTTGTTGTCATCATGTGACTCCTGCATGTTTGTTGTCATCATGTGACTACTCCTGCATGTTTGTTGTCATCATGTGACTACTCCTGCATGTTTGTTGTCATCATGTGACTCCTGCATGTTTGTTGTCATCATGTGACTACTCCTGCATGTTTGTTGTCATCATGTGACTCCTGCATGTTTGTTGTCATCATGTGACTACTCCTGCATGTTTGTTGTCATCATGTGACTCCTGCATGTTTGTTGTCATCATGTGACTCCTGCATATTTGTTGTCATCATGTGACTACTCATTCATGTTTGTTGTCATCATGTGACTCATCCTGCATGTTTGTTGTCATCATGTGACTACTCCTGCATGTTTGTTGTCATCATGTGACTACTCCTGCATTTTTGTTGTCATCATGTGACTATTCCTGCATGTTTGTTGTCATCATGTGACTACTCCTGCATGTCTGTTGTCATCATGTGACTCCTGCATGTTTGTTGTCATCATGTGACTACTCCTGCATGTTTGTTGTCATCGTGTGACTCCTGCATGTTTGTTGTCATCATGTGACTACTCCTGCATGTTTGTTGTCATCATGTGACTCCTGCATGTTTGTTGTGATCATGTGACTACTCCTGCATGTTTGTTGTCATCATGTGACTCCTGCATGTTTGTTGTCATCATGTGACTCCTGCATATTTGTTGTCATCATGTGACTACTCATGCATGTTTGTTGTCATCATGTGACTACTCCTGCATGTTTGTTGTCATCATGTGACTACTCCTGCATGTTTGTTGTCATCATGTGACTACTCCTGCATGTTTAAGGTCATCATGTGACTACTCCTGCATGTTAGTTGTCATCATGTGACTACTTCTGCATGTTTATTGTCATCATGTGACTACTCCTGCATGTTTGTTGTCATCATGTGACTACTCCTGCATGTTTGTTGTCATCATGTGACTACTCCTGCATGTTTGTTGTCATCATGTGATTACTCCTGCATGTTTGTTGTCATCATGTGACTACTCCTGCATGTTTGTTGTCATCATGTGACTACTCCTGCATGTTTGTTGTCATCATGTGACTCCTGCATGTTTGTTGTCATCATGTGACTACTCCTGCATGTTTGTTGTCATCATGTGACTACTCCTGCATGTTTATTGTCATCATGTGACTACTCCTGCATGTTTGTTGTCAACATGTGACTACTCCTGCATGTTTGTTGTCATCATGTGACTACTCCTGCATGTTTGTTGTCATCATGTGACTACTCCTGCATGTTTGTTGTCATCATGTGACTACTCCTGCATGTTTGTTGTCATCATGTGACTCCTGCATGTTTGTTGTCATCATGTGACTACTCCTGCATGTTTGTTGTCATCATGTGACTACTCCTGCATGTTTGTTGTCATCATGTGACTCCTCCTGCAGGTTTGTTGTCATCATGTGACTCCTGCATGTTTGTTGTTATCATGTGACTACTCCTGCATGTTTGTTGTGATCATGTGACTACTCCTGCATGTTTGTCGTCATCATGTGACTACTCCTGCATGTTTGTTGTCATCATCTGACTACTCCTGCATGTTTGTTGTCATCATGTGACTACTCCTGCATGTTTGTTGTCAACATGTGACTACTCCTGCATGTTTGTTGTCATCATGTGACTACTCCTGCATGTTTGTTGTCATCATGTGACTACTCCTGCATGTTTGTTGTCATCATGTGACTACTCATGCATGTTTGTTGTCATCATGTGACTCCTGCATGTTTGTTGTCATCATGTGACTACTCCTGCATGTTTCTTGTCATCATGTGACTCCTGCATGTTTGTTGTCATCATGTGACTACTCCTGCATGTTTGTTGTCATCATGTGACTACTCCTGCATGTTTGTTGTCATCATGTGACTCCTGCATGTTTGTTGTAATCATGTGACTACTCCTGCATGTTTTTGTCATCATGTGACTACTCCTGCATGTTTGTTGTCATCATGTGACTCCTGCATGTTTTCTGTCATCATGTGACTACTCCTGCATAATTTTTGTCATCATGTGACTACTCTTGCATGTTTGTTGTCATCATGTGACTACTCCTGCATGTTGTTTGTCATCATATGACTACTCCTGCATGTTTGTTGTCATCATGTGACTACTCCTGCATGTTTGTCGTCATCATGTGACTACTCCTGCATGTTTGTTGTCATCATCTGACTACTCCTGCATGTTTGTTGTCATCATGTGACTACTCCTTTATGTTTGTTGTCATCATGTGACTACTCCTGCATGTTTGTTGTCATCATGTGACTACTCCTGCATGTTTGTTGTCATCATGTGACTACTCCTGCATGTTTGTTGTCATCATGTGACTCCTGCATGTTTGTTGTCATCATGTGACTACTCCTGCATGTTTGTTGTCATCATGTGACTACTCCTGCATGTTTGTTGTCATCATGTGACTCCTGCATGTTTGTTGTCATCATGTGACTACTCCTGCATGTTTGTTGTCATCATGTGACTCCTGCATGTTTGTTGTCATCATGTGACTACTCCTGCATGTTTGTTGTCATCATGTGACTCCTGCATGTTTGTTGTCATCATGTGACTCCTGCATATTTGTTGTCATCATGTGACTACTCATGCATGTTTGTTGTCATCATGTGACTACTCCTGCATGTTTGTTGTCATCATGTGACTACTCCTGCATGTTTGTTGTCATCATGTGACTACTCCTGCATGTTTGTTGTCATCATGTGTCTATTCCTGCATGTTTGTTGTCATCATGTGACTACTCCTGCATGTCTGTTGTCATCATGTGACTCCTGCATGTTTGTTGTCATCATGTGACTACTCCTGCATGTTTGTTGTCATCATGTGACTCCTGCATGTTTGTTGTCATCATGTGACTACTCCTGCATGTTTGTTGTCATCATGTGACTACTCCTGCATGTTTGTTGTCATCATGTGACTCCTGCATGTTTGTTGTCATCATGTGACTACTCCTGCATGTTTGTTGTCATCATGTGACTACACCTGCATGTTTGTTGTCATCATGTGACTACTCCTGCATGTTTGTTGTCATCATGTGACTACTCCTGCATGTTTGTTGTCATCATGTGACTACTCCTGCATGTTTGTTGTCATCATGCGACTCCTGCATGTTTGTTGTCATCATGTGACTCCTGCATGTTTGTTGTCATCATGTGACTACTCCTGCATGTTTGTTGTCATCATGTGACTCCTCCTGCATGTTTGTTGTCATCATGTGACTACTCCTGCATACTTGTTGTCATCATGTGACTCCTGCATGTTTGTTGTCATCATGTGACTACTCCTGCATACTTTTTGTCATCATGTGACTCTTGCATGTTTGTTGTCATCATGTGACTACTCCTGCATGTTGTTTGTCATCATGTGACTACTCCTGCATGTTTGCTGTCATCATGTGACTACTCCTGCATGTTTGTTGTCATCATGTGACTACTCCTGCATGTTTGTTGTCATCATGTGACTACTCCTGCATGTTTGTTGTCATCATGTGACTACTCCTGCATGTTTGTTGTCATCATGTGACTCCTGCATGTTTGTTGTCATCATGTGACTACTCCTGCATACTTTTTGTCATCATGTGACTCCTGCATGTTTGTTGTCATCATGTGACTACTCCTGCATGTTGTTTGTCATCATGTGACTACTCCTGCATATTTGTTGTCATCATGTGACTACTCCTGCATGTTTGTTGTCATCATGTGACTACTCCTGCATGTTTGTTGTCATCATGTGACTACTCCTGCATGTTTGTTGTCATCATGTGACTACTCCTGCATGTTTGTTGTCATCATGTGACTACTCCTGCATGTTTGTTGTCATCATGTGACTCCTGCATGTTTGTTGTCATCATGTGACTCCTGCATGTTTGTTGTCATCATGTGACTCCTCCTGCATGTTTGTTGTCATCATGTGACTCCTCCTGCAGGTTTGTTGTCATCATGTGACTCCTGCATGTTTGTTGTTATCATGTGACTACTCCTGCATGTTTGTTGTCATCATGTGACTACTCCTGCATGTTTGTCGTCATCATGTGACTACTCCTGCATGTTTGTTGTCATCATGTGACTACTCCTGCATGTTTGTTGTCATCATGTGACTACTCCTGCATGTTTGTTGTCAACATGTGACTACTCCTGCATGTTTGTTGTCATCATGTGACTACTCCTGCATGTTTGTTGTCATCATGTGACTCCTGCATGTTTGTTGTCATCATGTGACTACTCCTGCATGTTTGTTGTCATCATGTGACTCCTGCATGTTTGTTGTCATCATTTGACTTCTGCATGTTTGTTGTCATCATGTGACTCCTGCATATTTGTTGTCATCATGTGACTACTCCTGCATGTTTATTGTCATCATGTGACTACTCCTGCATGTTTGTTGACATCATGTGACTACTCCTGCATGTTTGTCATCATGTGACTACTCCTGCATGTTTGTTGTCATCATGTGACTACTCCTGCATGTTTGTTGTCATCATGTGACTACTCCTGCATGTTTGTTGTCATCATGTGACTACTCCTGCATGTTTGTTGTCATCATGTGACTCCTGCATGTTTGTTGTCATCATGTGACTATTCCTGCATGTTTGTTGTCATCATGTGACTACACTTGCATGTTTGTTGTCATCATGTGACTACTCCTGCATGTTTGTTGTCATCATGTGACTACTCCTGCATGTTTGTTGTCATCATGTGACTACTCCTGCATGTTTGTTGTCAACATGTGACTACTCCTGCATGTTTGTTGTCATCATGTGACTACTCCTGCATGTTTGTTGTCATCATGTGACTACTCCTGCATGTTTGTTGTCATCATATGACTCCTGCATGTTTGTTGTCATCATGTGACTCCTGCATGTTTGTTGTCATCATGTGACTCCTGCATGTTTGTTGTCATCATGTGACTACTCCTGCATGTTTTTTGTCATCATGTGACTCCTCCTGCATTTTTGTTGTCATCATGTGACTATTCCTGCATGTTTGTTGTCATCATGTGACTACTCCTGCATGTCTGTTGTCATCATGTGACTCCTGCATGTTTGTTGTCATCATGTGACTACTCCTGCATGTTTGTTGTCATCGTGTGACTCCTGCATGTTTGTTGTCATCATGTGACTACTCCTGCATGTTTGTTGTCATCATGTGACTCCTGCATGTTTGTTGTGATCATGTGACTACTCCTGCATGTTTGTTGTCATCATGTGACTCCTGCATGTTTGTTGTCATCATGTGACTCCTGCATATTTGTTGTCATCATGTGACTACTCATGCATGTTTGTTGTCATCATGTGACTACTCCTGCATGTTTGTTGTCATCATGTGACTACTCCTGCATGTTTGTTGTCATCATGTGACTACTCCTGCATGTTTAAGGTCATCATGTGACTACTCCTGCATGTTAGTTGTCATCATGTGACTACTTCTGCATGTTTATTGTCATCATGTGACTACTCCTGCATGTTTGTTGTCATCATGTGACTACTCCTGCATGTTTGTTGTCATCATGTGACTACTCCTGCATGTTTGTTGTCATCATGTGATTACTCCTGCATGTTTGTTGTCATCATGTGACTACTCCTGCATGTTTGTTGTCATCATGTGACTACTCCTGCATGTTTGTTGTCATCATGTGACTCCTGCATGTTTGTTGTCATCATGTGACTACTCCTGCATGTTTGTTGTCATCATGTGACTACTCCTGCATGTTTATTGTCATCATGTGACTACTCCTGCATGTTTGTTGTCAACATGTGACTACTCCTGCATGTTTGTTGTCATCATGTGACTACTCCTGCATGTTTGTTGTCATCATGTGACTACTCCTGCATGTTTGTTGTCATCATGTGACTACTCCTGCATGTTTGTTGTCATCATGTGACTCCTGCATGTTTGTTGTCATCATGTGACTACTCCTGCATGTTTGTTGTCATCATGTGACTACTCCTGCATGTTTGTTGTCATCATGTGACTCCTCCTGCAGGTTTGTTGTCATCATGTGACTCCTGCATGTTTGTTGTTATCATGTGACTACTCCTGCATGTTTGTTGTGATCATGTGACTACTCCTGCATGTTTGTCGTCATCATGTGACTACTCCTGCATGTTTGTTGTCATCATCTGACTACTCCTGCATGTTTGTTGTCATCATGTGACTACTCCTGCATGTTTGTTGTCAACATGTGACTACTCCTGCATGTTTGTTGTCATCATGTGACTACTCCTGCATGTTTGTTGTCATCATGTGACTACTCCTGCATGTTTGTTGTCATCATGTGACTACTCATGCATGTTTGTTGTCATCATGTGACTCCTGCATGTTTGTTGTCATCATGTGACTACTCCTGCATGTTTCTTGTCATCATGTGACTCCTGCATGTTTGTTGTCATCATGTGACTACTCCTGCATGTTTGTTGTCATCATGTGACTACTCCTGCATGTTTCTTGTCATCATGTGACTCCTGCATGTTTGTTGTCATCATGTGACTACTCCTGCATGTTTCTTGTCATCATGTGACTCCTGCATGTTAGTTGTCATCATGTGACTACTCCTGCATGTTTCTTGTCATCATGTGACTCCTGCATGTTTGTTGTCATCATGTGACTACTCCTGCATGTTTGTTGTCATCATGTGACTACTCCTGCATGTTTGTTGTCATCATGTGACTCCTGCATGTTTGTTGTAATCATGTGACTACTCCTGCATGTTTTTGTCATCATGTGACTACTCCTGCATGTTTGTTGTCATCATGTGACTCCTGCATGTTTTTTGTCATCATGTGACTACTCCTGCATAATTTTTGTCATCATGTGACTACTCTTGCATGTTTGTTGTCATCATGTGACTACTCCTGCATGTTGTTTGTCATCATATGACTACTCCTGCATGTTTGTTGTCATCATGTGACTACTCCTGCATGTTTGTCGTCATCATGTGACTACTCCTGCATGTTTGTTGTCATCATCTGACTACTCCTGCATGTTTGTTGTCATCATGTGACTACTCCTTTATGTTTGTTGTCATCATGTGACTACTCCTGCATGTTTGTTGTCATCATGTGACTACTCCTGCATGTTTGTTGTCATCATGTGACTACTCCTGCATGTTTGTTGTCATCATGTGACTCCTGCATGTTTGTTGTCATCATGTGACTACTCCTGCATGTTTGTTGTCATCATGTGACTACTCCTGCATGTTTGTTGTCATCATGTGACTCCTGCATGTTTGTTGTCATCATGTGACTACTCCTGCATGTTTGTTGTCATCATGTGACTCCTGCATGTTTGTTGTCATCATGTGACTACTCCTGCATGTTTGTTGTCATCATGTGACTCCTGCATGTTTGTTGTCATCATGTGACTCCTGCATATTTGTTGTCATCATGTGACTACTCATGCATGTTTGTTGTCATCATGTGACTACTCCTGCATGTTTGTTGTCATCATGTGACTACTCCTGCATGTTTGTTGTCATCATGTGACTACTCCTGCATGTTTGTTGTCATCATGTGTCTATTCCTGCATGTTTGTTGTCATCATGTGACTACTCCTGCATGTCTGTTGTCATCATGTGACTCCTGCATGTTTGTTGTCATCATGTGACTACTCCTGCATGTTTGTTGTCATCATGTGACTCCTGCATGTTTGTTGTCATCATGTGACTACTCCTGCATGTTTGTTGTCATCATGTGACTACTCCTGCATGTTTGTTGTCATCATGTGACTCCTGCATGTTTGTTGTCATCATGTGACTACTCCTGCATGTTTGTTGTCATCATGTGACTACACCTGCATGTTTGTTGTCATCATGTGACTACTCCTGCATGTTTGTTGTCATCATGTGACTACTCCTGCATGTTTGTTGTCATCATGTGACTACTCCTGCATGTTTGTTGTCATCATGTGACTCCTGCATGTTTGTTGTCATCATGTGACTCCTGCATGTTTGTTGTCATCATGTGACTACTCCTGCATGTTTGTTGTCATCATGTGACTCCTCCTGCATGTTTGTTGTCATCATGTGACTACTCCTGCATACTTGTTGTCATCATGTGACTCCTGCATGTTTGTTGTCATCATGTGACTACTCCTGCATACTTTTTGTCATCATGTGACTCCTGCATGTTTGTTGTCATCATGTGACTACTCCTGCATGTTGTTTGTCATCATGTGACTACTCCTGCATGTTTGCTGTCATCATGTGACTACTCCTGCATGTTTGTTGTCATCATGTGACTACTCCTGCATGTTTGTTGTCATCATGTGACTACTCCTGCATGTTTGTTGTCATCATGTGACTACTCCTGCATGTTTGTTGTCATCATGTGACTCCTGCATGTTTGTTGTCATCATGTGACTACTCCTGCATACTTTTTGTCATCATGTGACTCCTGCATGTTTGTTGTCATCATGTGACTACTCCTGCATGTTGTTTGTCATCATGTGACTACTCCTGCATATTTGTTGTCATCATGTGACTACTCCTGCATGTTTGTTGTCATCATGTGACTACTCCTGCATGTTTGTTGTCATCATGTGACTACTCCTGCATGTTTGTTGTCATCATGTGACTACTCCTGCATGTTTGTTGTCATCATGTGACTACTCCTGCATGTTTGTTGTCATCATGTGACTCCTGCATGTTTGTTGTCATCATGTGACTCCTGCATGTTTGTTGTCATCATGTGACTCCTCCTGCATGTTTGTTGTCATCATGTGACTCCTCCTGCAGGTTTGTTGTCATCATGTGACTCCTGCATGTTTGTTGTTATCATGTGACTACTCCTGCATGTTTGTTGTCATCATGTGACTACTCCTGCATGTTTGTCGTCATCATGTGACTACTCCTGCATGTTTGTTGTCATCATGTGACTACTCCTGCATGTTTGTTGTCATCATGTGACTACTCCTGCATGTTTGTTGTCAACATGTGACTACTCCTGCATGTTTGTTGTCATCATGTGACTACTCCTGCATGTTTGTTGTCATCATGTGACTCCTGCATGTTTGTTGTCATCATGTGACTACTCCTGCATGTTTGTTGTCATCATGTGACTCCTGCATGTTTGTTGTCATCATTTGACTTCTGCATGTTTGTTGTCATCATGTGACTCCTGCATATTTGTTGTCATCATGTGACTACTCCTGCATGTTTATTGTCATCATGTGACTACTCCTGCATGTTTGTTGACATCATGTGACTACTCCTGCATGTTTGTCATCATGTGACTACTCCTGCATGTTTGTTGTCATCATGTGACTACTCCTGCATGTTTGTTGTCATCATGTGACTACTCCTGCATGTTTGTTGTCATCATGTGACTACTCCTGCATGTTTGTTGTCATCATGTGACTCCTGCATGTTTGTTGTCATCATGTGACTATTCCTGCATGTTTGTTGTCATCATGTGACTACACTTGCATGTTTGTTGTCATCATGTGACTACTCCTGCATGTTTGTTGTCATCATGTGACTACTCCTGCATGTTTGTTGTCATCATGTGACTACTCCTGCATGTTTGTTGTCAACATGTGACTACTCCTGCATGTTTGTTGTCATCATGTGACTACTCCTGCATGTTTGTTGTCATCATGTGACTACTCCTGCATGTTTGTTGTCATCATATGACTCCTGCATGTTTGTTGTCATCATGTGACTCCTGCATGTTTGTTGTCATCATGTGACTCCTGCATGTTTGTTGTCATCATGTGACTACTCCTGCATGTTTTTTGTCATCATGTGACTCCTCCTGCAGGTTTGTTGTCATCATCTGACTCCTGCATGTTTGTTGTTATCATGTGACTACTCCTGCATGTTTGTTGTGATCATGTGACTACTCCTGCATGTTTGTCGTCATTGTGTGACTACTCCTGCATGTTTGTTGTCATCATGTGACTACTCCTGCATGTTTGTTGTCATCATGTGACTCCTGCATGTTTGTTGTCATCATGTGACTACTCCTGCATGTTTGTTGTCATCATGTGACTCCTGCATGTTTGTTGTCATCATGTGACTCCTGCATGTTTGTTGTCATCATGTGACTACTCCTGCATGTTTGTTGTCATCATGTGACTACTCCTGCATGTTTAATGTCATCATGTGACTCCTGCATGTTTGTTGTCATCATGTGACTCCTGCATGTTTGTTGTCATCATGTGACTACTCCTGCATGTTTGTTGTCATCTTGTGACTCCTGCATGTTTGTTGTCATCATGTGACTCCTGCATGTTTGTTGTCATCATGTGACTACTCCTGCATGTTTGTTGTCATCATGTGACTACTCCTGCATGTTTGTTGTCATCATGTGACTACTCCTGCATGTTTGTTGTCATCATGTGACTACTCCTGCATGTTTAAGGTCATCATGTGACTACTCCTGCTTGTTAGTTGTCATCATGTGACTACTTCTGCATGTTTATTGTCATCATGTGACTACTCCTGCATGTTTGTTGTCATCATGTGACTACTCCTGCATGTTTGTTGTCATCATGTGACTACTCCTGCATGTTTGTTGTCATCATGTGATTACTCCTGCATGTTTGTTGTCATCATGTGACTACTCCTGCATGTTTGTTGTCATCATGTGACTACTCCTGCATGTTTGTTGTCATCATGTGACTCCTGCATGTTTGTTGTCATCATGTGACTACTCCTGCATGTTTGTTGTCATCATGTGACTACTCCTGCATGTTTGTTGTCATCATGTGACTACTCCTGCATGTTTGTTGTCATCATGTGACTACTCCTGCATGTTTATTGTCATCATGTGACTACTCCTGCATGTTTGTTGTCAACATGTGACTACTCCTGCATGTTTGTTGTCATCATGTGACTACTCCTGCATGTTTGTTGTCATCATGTGACTACTCCTGCATGTTTGTTGTCATCATGTGACTACTCCTGCATGTTTGTTGTCATCATGTGACTACTCCTGCATGTTTGTTGTCATCATGTGACTACTCCTGCATGTTTGTTGTCATCATGTGACTACTCCTGCATGTTTGTTGTCAACATGTGACTACTCCTGCATGTTTGTTGTCATCATGTGACTACTCCTGCATGTTTGTTGTCATCATGTGACTACTCCTGCATGTTTGTTGTCATCATGTGACTACTCCTGCATGTTTGTTGTCATCATGTGACTACTCCTGCATGTTTGTTGTCATCATGTGACTACTCCTGCATGTTTGTTGTCATCATGTGACTACTCCTGCATGTTTGTTGTCATCATGTGACTCCTGCATGTTTGTTGTCATCATGTGACTACTCCTGCATGTTTGTTGTCATCATGTGACTACTCCTGCATGTGTGTTGTCATCATGTGACTACTCCTGCATGTTTGTTGTCATCATGTGACTACTCCTGCATGTTTGTTGTCATCATGTGACTACTCCTGCATGTTTGTTGTCATCATGTGACTACTCCTGCATGTTAGTTGTCATCATGTGATTACTCCTGCATGTTTGTTGTCATCATGTGACTACTCCTGCATGTTTGTTGTCATCATGTGACTACTCCTGCATGTTTGTTGTCATCATGTGACTACTCCTGCATGTTTGTTGTCATCATGTGACTCCTGCATGTTTGTTGTCATCATGTGACTACTCCTGCATGTTTGTTATCATCATGTGACTACTCCTGCATGTTTGTTGTCATCATGTGACTACTCCTGCATGTTTGTTGTCATCATGTGACTACTCCTGCATGTTTGTTGTCATCATGTGACTACTCCTGCATGTTTGTTGTCATCATGTGACTCTTGCATGTTTGTTGTCATCATGTGACTACTCCTGCATGTTTGTTGTCATCATGTGACTACTCCTGCATGTTTGTTGTCATCATGTGACTACTGCTGCATGTTTGTTGTCATCATGTGACTACTCCTGCATGTTTGTTGTCAACATGTGACTACTCCTGCATGTTTGTTGTCATCATGTGACTACTCCTGCATGTTTGTTGTCATCATGTGACTACTCCTGCATGTTTGTTGTCATCATGTGACTACTCCTGCATGTTTGTTGTCATCATGTGACTACTCCTGCATGTTTGTTGTCATCATGTGACTACTCCTGCATGTTTGTTGTCATCATGTGACTACTCCTGCATGTTTGTTGTCATCATGTGACTACTCTTGCATGTGTGTTGTCATCATGTGACTACTCCTGCATGTTTGTTGTCATCATGTGACTACTCCTGCATGTTTGTTGTCATCATGTGACTAATCCTGCATGTTTGTTGTCATCATGTGACTACTCCTGCATGTTTGTTGTCATCATGTGACTACTCCTGCATGTTAGTTGTCATCATGTGACTACTCCTGCATGTTTGTTGTCATCATGTGACTACTCCTGCATGTTTGTTGTCATCATGTGACTACTCCTGCATGTTTGTTTTCATCATGTGACTACTCCTGCATGTTTTTTGTGATCATGTGACTACTCCTGCATGTTTGTCGTCATCATGTGACTACTCCTGCATGTTTGTTGTCATCATGTGACTACTCCTGCATGTTAGTTGTCATCATGTGACTATTCCTGCATGTTTGTTGTCATCATGTGACTACTCCTGCATGTTTGTTGTCATCATGTGACTCCTGCATGTTTGTTGTCATCATGTGACTACTCCTGCATGTTTGTTGTCATCTTGTGACTACTCCTGCATGTTTGTTGTCATCATGTGACTCCTGCATGTTTGTTGTCATCAAGTCACTACTCCTGCATGTTTGTTGTCATCATGTGACAACTCCTGCATGTTTGTTGTCATCATGTGACTACTCCTGCATGTTTGTTGTAATCATGTGACTACTCCTGCATGTTTGTTGTCATCATGTGACTACTCCAGCATGTTTGTTGTCATCATGTGACTCCTGCATGTTTGTTGTCATCATGTGACTACTCCTGCATGTTTGTTGTCATCATGTGACTACACCTGCATGTTTGTTGTCATCATGTGACTCCTGCATGTTTGTTGTCATCATGTGACTACTCCTGCATGTTTGTTGTCATCATGTGACTACTCCTGCATGTTTGTTGTCATCATGTGACTCCTGCATGTTTGTTGTCATCATGTGACTACTCCTGCATGTTTGTTGTCATCATGTGACTACTCCTGCATGTTTGTTGTCATCATGTGACTACTCCTGCATGTTTGTTGTCATTTGACTACTCCTGCATGTTTGTTGTCATCATTTGACTACTCCTGCATGTTTGTTGTCATCATGTGACTACTCCTGCATGTTTGTTGTCATCATGTGACTCCTGCATGTTAGTTGTCATCATGTGACTACTCCTGCATGTTTGTTGTCATCATGTGACTACTCCTGCATGTTTGTTGTCATCATGTGACTCCTGCATGTTTGTTGTCATCATGTGACTACTCCTGCATGTTTGTTGTCATCATGTGACTACTCCTGCATGTTTGTTGTCATCATGTGACTCCTGCATGTTTGTTGTCATCATGTGACTACTCCTGCATGTTGTTTGTCATCATGTGACTACTCCTGCATGTTTGCTGTCATCATGTGACTCCTGCATGTTTGTTGTCATCATGTGACTACTCCTGCATGTTGTTTGTCATCATGTGACTACTCCTGCATGTTTGCTGTCATCATGTGACTACTCCTGCATGTTTGTTGTCATCATGTGACTACTCCTGCATGTTTGTTGTCATCATGTGACTACTCCTGCATGTTTGTTGTCATCATGTGACTACTCCTGCATGTTTGTTGTCATAATGTGACTCCTGCATGTTTGTTGTCATCATGTGACTACTCCTGCATGTTTGTTGTCATCATGTGACTCCTGCATGTTTGTTGTCATCATGTGACTCCTGCATGTTTGTTGTCATCATGTGACTACTCCTGCATGTTTGTTGTCATCATGTGACTACTCCTGCATGTTTGTTGTCAACATGTGACTACTCCTGCATGTTTGTTGTCATCATGTGACTACTCCTGCATGTTTGTTGTCATCATGTGACTACTCCTGCATGTTTGTTTTCATCATGTGACTACTCCTGCATGTTTGTTGTCATCATGTGACTACTCCTGCATGTTTGTTGTCATCATGTGACTACTCCTGCATGTTTATTGTCATCATGTGAATACTCCTGCATGTTTGTTGTCATCATGTGACTCCTGCATGTTTGTTGTCATCTTGTGACTACTCCTGCATGTTTGTTGTCATCATGTGACTACTCCTGCATGTTTGTTTTCATCATGTGACTACTCCTGCATGTTTGTTGTCATCATGTGACTACTCCTGCATGTTTGTTGTCATCATGTGACTCCTGCATGTTTGTTGTCATCATGTGACTACTCCTGCATGTTTGTTGTCATCATGTGACTACTCCTGCATGTTTATTGTCATCATGTGACTACTCTTGCATGTTTGTTGTCAACATGTGACTACTCCTGCATGTTTGTTGTCATCATGTGACTACTCCTGCATGTTTGTTGTCATCATGTGACTACTCCTGCATGTTTGTTGTCATCATGTGACTACTCCTGCATGTTTGTTGTCATCATGTGACTACTCCTGCATGTTTGTTGTCATCATGTGACTACTCCTGCATGTTTGTTGTCATCATGTGACTACTCCTGCATGTTTGTTGTCATCATGTGACTACTCCTGCATGTTTGTTGTCATCATGTGACTACTCCTGCATGTTTGTTGTCATCATGTGACTACTCCTGCATGTTTGTTGTCATCATGTGACTCCTGCATGTTTGTTGTCATCATGTGACTACTCCTGCATGTTTGTTGTCATCATGTGACTACTCCTGCATGTGTGTTGTCATCATGTGACTACTCCTGCATGTTTGTTGTCATCATGTGACTACTCCTGCATGTTTGTTGTCATCATGTGACTACTCCTGCATGTTTGTTGTCATCATGTGACTACTCCTGCATGTTTGTTGTCATCATGTGACTACTCCTGCATGTTAGTTGTCATCATGTGACTACTCCTGCATGTTTGTTGTCATCATGTGACTACTCCTGCATGTTTGTTGTCATCATGTGACTACTCCTGCATGTTTGTTGTCATCATGTGACTACTCCTGCATGTTTGTTGTCATCATGTGACTCCTGCATGTTTGTTGTCATCATGTGACTACTCCTGCATGTTTGTTATCATCATGTGACTACTCCTGCATGTTTGTTGTCATCATGTGACTACTCCTGCATGTTTGTTGTCATCATGTGACTACTCCTGCATGTTTGTTGTCATCATGTGACTACTCCTGCATGTTTGTTGTCATCATGTAACTCCTGCATGTATGTTGTCATCATGTGACTACTCCTGCATGTTTGTTGTCATCATGTGACTACTCCTGCATGTTTGTTGTCATCATGTGACTACTGCTGCATGTTTGTTGTCATCATGTGACTACTCCTGCATGTTTGTTGTCAACATGTGACTACTCCTGCATGTTTGTTGTCATCATGTGACTACTCCTGCATGTTTGTTGTCATCATGTGACTACTCCTGCATGTTTGTTGTCATCATGTGACTACTCCTGCATGTTTGTTGTCATCATGTGACTACTCCTGCATGTTTGTTGTCATCATGTGACTACTCCTGCATGTTTGTTGTCATCATGTGACTACTCCTGCATGTTTGTTGTCATCATGTGACTACTCCTGCATGTGTGTTGTCATCATGTGACTACTCCTGCATGTTTGTTGTCATCATGTGACTACTCCTGCATGTTTGTTGTCATCATGTGACTAATCCTGCATGTTTGTTGTCATCATGTGACTACTCCTGCATGTTTGTTGTCATCATGTGACTACTCCTGCATGTTAGTTGTCATCATGTGACTACTCCTGCATGTTTGTTGTCATCATGTGACTACTCCTGCATGTTTGTTGTCATCATGTGACTCCTGCATGTTTGTTGTCATCATGTGACTACTCCTGCATGTTTGTTGTCATCATGTGACTACTCCTGCATGTTTGTTGTCATCATGTGACTACTCCTGCATGTTTGTTGTCATCATGTGACTACTCCTGCATGTTTGTTGTCATCATGTGACTACTCCTGCATGTTTGTTGTCATCATGTGACTACTCCTGCATTTTTTTGTCATCATGTGACTACTCCTGCATGTTTGTTGTCATCATGTGACTCCTGCATGTTTGTTGTCATCATGTGACTACTCCTGCATGTTTGTTGTCATCATGTGACTACTCCTGCTTGTTTGTTGTCATCATGTGACTACTCCTGCATGTTAGTTGTCATCATGTGACTACTCCTGCATGTTTTTTGTCATCATGTGACTACTCCTGCATGTTTGTTGTCATCATGTGACTCCTGCATGTTTGTTGTCATCATGTGACTACTCCTGCATGTTTGTTGTCATCATGTGACTCCTGCATGTTTGTTGTCATCATGTGACTACTCCTGCATGTTTGTTGTCATCATGTGACTACTCCTGCATGTTTGTTGTCATCATGTGACTACTCCTGCATGTTTGTTGTCATCATGTGACTCCTGCATGTTTGTTGTCACCATGTGACTACTCCTGCATGTTTGTTGTCACCATGTGACTACTCCTGCATGTTTGTTGTCATCATGTGACTACTCCTGCATGTTTGTTGTCATCATGTGACTACTCCTGCATGTTTGTTGTCATCATGTGACTACTCCTGCATGTTTGTTGTCATCATGTGACTCCTGCATGTTTGTTGACATCATGTGACTACTCCTGCATGTTTGTTGTCATCATGTGACTACTCCTGCATGTTTGTTGTCATCATGTGACTACTCCTGCATGTTTGTTGTCATCATGTGACTACTCCTGCATGTTTGTTGTCATCATGTAACTCCTGCATGTTTGTTGTCATCATGTGACTCCTGCATGTTTGTTGTCATCATGTGACTACTCCTGCATGTTTGTTGTCATCATGTGACTACTCCTGCATGTTTGTTGTCATCATGAGACTACTCCTGCATGTTTGTTGTCATCATGTGACTACTCCTGCATGTTTGTTGTCATCATGTGACTCCTACATGTTTGTTGTCATCATGTGACTACTCCTGCATGTTTGTTGTCATCATGTGACTACTCCTGCATGTTTGTTGTCATCATGTGACTACTCTTGCATGTTTGTTGTCATCATGTGACTACTCCTGCATGTTTGTTGTCAACATGTGACTACTCCTGCATGTTTGTTGTCATCATGTGACTACTCCTGCATGTTTGTTGTCATCATGTGACTACTCCTGCATGTTTGTTGTCATCATGTGACTACTCCTGCATGTTTGTTGTCATCATGTGACTACTCCTGCATGTTTGTTGTCATCATGTGACTACTCCTGCATGTTTGTTGTCATCATGTGACTACTCCTGCATGTTTGTTGTCATCATGTGACTACTCCTGCATGTTTGTTGTCATCATGTGACTACTCCTGCATGTTTGTTGTCATCATGTGACTCCTGCATGTTTGTTGTCATCATGTGACTCCTGCATGTGTGTTGTCATCATGTGACTCCTGCATGTTTCAGGAGTACATTTCCTCCCACCCAGCAACATTTCCACCCAGCAACATTTCCTCCCAGCAACATTTCCTCTTAGCAACATTTCCACCCAGCAACATTTCCTCTTAGCAACATTTCCTCTTAGCAACATTTCCTCTTAGCAACATTTCCTCCCAGCAACATTTCCTCTTAGCAACATTTCCACCCAGCAACATTTCCTCCCAGCAACATTTCCTCCCAGCAACATTTCCTCTTAGCAACATTTCCTCCCAGCAACATTTCCTCTTAGCAACATTTCCACCCAGCAACATTTCCTCTTAGCAACATTTCCACCCAGCAACATTTCCTCCCAGCAACATTTCCTCCCAGCAACATTTCCACCCAGCAACATTTCCTCTTAGCAACATTTCCACCCAGCAACATTTCCACCCAGCAACATTTCCTCCCAGCAACATTGCCACCCAGCAACATTTCCTCCCAGCAACATTTCCTCTTAGCAACATTTCCTCTTAGCAACATTTCCTCCCAGCAACATTTCCTCCCGGCAACATTTCCTCTTAGCAACATTTCCACCCAGCAACATTTCCACCCAGCAACATTTCCTCCCAGCAACATTGCCACCCAGCAACATTTCCTCCCAGCAACATTTCCTCTTAGCAACATTTCCTCTTAGCAACATTTCCTCCCAGCAACATTTCCTCCCAGCAACATTTCCTCTTAGCAACATTTCCTCCCAGCAACATTTCCTCCCACCCAGCAACATTTCCTCCCGGCAACATTTCCTCTTAGCAACATTTCCTCCCAGCAACATTTCCTCTTAGCAACATTTCCACCCAGCGACATTTTCTCCCAGCAACATTTCCTCCCAGCAACATTTCCACCCAGCAACATTTCCTCTTAGCAACATTTCCTCTTAGCAACATTTCCTCCCAGCAACATTTCCTCTTAGCAACATTTCCTCCCAGCAACATTTCCTCCCAGCAACATTTCCTCCCAGCAACATTTCCTCCCAGCAACATTTTCTCCCAGCAACATTTCCTCTTAGCAACATTTCCTCCCAGCAACATTTCCTCTTAGCAACATTTCCACCCAGCAACATTTCCTCTTAGCAACATTTCCACCCAGCAACATTTTCTCCCAGCAACATTTCCTCTTAGCAACATTTCCTCCCAGCAACATTTCCTCTTAGCAACATTTCCACCCAGCAACATTTCCTCTTAGCAACATTTCCTCCCAGCAACATTTCCTCTTAGCAACATTTCCACCCAGCAACATTTCCTCTTAGCAACATTTCCTCCCAGCAACATTTTCCTCCCAGCCACATTTCCTCTTAGCAACATTGCCTCCCACCCAGCAACATTTCATCTTAGCAACATTTCCTCTTAGCAACATTTCCTCCCAGCAACATTTCCTCTTAGCAACATTTCCACCCAGCAACAAATCCTCCCAGCAACATTTACTCTTAGCAACATTTCCTCCCAGCAACATTTCCTCTTAGCAACATTTCCACCCAGCGACATTTCCTCCCAGCAACATTTACTCTTAGCAACATTTCCTCCCAGCAACATTTCCACCCAGCAACATTTCCTCTTAGCAACATTTCCTCTTAGCAACATTTCCTCCCAGCAACATTCCTCCCAGCAACATTTCCTCCCAGCAACATTTCCTCCCACCCAGCAACATTTCCACCCAGCAACATTTCCTCTTAGCAACATTTCCTCTTAGCAACATTTCCTCCCAGCAACATTCCTCCCAGCAACATTTCCACCCAGCAACATTTCCTCCCAGCAACATTTCCTCCCAGCAACATTTCCTCCCAGCAACATTTCCACCAAGCAACATTTCCTCTTAGCAAAATTTCCACCCAGCAACATTTCCTCCCAGCAACATTTCCTCCCAGCAACATTTCCTCCCACCCAGCAACATTTCCTACCGGCAACATTTCCTCTTAGCAACATTGCCTCCCACCCAGCAACATTTCCACCCAGCAACATTTCCACCCAGCAACATTTCCTCCCAGCAACATTTCCTCCCAGCAACATTTCCTCCCAGCAACATTTCCTCCCAGCAACATTTCCACCAAGCAACATTTCCACCCAGCAACATTTCCTCTTAGCAAAATTTCCACCCAGCAACATTTCCTCCCAGCAACATTTCCACCCAGCAACATTTCCACCCAGCAACATTTCCACCCAGCAACATTTCCACCCAGCAACATTTCCACCCAGCAACATTTCCTTCCCAGCAACATTTCCTCCCAGCAACATTTCCACCAAGCAACATTTCCTCTTAGCAAAATTTCCACCCAGCAACATTTCCTCCCAGCAACAAATTCCTCCCAGCAACATTTCCACCCAGCAACATTTCCACCCAGCAACATTTCCACCCAGCAACATTTCCTCCCAGCAATATTTCCTCTTAGCAACATTTCCACCCAGCAACATTTCCTCCCAGCAACATTTCCACCCAGCAACATTTCCTCTTAGCAACATTTCCACCCAGCAACATTTCCACCCAGCAACATTTCCTCTTAGCAACATTTCCACCCAGCAACATTTCCACCCAGCAACATTTCCTCCCAGCAACATTTTCCTCCCATCAACATTTCCTCTTAGCAACATTTCCACCCAGCAACATTTTCCTCCCAGCAACATTTCCTCTTAGCAACATTTCCTCCCAGCAACATTTTCCTCCCAGCAACATTTCCTCTTAGCAACATTTCCTCCCAGCAACATTTTCCTCCCAGCAACATTTCCTCTTAGCAACATTTCCTCCCAGCAACATTTTCCACCCAGCAACATTTCCTCTTAGCAACATTTCCTCCCAGCAACATTTTCCTCCCAGCAACATTTCCTCTTAGCAACATTTCCACCCAGCAACATTCCCTCCCAGCAACATTTCCTCCCAGCAACATTTCCACCCAGCAACATTTCCTCCCAGCCACATTTCCTCTTAGCAACATTGCCTCCCACCCAGCAACATTTCATCTTAGCAACATTTCCTCTTAGCAACATTTCCTCCCAGCAACATTTCCTCTTAGCAACATTTCCACCCAGCAACATTTCCTCCCAGCAACATTTACTCTTAGCAACATTTCCTCCCAGCAACATTTACTCTTAGCAACATTGCCTCCCACCCAGCAACATTTCATCTTAGCAACATTTCCTCTTAGCAACATTTCCTCCCAGCAACATTTCCTCTTAGCAACATTTCCACCCAGCAACATTTCCACCCAGCAACATTCCCACCCAGCAACATTTCCTACCGGCAACATTTCCTCTTAGCAACATTTCCTCCCACCCAGCAACATTTCCACCCAGCAACATTTCCACCCAGCAACATTTCCTCCCAGCAACATTTCCTCCCAGCAACATTTCCACCCAGCAACATTTCCTCCCAGCAACATTTCCTCTTAGCAAAATTTCCACCCAGCAACATTTCCTCCCAGCAACATTTCCACCCAGCAACATTTCCACCCAGCAACATTTCCACCCAGCAACATTTCCACCCAGCAACATTTCCACCCAGCAACATTTCCTTCCCAGCAACATTTCCTCCCAGCAACATTTCCTCCCAGCAACATTTCCTCCCACCCAGCAACATTTCCACCCAGCAACATTTCCACCCAGCAACATTCCCTCCCAGCAACATTTCCACACAGCAAAATTTCCTCCCAGCAACATTTCCACCCAGCAACATTTCCTTCCCAGCAACATTTCCTCCCAGCAACATTTCCACCCAGCAACATTTCCACACAGCAACATTTCCTCCCAGCAACATTCCCTCCCAGCAACATTTCCACACAGCAACATTTCCTCCCAGCAACAATTCCTCCCAGCAACATTTCCTCCCAGCAACATTCCCTCCCAGCAACATTTCCACACAGCAACATTTCCTCCCAGCAACAATTCCTCCCAGCAACATTTCCACCCAGCGACATTTCCTCCCAGCAACATTTCCACCCAGCAACATTTCCACCCAGCGACATTTCCTCCCAGCAACATTTCCACCCAGCAACAGTTTCTCTCAGCAACATTTCCTCTTAGCAACAATTCCTCCCAGCAACATTTCCTCTTAGCAACATTTCCTCCCACCCAGCAATATTTCATCTTAGCAACATTTCCTCTTAGCAGCATTTCCTCCCAGCAACATTTCCTCTTAGCAACATTTCCTCCCAGCAACATTCCTCCCAGCAACATTTCCTCCCAGCAACATTTCCTCCCACCCAGCAACATTTCCACCCAGCAACATTTCCTCCCAGCAACAATTCCTCCCAGCAACATTTCCTCCCAGCAACATTTCCACCCAGCAACATTTCCTCCCAGCCACATTTCCTCTTAGCAACATTGCCTCCCACCCAGCAACATTTCATCTTAGCAACATTTCCTCTTAGCAACATTTCCTCCCAGCAACATTTCCTCTTAGCAACATTTCCACCCAGCAACATTTCCTCCCACCCAGCAACATTTCCTACCGGCAACATTTCCTCTTAGCAACATTGCCTCCCACCCAGCAACATTTCATCTTAGCAACATTTCCTCTTAGCAACATTTCCTCTTAGCAACATTTCCTCCCAGCAACATTTCCTCCCAGCAACATTTCCTCCCAGCAACATTTCCTCCCACCCAGCAACATTTCCTACCGGCAACATTTCCTCTTAGCAACATTTCCTCCCACCCAGCAACATTTCCACCCAGCAACATTCCTCCCAGCAACATTTCCTCCCAGCAACATTTCCTCCCAACAACATTTCCACCAAGCAACATTTCCACCCAGCAACATTTCCTCTTAGCAAAATTTCCACCCAGCAACATTGCCACCCAGCAACAAATTCCTCCCAGCAACATTTCCACCCAGCAACATTTCCACCCAGCAACATTTCCACCCAGCAACATTTCCACCCAGCAACATTTCCACCCAGCAACATTTCCTTCCCAGCAACATTTCCACCCAGCAACATTTCCACCCAGCAACATTTCCACCCAGCAACATTTCCACCCAGCGACATTTCCTCCCAGCAACATTTCCACCCAGCAACAGTTTCTCTCAGCAACATTTCCTCTTAGCAACAATTCCTCCCAGCAACATTTCCTCTTAGCAACATTTCCACCCAGCAACATTTCCTCTTAGCAACATTTCCTCCCAGCAACATTTCCTCTTAGCAACATTTCCACCCAGCAACATTTCCTCCCAGCAACATTCCCACCCAGCAACATTTCCTCCCAGCCACATTTCCTCTTAGCAACATTGCCTCCCACCCAGCAACATTTCATCTTAGCAACATTTCCTCTTAGCAACATTTCCACCCAGCAACATTTCCTCCCAGCAACATTTACTCTTAGCAACATTTCCTCCCACCCAGCAACATTTCCTCCCGGCAACATTTCCTCTTAGCAACATTGCCTCCCAGCAACATTTCCTCTTAGCAACATTTCCTCCCAGCAACATTTCCTCCCAGCAACATTTCCTCTTAGCAACATTTCCACCCAGCAACATTTCCACCCAGCAATATTTCCACCCAGCAACATTTCCTCTTAGCAACATTTCCACCCAGCAACATTTCCACCCAGCAACATTTCCTCTTAGCAACATTTCCACCCAGCAACATTTCCTCCCAGCAACATTTCCTCCCAGCAACATTGCCACCCAGCAACATTTCCTCTTAGCAACATTTCCACCCAGCAACATTTCCACCCAGCAACATTTCCACCCAGCAACATTTCCTCTTAGCAACATTTCCACCCAGCAACATTTCCTCCCAGCAACATTTCCTCCCAGCAACATTTCCTCCCAGCAACATTTCCTCTTAGCAACATTTCCACCCAGCAACATTTCCTCTTAGCAACATTTCCTCCAAGCAACATTTCCTCTTAGCAACATTTCCACCCAGCAACATTTCCTCCCAGCAACATTTCCTCCCAGCAACATTTCCACCCAGCAACATTTCCTCTTAGCAACATTTCCTCCCAGCAACATTTCCACCCAGCAACATTTCCTCTTAGCAACATTTCCACCCAGCAACATTTCCTCCCAGCAACATTTCCACCCAGCAACATTTCCTCCCAGCCACATTTCCTCTTAGCACCATTGCCTCCCACCCAGCAACATTTCATCTTAGCAACATTTCCTCTTAGCAACATTTCCTCCCAGCAACATTTCCTCTTAGCAACATATCCACCCAGCAACATTTACTCTTAGCAACATTTCCTCCCACCCAGCAACATTTCCTACCGGCAACATTTCCTCTTAGCAACATTTCCACCCAGCAACATTTCCTCTTAGCAACATTTCCACCCAGCAACATTTCCTCCCAGCAACATTTCCTCCCAGCAACATTTCCACCCAGCAACATTTTCCTCCCAGCCACATTTCCTCTTAGCACCATTGCCTCCCACCCAGCAACATTTCATCTTAGCAACATTTCCTCTTAGCAACATTTCCTCCCAGCAACATTTCCTCTTAGCAACATATCCACCCAGCAACATTTCCTCCCAGCAACATTTACTCTTAGCAACATTTCCTCCCACCCAGCAACATTTCCTACCGGCAACATTTCCTCTTAGCAACATTTCCACCCAGCAACATTTCCACCCAGCAACATTTTCACCCAGCAACATTTCCTCTTAGCAACATTTCCACCCAGCAACATTTCCACCCAGCAACATTTCCACCCAGCAACATTTCCTCTTAGCAACATTTCCACCCAGCAACATATTCCTCCCAGCAACATTTCCTCCCAGCAACATTTCCTCCCAGCAACATTTCCTCTTAGCAACATTTCCACCCAGCAACATTTCCTCTTAGCAACATTTCCCCCAAGCAACATTTCCTCTTAGCAACATTTCCACCCAGCAACATTTCCTCCCAGCAACATTTCCTCCCAGCAACATTTCCACCCAGCAACATTTCCTCCCAGCCACATTTCCTCTTACCAACATTGCCTCCCACCCAGCAACATTTCATCTTAGCAACATTTCCTCTTAGCAACATTTTCCTCCCAGCAACATTTCCTCTTAGCAACATTTCCACCCAGCAACATTTCCTCCCAGCAACATTTACTCTTAGCAACATTGCCTCCCACCCAGCAACATTTCATCTTAGCAACATTTCCTCTTAGCAACATTTCCTCCCAGCAACATTTTCCTCCCAGCAACATTTCCTCTTAGCAACATTTCCACCCAGCAACATTTTCCTCCCAGCAACATTTACTCTTAGCAACATTTCCTCCCACCCAGCAACATTTCCTCCCAGCAACATTTCCTCTTAGCAACATTTCCACCCAGCAACAAATTCCTCCCAGCAACATTTCCACCCAGCAACATTTCCACCCAGCAACATTTCCACCCAGCAACATTTCCTTCCAGCAACATTTCCTCTTAGCAACATTTCCACCCAGCAACATTTCCACCCAGCAACATTTCCACCCAGCAACATTTCCTCTTAGCAACATTTCCACCCAGCAACATTTCCACCCAGCAACATTTACACCCAGCAACATTTCCTCTTAGCAACATTTCCTCCCAGCAACATTTCCTCCCAGCAACATTTCCACCCAGCAACATTTCCTCTTAGCAACATTTCCACCCAGCAACATTTCCACCCAGCAACATTTCCACCCAGCAACATTTCCTCTTAGCAACATTTCCACCCAGCAACATTTCCTCCCAGCAACATTTTCCTCCCAGCAACATTACCTCCCAGCAACATTTCCTCTTAGCAACATTTCCACCCAGCAACATTTCCTCTTAGCAACATTTCCACCCAGCAACAATTCCTCCCGGCAACATTTCCTCTTAGCAACATTTCCTCCCAGCAACATTTCCACCCAGCAACATTTCCTCCCAGCAACATTTCCTCCCAGCAACATTTCCACCCGTCAACATTTCCACCCAGCAACAATTCCTCCCGGCAACATTTCCTCTTAGCAACATTTCCTCCTAGCAACATTTCCTCCCAGCAACAATTCCACCCAGCAACAATTTCCTCCCAGGAACATTTCCTCCCAGCAACATTTCCACCCAGCAACATTTCCTCTTGGCAACATTTCCTCTTAGCAACATTTCCACCCAGCAACATTCCCTCCCAGCAACATTTCCTCCCAGCAACATTTCCTCCCAGCAACATTTCCACCAAGCAACATTTCCACCCAGCAACATTTCCTCTTAGCAAAATTTCCACCCAGCAACAATACCTCCCAGCAACATTGCCACCCAGCAACAAATTCCTCCCAGCAACATTTCCACCCAGCAACATTTCCACCCAGCAACATTTCCACCCAGCAACATTTCCACCCAGCAACATTTCCACCCAGCAACATTTCCACCCAGCAACATTTCCTTCCCAGCAACATTTCCTCCCAGCAACATTTCCACCAAGCAACATTTCCTCTTAGCAAAATTTCCACCCAGCAACATTTCCTCCCAGCAACAAATTCCTCCCAGCAACATTTCCACCCAGCAACATTTCCACCCAGCAACATTTCCACCCAGCAACATTTCCTCCCAGCAATATTTCCTCTTAGCAACATTTCCACCCAGCAACATTTCCTCCCAGCAACATTTCCACCCAGCAACATTTCCTCTTAGCAACATTTCCACCCAGCAACATTTCCACCCAGCAACATTTCCTCTTAGCAACATTTCCACCCAGCAACATTTCCTCCCAGCAACATTTTCCCCCCATCAACATTTCCTCTTAGCAACATTTCCACCCAGCAACATTTCCTCCCAGCAACATTTTCCTCCCAGCAACATTTCCTCTTAGCAACATTTCCACCCAGCAACATTTCCTCTTAGCAACATTTCCTCCCAGCAACATTTCCTCTTAGCAACATTTCCACCCAGCAACATTTCCTCTTAGCAACATTTCCACCCAGCAACATTCCCTCCCAGCAACATTTCCTCCCAGCAACATTTCCACCCAGCAACATTTCCTCCCAGCCACATTTCCTCTTAGCAACATTGCCTCCCACCCAGCAAAATTTCATCTTAGCAACATTTCCTCTTAGCAACATTTCCACCCAGCAACATTTCCTCCCAGCCACATTTCCTCTTAGCAACATTGCCTCCCACCCAGCAACATTTCCTCTTAGCAACATTTCCACCCAGCAACATTTCCTCCCAGCAACATTTCCTCCCAGCAACATTTCCTCCCACCCAGCAACATTTCCTACCGGCAACATTTCCTCTTAGCAACATTTCCTCCCACCCAGCAACATTTCCACCCAGCAACATTTCCACCCAGCAACATTTCCTCCCAGCAACATTTCCTCCCAGCAACATTTCCACCAAGCAACATTTCCACCCAGCAACATTTCCTCTTAGCAAAATTTCCACCCAGCAACATTTCCTCCCAGCAACATTTCCACCCAGCAACATTTCCACCCAGCAACATTTCCACCCAGCAACATTTCCTCCCAGCAACATTTCCACCCAGCGACATTTCCTCCCAGCAACATTTCCACCCAGCAACATTTCCACCCAGCAACATTCCCTCCCAGCAACATTTCCACACAGCAACAATTCCTCCCAGCAACAATTCCTCCCAGCAACATTTCCACCCAGCGACATTCCCTCCCAGCAACATTTCCACCCAGCGACATTTCCTCCCAGCAACAATTCCTCCCAGCAACATTTCCACCCAGCAACATTTCCACACAGCAACATTTCCTCCCAGCAACAATTCCTCCCAGCAACATTTCCTCCCAGCAACATTTCCTCCCAGCAACATTTCCTCCCAGCAACATTTCCACCCAGCAACATTTCCACACAGCAACATTTCCTCCCAGCAACAATTCCTCCCAGCAACATTTCCTCCCAGCAACATTTCCTCCCAGCAACATTTCCACCCAGCAACATTTCCACCCAGCAACAGTTTCTCTCAGCAACATTTCCTCTTAGCAACAATTCCTCCCAGCAACATTTCCTCTTAGCAACATTTCCACCCAGCAACATTTCCTCTTAGCAACATTGCCTCCCACCCAGCAATATTTCATCTTAGCAACATTTCCTCTTAGCAGCATTTCCTCCCAGCAACATTCCTCCCAGCAACATTTCCTCCCAGCAACAATTCCTCCCAGCAACAATTCCTCCCAGCAACATTTCCTCCCACCCAGCAACATTTCCTCCCAGCAACATTTCCTCCCAGCAACATTTCCTCCCAGCAACATTTCCACCAAGCAACATTTCCTCTTAGCAAAATTTCCACCCAGCAACATTTCCTCCCAGCAACATTTCCTCCCAGCAACATTTCCTCCCAGCAACATTTCCTCCCACCCAGCAACATTTCCTACCGGCAACATTTCCTCTTAGCAACATTTCCTCCCACCCAGCAACATTTCCACCCAGCAACATTCCTCCCAGCAACATTTCCTCCCAGCAACATTTCCACCCAGCAACATTTCCTCTTAGCAACATTTCCACCCAGCAACATATTCCTCCCAGCAACATTTCCTCCCAGCAACATTTCCTCCCAGCAACATTTCCTCTTAGCAACATTTCCACCCAGCAACATTTCCTCTTAGCAACATTTCCACCCAGCAACATTTCCTCCCAGCAACATTTCCTCCCAGCAACATTTCCACCCAGCAACATTTCCTCCCAGCCACATTTCCTCTTAGCAACATTGCCTCCCACCCAGCAACATTTCATCTTAGCAACATTTCCTCTTAGCAACATTTCCTCCCAGCAACATTTCCTCTTAGCAACATTTCCACCCAGCAACATTTTCCTCCCAGCAACATTTACTCTTAGCAACATTTCCTCCCACCCAGCAACATTTCCTCCCAGCAACATTTCCTCTTAGCAACATTTCCTCCCAACAACATTTCCTCCCAGCAACATTTCCTCTTAGCAACATTTCCACCCAGCAACATTTCCACCCAGCAACATTTACACCCAACAACATTTCCTCTTAGCAACATTTCCACCCAGCAACATTTCCACCCAGCAACCTTTACACCCAGCAACATTTCCTCTTAGCAACATTTCCACCCAGCAACATTTCCACCCAGCAACATTTCCTCTTAGCAACATTTCCTCCCAGCAACATTTCCTCCCAGCAACATTTCCTCTTAGCAACATTTCCACCCAGCAACATTTCCACCCAGCAACATTTCCTCCCAGCAACATTGCCACCCAGCAACAATTCCTCCCAGCAACATTTCCTCTTAGCAACATTTCCACCCAGCAACATTTCCACCCAGCAACATTTCCACCCAGCAACATTTCCTCCCAGCAACATTGCCACCCAGCAACATTTCTTCTTAGCAACATTTCCACCCAGCAACATTTCCTCCCAGCAACATTTCCTCCCAGCAACATTTCCTCTTAGCAACATTTCCACCCAGCAACATTTCCACCCAGCAACATTTCCACCCAGCAACATTTCCTCCCAGCAACATTGCCACCCAGCAACATTTCCACCCAGCAACATTTCCTCTTAGCAACATTTCCACCCAGCAACATTTCCTCCCAGCAACATTTTCCTCCCATCAACATTTCCTCTTAGCAACATTTCCACCCAGCAACATTTCCTCCCAGCAACATTTTCCTCCCAGCAACATTTCCTCTTAGCAACATTTCCACCCAGCAACATTTCCACCCAGCAACATTTCCTCTTAGCAACATTTCCTCCCAGCAACATTTCCTCCCAGCAACATTTCCTCTTAGCAACATTTCCACCCAGCAACATTTCCACCCAGCAACATTTCCACCCAGCTACATTTCCTCTTAGCAACATTTCCACCCAGCAACATTTCCACCCAGCAACATTTACACCCAGCAACATTTCCTCTTAGCAACATTTCCACCCAGCAAATATTCCTCCCAGCAACATTTCCTCCCAGCAACATTGCCACCCAGCAACATTTCCTCTTAGCAACATTTCCACCCAGCAACATTTCCACCCAGCAACATTTCCACCCAGCAACATTTCCTCTTAGCAACATTTCCACCCAGCAACATTTCCTCCCAGCAACATTTCCTCCCAGCAACATTACCTCCCAGCAACATTTCCTCTTAGCAACATTTCCACCCAGCAACATTTCCTCTTAGCAACATTTCCACCCAGCAACAATTCCTCCCGGCAACATTTCCTCTTAGCAACATTTCCTCCCAGCAACATTTCCACCCAGCAACATTTCCTCCCAGCAACATTTCCTCCCAGCAACATTTCCACCCAGCAACATTTCCACCCAGCAACAATTCCTCCCGGCAACATTTCCTCTTAGCAACATTTCCTCCCAGCAACATTTCCTCCCAGCAACATTTCCACCCAGCAACATTTCCACCCAGCAACATTTCCTCTTAGCAACATTTCCACCCAGCAACATTTCCACCCAGCAACATTTCCACCCAGCAACATTTCCTCTTAGCAACATTTCCACCCAGCAACATATTCCTCCCAGCAACATTTCCTCCCAGCAACATTTCCTCCCAGCAACATTTCCTCTTAGCAACATTTCCACCCAGCAACATTTCCTCTTAGCAACATTTCCTCCAAGCAACATTTCCTCTTAGCAACATTTCCACCCAGCAACATTTCCTCCCAGCAACAAATTCCTCCCAGCAACATTTCCACCCAGCAACAATTCCTCCCAGCCACATTTCCTCTTAGCAACATTGCCTCCCACCCAGCAACATTTCATCTTAGCAACATTTCCTCTTAGCAACATTTCCTCCCAGCAACATTTCCTCTTAGCAACATTTCCACCCAGCAACATTTCCTCCCAGCAACATTTACTCTTAGCAACATTTCCTCCCACCCAGCAACATTTCCTCCCAGCAACATTTCCTCTTAGCAACATTTCCTCCCAGCAACATTTCCTCCCAGCAACATTTCCTCTTAGCAACATTTCCACCCAGCAACATTTCCACCCAGCAACATTTCCACCCAGCAACATTTCCTCTTAGCAACAATTCCACCCAGCAACATTTACACCCAGCAACATTTCCTCTTAGCAACATTTCCACCCAGCAACATTTCCTCCCATCAACATTGCCACCCAGCAACATTTCCTCTTAGCAACATTCCCACCCAGCAACATTTCCACCCAGCAACATTTCCACCCAGCAACATTTCCTCTTAGCAACATTTCCACCCAGCAACATTTCCTCCCAGCAACATTTCCTCCCAGCAACATTACCTCCCAGCAACATTTCCTCTTAGCAACATTTCCACCCAGCAACATTTCCTCTTAGCAACATTTCCACCCAGCAACAATTCCTCCCGGCAACATTTCCTCTTAGCAACAATTCCTCCCAGCAACATTTCCACCCAGCAACATTTCCTCCCAGCTTCATTTCCTCCCAGCAACATTTCCACCCAGCAACATTTCCACCCAGCAACAATGCCTCCCGGCAACATTTCCTCTTAGCAACATTTCCTCCCAGCAACATTTCCTCCCAGCAACATTGCCACCCAGCAACATTTCCTCTTAGCAACATTTCCACCCAGCAACATTTCCACCCAGCAACATTTCCACCCAGCAACATTTCCTCTTAGCAACATTTCCACCCAGCAACATTTCCTCCCAGCAACATTTCCTCCCAGCAACATTACCTCCCAGCAACATTTCCTCTTAGCAACATTTCCACCCAGCAACATTTCCTCTTAGCAACATTTCCACCCAGCAACAATTCCTCCCGGCAACATTTCCTCTTAGCAACATTTCCTCCCAGCAACATTTCCACCCAGCAACATTTCCTCCCAGCAACATTTCCTCCCAGCAACATTTCCACCCAGCAACATTTCCACCCAGCAACAATTCCTCCCGGCAACATTTCCTCTTAGCAACATTTCCTCCCAGCAACATTTCCTCCCAGCAACATTTCCACCCAGCAACATTTCCACCCAGCAACATTTCCACCCAGCAACATTTCCTCTTAGCAACATTTCCACCCAGCAACATTTCCACCCAGCAACATTTCCACCCAGCAACATTTCCTCTTAGCAACATTTCCACCCAGCAACATATTCCTCCCAGCAACATTTCCTCCCAGCAACATTTCCTCCCAGCAACATTTCCTCTTAGCAACATTTCCACCCAGCAACATTTCCTCTTAGCAACATTTCCTCCAAGCAACATTTCCTCTTAGCAACATTTCCACCCAGCAACATTTCCTCCCAGCAACATTTCCTCCCAGCAACATTTCCACCCAGCAACATTTCCTCCCAGCCACATTTCCTCTTAGCAACATTGCCTCCCACCCAGCAACATTTCATCTTAGCAACATTTCCTCCCAGCAACATTTCCTCCCAGCAACATTTCCTCTTAGCAACATTTCCACCCAGCAACATTTTCCTCCCAGCAACATTTACTCTTAGCAACATTCCCTCCCACCCAGCAACATTTCCTCCCAGCAACATTTCCTCTTAGCAACATTTCCTCCCAGCAACATTTCCTCCCAGCAACATTTCCTCTTAGCAACATTTCCACCCAGCAACATTTCCACCCAGCAACATTTCCACCCAGCAACATTTCCTCTTAGCAACAATTCCACCCAGCAACATTCCACCCAGCAACATTTACACCCAGCAACATTTCCTCTTAGCAACATTTCCACCCAGCAACATTTCCTCCCAGCAACATTGCCACCCAGCAACATTTCCTCTTAGCAACATTTCCACCCAGCAACATTTCCACCCAGCAACATTTCCACCCAGCAACATTTCCTCTTAGCAACATTTCCACCCAGCAACAATTCCTCCCAGCAACATTTCCTCCCAGCAACATTACCTCCCAGCAACATTTCCTCTTAGCAACATTTCCACCCAGCAACATTTCCTCTTAGCAACATTCCACCCAGCAACAATTCCTCCCGGCAACATTTCCTCTTAGCAACATTTCCTCCCAGCAACATTTCCACCCAGCAACATTCCCTCCCAGCAACATTTCCTCCCAGCAACATTTCCACCCAGCAACATTCCACCCAGCAACAATGCCTCTGGCAACATTTCCTCTTAGCAACATTTCCTCCCAGCAACATTTCCTCCCAGCAACATTTCCTCTTAGCAACATTTCCACCCAGCAACATATTCCTCCCAGCAACATTTCCACCCAGCAACATTTCCTCTTAGCAACATTTCCACCCAGCAACATATTCCTCCCAGCAACATTTCCTCCCAGCAACATTTCCTCTTAGCAACATTTCCACCCAGCAACATTTCCTCTTAGCAACATTTCCTCCAAGCAACATTTCCTCTTAGCAACATTTCCACCCAGCAACATTTCCTCCCAGCAACATTTCCTCCCAGCAACATTTCCACCCAGCAACATTTCCTCCCAGCCACATTTCCTCTTAGCAACATTGCCTCCCACCCAGCAACATTTCATCTTAGCAACATTTCCTCTTAGCAACATTTCCTCCCAGCAACATTTCCTCTTAGCAACATTTCCACCCAGCAACATTTTCCTCCCAGCAACATTTACTCTTAGCAACATTTCCTCCCACCCAGCAACATTTCCTCCCAGCAACATTTCCTCTTAGCAACATTTCCACCCAGCAACATTTCCACCCAGCAACATATCCTCTTAGCAACATTTCCACCCAGCAACATTTCCACCCAGCAACATTTACACCCAGCAACATTTCCTCTTAGCAACATTTCCACCCAGCAACATTTCCTCCCAGCAACATTGCCACCCAGCAACATTTCCTCTTAGCAACATTTCCACCCAGCAACATTTCCACCCAGCAACATTTCCTCTTAGCAACATTTCCACCCAGCAACATTTCCTCCCAGCAACATTTCCTCCCAGCAACATTACCTCCCAGCAACATTTCCTCTTAGCAACATTTCCACCCAGCAACATTTCCTCTTAGCAACATTTCCACCCAGCAACAATTCCTCCCGGCAACATTTCCTCTTAGCAACATTTCCTCCCAGCAACATTTCCACCCAGCAACATTTCCTCTTAGCAACATTTCCACCCAGCAACAATTTCCTCCCAGGAACATATCTTCCCAGCAACATTTCCACCCAGCAACATTTCCTCTTGGCAACATTTCCTCTTAGCAACATTTCCTCCCAGCAACATTTCCTCCCAGCAACATTTCCTCTTAGCAACATTCCTCCCAGCAACATTTTCCTCCCAGCAACATTTACTCCCAGCAACATTTCCACCAAGCAACATTTCCACCAAGCAACATTTCCACCCAGCAACATTTCCTCCCAGCAACATTTCCTCTTAGCAACATTTCCTCCCAGCAACATTTCCACCCAGCAACATTTCCACCAAGCAACATTTCCACCCAGCAACATTTCCTCCCAGCAACATTTCTTCCTAGCAACATTTCCACCAAGCAACATTTCCACCCAGCAACATTTACTCCCAGCAACATTTCCACCCAGCAACAATTCCACCCAGCAACATTTCCTCCCAACAACATTTCCACCCAGCAACATTTCCTCTTAGCAACATTTCCACCCAGCAACATTTCCTCTTAGCAACATTTCCTCCAAGCAACATTTCCTCTTAGCAACATTTCCACCCAGCAACATTTCCTCCCAGCAACATTTCCTCCCAGCAACATTTCCACCCAGCAACATTTCCTCCCAGCCACATTTCCTCTTAGCAACATTGCCTCCCACCCAGCAACATTTCATCTTAGCAACATTTCCTCTTAGCAACATTTCCTCCCAGCAACATTTCCTCTTAGCAACATTTCCACCCAGCAACATTTTCCTCCCAGCAACATTTACTCTTAGCAACATTTCCTCCCACCCAGCAACATTTCCTCCCAGCAACATTTCCTCTTAGCAACATTTCCTCCCAGCAACATTTCCTCTTAGCAACATTTCCACCCAGCAACATTTCCACCCAGCAACATTTCCACCCAGCAACATATCCTCTTAGCAACATTTCCACCCAGCAACATTTCCACCCAGCAACATTTACACCCAGCAACATTTCCTCTTAGCAACATTTCCACCCAGCAACATTTCCTCCCAGCAACATTGCCACCCAGCAACATTTCCTCTTAGCAACATTTCCACCCAGCAACATTTCCTCCCAGCAACATTTCCTCCCAGCAACATTTCCTCTTAGCAACATTTCCACCCAGCAACATTTCCTCTTAGCAACATTTCCACCCAGCAACAATTCCTCCCGGCAACATTTCCTCTTAGCAACATTTCCTCCCAGCAACATTTCCACCCAGCAACATTTCCTCTTAGCAACATTTCCACCCAGCAACAATTTCCTCCCAGGAACATTTCCTCCCAGCAACATTTCCACCCAGCAACATTTCCTCTTAGCAACATTTCCACCCAGCAACATTTCCTCCCAGCAACATTTCCTCCCAGCAACATTACCTCCCAGCAACATTTCCTCTTAGCAACATTTCCACCCAGCAACATTTCCTCTTAGCAACATTTCCACCCAGCAACAATACCTCCCGGCAACATTTCCTCTTAGCAACATTTCCTCCCAGCAACATTTCCTCCCAGCAACATTTCCTCTTAGCAACATTCCTCCCAGCAACATTTCCTCCCAGCAACATTTCCTCTTAGCAACATTCCTCCCAGCAACATTTCCTCCCAGCAACATTTCCTCTTAGCAACAATTCCTCCCAGCAACATTTCCTCTTAGCAACATTTCCACCCAGCAACATTTCCTCTTAGCAACATTTCCTCCCAGCAACATTTCCTCTTAGCAACATTTCCACCCAGCAACATTTCCTCCCAGCAACATTCCCACCCAGCAACATTTCCTCCCAGCCACATTTCCTCTTAGCAACATTGCCTCCCACCCAGCAACATTTCATCTTAGCAACATTTCCTCTTAGCAACATTTCCACCCAGCAACATTTCCTCCCAGCAACATTTACTCTTAGCAACATTTCCTCCCACCCAGCAACATTTCCTCCCGGCAACATTTCCTCTTAGCAACATTGCCTCCCAGCAACATTTCCTCTTAGCAACATTTCCTCCCAGCAACATTTCCTCCCAGCAACATTTCCTCTTAGCAACATTTCCACCCAGCAACATTTCCACCCAGCAATATTTCCACCCAGCAACATTTCCTCTTAGCAACATTTCCACCCAGCAACATTTCCACCCAGCAACATTTCCACCCAGCAAAATTTCCTCTTAGCAACATTTCCACCCAGCAACATTTCCTCCCAGCAACATTTCCTCCCAGCAACATTGCCACCCAGCAACATTTCCTCTTAGCAACATTTCCACCCAGCAACATTTCCACCCAGCAACATTTCCACCCAGCAACATTTCCTCTTAGCAACATTTCCACCCAGCAACATTTCCTCCCAGCAACATTTCCTCCCAGCAACATTTCCTCCCAGCAACATTTCCTCTTAGCAACATTTCCACCCAGCAACATTTCCTCTTAGCAACATTTCCTCCAAGCAACATTTCCTCTTAGCAACATTTCCACCCAGCAACATTTCCTCCCAGCAACATTTCCTCCCAGCAACATTTCCACCCAGCAACATTTTCCTCCCAGCCACATTTCCTCTTAGCACCATTGCCTCCCACCCAGCAACATTTCATCTTAGCAACATTTCCTCTTAGCAACATTTCCTCCCAGCAACATTTCCTCTTAGCAACATATCCACCCAGCAACATTTCCTCCCAGCAACATTTACTCTTAGCAACATTTCCTCCCACCCAGCAACATTTCCTACCGGCAACATTTCCTCTTAGCAACATTTCCACCCAGCAACATTTCCTCTTAGCAACATTTCCACCCAGCAACATTTCCTCCCAGCAACATTTCCTCCCAGCAACATTTCCACCCAGCAACATTTTCCTCCCAGCCACATTTCCTCTTAGCACCATTGCCTCCCACCCAGCAACATTTCATCTTAGCAACATTTCCTCTTAGCAACATTTCCTCCCAGCAACATTTCCTCTTAGCAACATATCCACCCAGCAACATTTCCTCCCAGCAACATTTACTCTTAGCAACATTTCCTCCCACCCAGCAACATTTCCTACCGGCAACATTTCCTCTTAGCAACATTTCCACCCAGCAACATTTCCACCCAGCAACATTTTCACCCAGCAACATTTCCTCTTAGCAACATTTCCACCCAGCAACATTTCCACCCAGCAACATTTCCACCCAGCAACATTTCCTCTTAGCAACATTTCCACCCAGCAACATATTCCTCCCAGCAACATTTCCTCCCAGCAACATTTCCTCCCAGCAACATTTCCTCTTAGCAACATTTCCACCCAGCAACATTTCCTCTTAGCAACATTTCCTCCAAGCAACATTTCCTCTTAGCAACATTTCCACCCAGCAACATTTCCTCCCAGCAACATTTCCTCCCAGCAACATTTCCACCCAGCAACATTTCCTCCCAGCCACATTTCCTCTTACCAACATTGCCTCCCACCCAGCAACATTTCATCTTAGCAACATTTCCTCTTAGCAACATTTTCCTCCCAGCAACATTTCCTCTTAGCAACATTTCCACCCAGCAACATTTCCTCCCAGCAACATTTACTCTTAGCAACATTGCCTCCCACCCAGCAACATTTCATCTTAGCAACATTTCCTCTTAGCAACATTTCCTCCCAGCAACATTTTCCTCCCAGCAACATTTCCTCTTAGCAACATTTCCACCCAGCAACATTTTCCTCCCAGCAACATTTACTCTTAGCAACATTTCCTCCCACCCAGCAACATTTCCTCCCAGCAACATTTCCTCTTAGCAACATTTCCACCCAGCAACAAATTCCTCCCAGCAACATTTCCACCCAGCAACATTTCCACCCAGCAACATTTCCACCCAGCAACATTTCCTTCCAGCAACATTTCCTCTTAGCAACATTTCCACCCAGCAACATTTCCACCCAGCAACATTTCCACCCAGCAACATTTCCTCTTAGCAACATTTCCACCCAGCAACATTTCCACCCAGCAACATTTACACCCAGCAACATTTCCTCTTAGCAACATTTCCTCCCAGCAACATTTCCTCCCAGCAACATTTCCACCCAGCAACATTTCCTCTTAGCAACATTTCCACCCAGCAACATTTCCACCCAGCAACATTTCCACCCAGCAACATTTCCTCTTAGCAACATTTCCACCCAGCAACATTTCCTCCCAGCAACATTTTCCTCCCAGCAACATTACCTCCCAGCAACATTTCCTCTTAGCAACATTTCCACCCAGCAACATTTCCTCTTAGCAACATTTCCACCCAGCAACAATTCCTCCCGGCAACATTTCCTCTTAGCAACATTTCCTCCCAGCAACATTTCCACCCAGCAACATTTCCTCCCAGCAACATTTCCTCCCAGCAACATTTCCACCCGTCAACATTTCCACCCAGCAACAATTCCTCCCGGCAACATTTCCTCTTAGCAACATTTCCTCCTAGCAACATTTCCTCCCAGCAACAATTCCACCCAGCAACAATTTCCTCCCAGGAACATTTCCTCCCAGCAACATTTCCACCCAGCAACATTTCCTCTTGGCAACATTTCCTCTTAGCAACATTTCCACCCAGCAACATTTCCTCCCAGCAACATTTCCTCCCAGCAACATTTCCTCCCAGCAACATTTCCACCAAGCAACATTTCCACCCAGCAACATTTCCTCTTAGCAAAATTTCCACCCAGCAACAATACCTCCCAGCAACATTGCCACCCAGCAACAAATTCCTCCCAGCAACATTTCCACCCAGCAACATTTCCACCCAGCAACATTTCCACCCAGCAACATTTCCACCCAGCAACATTTCCACCCAGCAACATTTCCACCCAGCAACATTTCCTTCCCAGCAACATTTCCTCCCAGCAACATTTCCACCAAGCAACATTTCCTCTTAGCAAAATTTCCACCCAGCAACATTTCCTCCCAGCAACAAATTCCTCCCAGCAACATTTCCACCCAGCAACATTTCCACCCAGCAAAATTTCCACCCAGCAACATTTCCTCCCAGCAATATTTCCTCTTAGCAACATTTCCACCCAGCAACATTTCCTCCCAGCAACATTTCCACCCAGCAACATTTCCTCTTAGCAACATTTCCACCCAGCAACATTTCCACCCAGCAACATTTCCTCTTAGCAACATTTCCACCCAGCAACATTTCCTCCCAGCAACATTTTCCCCCCATCAACATTTCCTCTTAGCAACATTTCCACCCAGCAACATTTCCTCCCAGCAACATTTTCCTCCCAGCAACATTTCCTCTTAGCAACATTTCCACCCAGCAACATTTCCTCTTAGCAACATTTCCTCCCAGCAACATTTCCTCTTAGCAACATTTCCACCCAGCAACATTTCCTCTTAGCAACATTTCCACCCAGCAACATTCCCTCCCAGCAACATTTCCTCCCAGCAACATTTCCACCCAGCAACATTTCCTCCCAGCCACATTTCCTCTTAGCAACATTGCCTCCCACCCAGCAACATTTCATCTTAGCAACATTTCCTCTTAGCAACATTTCCACCCAGCAACATTTCCTCCCAGCCACATTTCCTCTTAGCAACATTGCCTCCCACCCAGCAACATTTCCTCTTAGCAACATTTCCACCCAGCAACATTTCCTCCCAGCAACATTTCCTCCCAGCAACATTTCCTCCCACCCAGCAACATTTCCTACCGGCAACATTTCCTCTTAGCAACATTTCCTCCCACCCAGCAACATTTCCACCCAGCAACATTTCCACCCAGCAACATTTCCTCCCAGCAACATTTCCTCCCAGCAACATTTCCACCAAGCAACATTTCCACCCAGCAACATTTCCTCTTAGCAAAATTTCCACCCAGCAACATTTCCTCCCAGCAACATTTCCACCCAGCAACATTTCCACCCAGCAACATTTCCACCCAGCAACATTTCCACCCAGCAACATTTCCACCCAGCAACATTTCCTTCCCAGCAACATTTCCTCCCAGCAACATTTCCTCCCACCCAGCAACATTTCCACCCAGCAACATTTCCACCCAGCAACATTTCCTCCCAGCAACATTTCCACCCAGCGACATTTCCTCCCAGCAACATTTCCACCCAGCAACATTTCCACCCAGCAACATTCCCTCCCAGCAACATTTCCACACAGCAACATTTCCACCCAGCAACATTTCCACACAGCAACATTTCCTCCCAGCAACAATTCCTCCCAGCAACATTTCCTCCCAGCAACATTTCCTCCCAGCAACATTTCCACCCAGCAACATTCCCTCCCAGCAACATTTCCACCCAGCGACATTTCCTCCCAGCAACAATTCCTCCCAGCAACATTTCCACCCAGCAACATTTCCACACAGCAACATTTCCTCCCAGCAACAATTCCTCCCAGCAACATTTCCTCCCAGCAACATTTCCTCCCAGCAACATTTCCACCCAGCAACATTTCCACCCAGCAACAGTTTCTCTCAGCAACATTTCCTCTTAGCAACAATTCCTCCCAGCAACATTTCCACCCAGCAACATTTCCTCTTAGCAACATTGCCTCCCACCCAGCAATATTTCATCTTAGCAACATTTCCTCTTAGCAGCATTTCCTCCCAGCAACATTCCTCCCAGCAACATTTCCTCCCAGCAACAATTCCTCCCAGCAACAATTCCTCCCAGCAACATTTCCTCCCACCCAGCAACATTTCCTCCCAGCAACATTTCCTCCCAGCAACATTTCCTCCCAGCAACATTTCCACCAAGCAACATTTCCTCTTAGCAAAATTTCCACCCAGCAACATTTCCTCCCAGCAACATTTCCTCCCACCCAGCAACATTTCCTACCGGCAACATTTCCTCTTAGCAACATTTCCTCCCACCCAGCAACATTTCCACCCAGCAACATTCCTCCCAGCAACATTTCCTCCCAGCAACATTTCCACCCAGCAACATTTCCTCTTAGCAACATTTCCACCCAGCAACATATTCCTCCCAGCAACATTTCCTCCCAGCAACATTTCCTCCCAGCAACATTTCCTCTTAGCAACATTTCCACCCAGCAACATTTCCTCTTAGCAACATTTCCACCCAGCAACATTTCCTCCCAGCAACATTTCCTCCCAGCAACATTTCCACCCAGCAACATTTCCTCCCAGCCACATTTCCTCTTAGCAACATTGCCTCCCACCCAGCAACATTTCATCTTAGCAACATTTCCTCTTAGCAACATTTCCTCCCAGCAACATTTCCTCTTAGCAACATTTCCACCCAGCAACATTTTCCTCCCAGCAACATTTACTCTTAGCAACATTTCCTCCCACCCAGCAACATTTCCTCCCAGCAACATTTCCTCTTAGCAACATTTCCTCCCAACAACATTTCCTCCCAGCAACATTTCCTCTTAGCAACATTTCCACCCAGCAACATTTCCACCCAGCAACATTTACACCCAACAACATTTCCTCTTAGCAACATTTCCACCCAGCAACATTTCCACCCAGCAACCTTTACACCCAGCAACATTTCCTCTTAGCAACATTTCCACCCAGCAACATTTCCACCCAGCAACATTTCCTCTTAGCAACATTTCCTCCCAGCAACATTTCCTCCCAGCAACATTTCCTCTTAGCAACATTTCCACCCAGCAACATTTCCACCCAGCAACATTTCCTCCCAGCAACATTGCCACCCAGCAACAATTCCTCCCAGCAACATTTCCTCTTAGCAACATTTCCACCCAGCAACATTTCCACCCAGCAACATTTCCACCCAGCAACATTTCCTCCCAGCAACATTGCCACCCAGCAACATTTCTTCTTAGCAACATTTCCACCCAGCAACATTTCCTCCCAGCAACATTTCCTCCCAGCAACATTTCCTCTTAGCAACATTTCCACCCAGCAACATTTCCACCCAGCAACATTTCCACCCAGCAACATTTCCTCCCAGCAACATTGCCACCCAGCAACATTTCCACCCAGCAACATTTCCTCTTAGCAACATTTCCACCCAGCAACATTTCCTCCCAGCAACATTTTCCTCCCATCAACATTTCCTCTTAGCAACATTTCCACCCAGCAACATTTCCTCCCAGCAACATTTTCCTCCCAGCAACATTTCCTCTTAGCAACATTTCCACCCAGCAACATTTCCACCCAGCAACATTTCCTCTTAGCAACATTTCCTCCCAGCAACATTTCCTCCCAGCAACATTTCCTCTTAGCAACATTTCCACCCAGCAACATTTCCACCCAGCAACATTTCCACCCAGCTACATTTCCTCTTAGCAACATTTCCACCCAGCAACATTTCCACCCAGCAACATTTACACCCAGCAACATTTCCTCTTAGCAACATTTCCACCCAGCAAATTTCCTCCCAGCAACATTTCCTCCCAGCAACATTGCCACCCAGCAACATTTCCTCTTAGCAACATTTCCACCCAGCAACATTTCCACCCAGCAACATTTCCACCCAGCAACATTTCCTCTTAGCAACATTTCCACCCAGCAACATTTCCTCCCAGCAACATTTCCTCCCAGCAACATTACCTCCCAGCAACATTTCCTCTTAGCAACATTTCCACCCAGCAACATTTCCTCTTAGCAACATTTCCACCCAGCAACAATTCCTCCCGGCAACATTTCCTCTTAGCAACATTTCCTCCCAGCAACATTTCCACCCAGCAACATTTCCTCCCAGCAACATTTCCTCCCAGCAACATTTCCACCCAGCAACATTTCCACCCAGCAACAATTCCTCCCGGCAACATTTCCTCTTAGCAACATTTCCTCCCAGCAACATTTCCTCCCAGCAACATTTCCACCCAGCAACATTTCCACCCAGCAACATTTCCTCTTAGCAACATTTCCACCCAGCAACATTTCCACCCAGCAACATTTCCACCCAGCAACATTTCCTCTTAGCAACATTTCCACCCAGCAACATATTCCTCCCAGCAACATTTCCTCCCAGCAACATTTCCTCCCAGCAACATTTCCTCTTAGCAACATTTCCACCCAGCAACATTTCCTCTTAGCAACATTTCCTCCAAGCAACATTTCCTCTTAGCAACATTTCCACCCAGCAACATTTCCTCCCAGCAACAAATTCCTCCCAGCAACATTTCCACCCAGCAACAATTCCTCCCAGCCACATTTCCTCTTAGCAACATTGCCTCCCACCCAGCAACATTTCATCTTAGCAACATTTCCTCTTAGCAACATTTCCTCCCAGCAACATTTCCTCTTAGCAACATTTCCACCCAGCAACATTTCCTCCCAGCAACATTTACTCTTAGCAACATTTCCTCCCACCCAGCAACATTTCCTCCCAGCAACATTTCCTCTTAGCAACATTTCCTCCCAGCAACATTTCCTCCCAGCAACATTTCCTCTTAGCAACATTTCCACCCAGCAACATTTCCACCCAGCAACATTTCCACCCAGCAACATTTCCTCTTAGCAACAATTCCACCCAGCAACATTTACACCCAGCAACATTTACACCCAGCAACATTTCCTCTTAGCAACATTTCCACCCAGCAACATTTCCTCCCATCAACATTGCCACCCAGCAACATTTCCTCTTAGCAACATTCCCACCCAGCAACATTTCCACCCAGCAACATTTCCACCCAGCAACATTTCCTCTTAGCAACATTTCCACCCAGCAACATTTCCTCCCAGCAACATTTCCTCCCAGCAACATTACCTCCCAGCAACATTTCCTCTTAGCAACATTTCCACCCAGCAACATTTCCTCTTAGCAACATTTCCACCCAGCAACAATTCCTCCCGGCAACATTTCCTCTTAGCAACATTTCCTCCCAGCAACATTTCCACCCAGCAACATTTCCTCCCAGCTTCATTTCCTCCCAGCAACATTTCCACCCAGCAACATTTCCACCCAGCAACAATGCCTCCCGGCAACATTTCCTCTTAGCAACATTTCCTCCCAGCAACATTTCCTCCCAGCAACATTGCCACCCAGCAACATTTCCTCTTAGCAACATTTCCACCCAGCAACATTTCCACCCAGCAACATTTCCACCCAGCAACATTTCCTCTTAGCAACATTTCCACCCAGCAACATTTCCTCCCAGCAACATTTCCTCCCAGCAACATTACCTCCCAGCAACATTTCCTCTTAGCAACATTTCCACCCAGCAACATTTCCTCTTAGCAACATTTCCACCCAGCAACAATTCCTCCCGGCAACATTTCCTCTTAGCAACATTTCCTCCCAGCAACATTTCCACCCAGCAACATTTCCTCCCAGCAACATTTCCTCCCAGCAACATTTCCACCCAGCAACATTTCCACCCAGCAACAATTCCTCCCGGCAACATTTCCTCTTAGCAACATTTCCTCCCAGCAACATTTCCTCCCAGCAACATTTCCACCCAGCAACATTTCCACCCAGCAACATTTCCACCCAGCAACATTTCCTCTTAGCAACATTTCCACCCAGCAACATTTCCACCCAGCAACATTTCCACCCAGCAACATTTCCTCTTAGCAACATTTCCACCCAGCAACATATTCCTCCCAGCAACATTTCCTCCCAGCAACATTTCCTCCCAGCAACATTTCCTCTTAGCAACATTTCCACCCAGCAACATTTCCTCTTAGCAACATTTCCTCCAAGCAACATTTCCTCTTAGCAACATTTCCACCCAGCAACATTTCCTCCCAGCAACATTTCCTCCCAGCAACATTTCCACCCAGCAACATTTCCTCCCAGCCACATTTCCTCTTAGCAACATTGCCTCCCACCCAGCAACATTTCATCTTAGCAACATTTCCTCCCAGCAACATTTCCTCCCAGCAACATTTCCTCTTAGCAACATTTCCACCCAGCAACATTTTCCTCCCAGCAACATTTACTCTTAGCAACATTCCCTCCCACCCAGCAACATTTCCTCCCAGCAACATTTCCTCTTAGCAACATTTCCTCCCAGCAACATTTCCTCCCAGCAACATTTCCTCTTAGCAACATTTCCACCCAGCAACATTTCCACCCAGCAACATTTCCACCCAGCAACATTTCCTCTTAGCAACAATTCCACCCAGCAACATTCCACCCAGCAACATTTACACCCAGCAACATTTCCTCTTAGCAACATTTCCACCCAGCAACATTTCCTCCCAGCAACATTGCCACCCAGCAACATTTCCTCTTAGCAACATTTCCACCCAGCAACATTTCCACCCAGCAACATTTCCACCCAGCAACATTTCCTCTTAGCAACATTTCCACCCAGCAACAATTCCTCCCAGCAACATTTCCTCCCAGCAACATTACCTCCCAGCAACATTTCCTCTTAGCAACATTTCCACCCAGCAACATTTCCTCTTAGCAACATTCCACCCAGCAACAATTCCTCCCGGCAACATTTCCTCTTAGCAACATTTCCTCCCAGCAACATTTCCACCCAGCAACATTTCCTCCCAGCAACATTTCCTCCCAGCAACATTTCCACCCAGCAACATTCCACCCAGCAACAATGCCTCTGGCAACATTTCCTCTTAGCAACATTTCCTCCCAGCAACATTTCCTCCCAGCAACATTTCCTCTTAGCAACATTTCCACCCAGCAACATATTCCTCCCAGCAACATTTCCACCCAGCAACATTTCCTCTTAGCAACATTTCCACCCAGCAACATATTCCTCCCAGCAACAATTCCTCCCAGCAACATTTCCTCCCAGCAACATTTCCTCTTAGCAACATTTCCACCCAGCAACATTTCCTCTTAGCAACATTTCCTCCAAGCAACATTTCCTCTTAGCAACATTTCCACCCAGCAACATTTCCTCCCAGCAACATTTCCTCCCAGCAACATTTCCACCCAGCAACATTTCCTCCCAGCCACATTTCCTCTTAGCAACATTGCCTCCCACCCAGCAACATTTCATCTTAGCAACATTTCCTCTTAGCAACATTTCCTCCCAGCAACATTTCCTCTTAGCAACATTTCCACCCAGCAACATTTTCCTCCCAGCAACATTTACTCTTAGCAACATTTCCTCCCACCCAGCAACATTTCCTCCCAGCAACATTTCCTCTTAGCAACATTTCCACCCAGCAACATTTCCACCCAGCAACATATCCTCTTAGCAACATTTCCACCCAGCAACATTTCCACCCAGCAACATTTACACCCAGCAACATTTCCTCTTAGCAACATTTCCACCCAGCAACATTTCCTCCCAGCAACATTGCCACCCAGCAACATTTCCTCTTAGCAACATTTCCACCCAGCAACATTTCCACCCAGCAACATTTCCTCTTAGCAACATTTCCACCAGCAACATTTCCTCCCAGCAACATTCCTCCCAGCAACATTACCTCCCAGCAACATTTCCTCTTAGCAACATTTCCACCCAGCAACATTTCCTCTTAGCAACATTCCACCCAGCAACAATTCCTCCCGGCAACATTTCCTCTTAGCAACATTTCCTCCCAGCAACATTTCCACCCAGCAACATTTCCTCTTAGCAACATTTCCACCCAGCAACAATTTCCTCCCAGGAACATATCTTCCCAGCAACATTTCCACCCAGCAACATTTCCTCTTGGCAACATTTCCTCTTAGCAACATTTCCTCCCAGCAACATTTCCTCCCAGCAACATTTCCTCTTAGCAACATTCCTCCCAGCAACATTTCCTCCCAGCAACATTTACTCCCAGCAACATTTCCACCAAGCAACATTTCCACCAAGCAACATTTCCACCCAGCAACATTTCCTCCCAGCAACAATTCCTCCCAGCAACATTTACTCCCAGCAACATTTCCACCAAGCAACATTTCCACAAGCAACATTTCCTCCAGCAACATTTCCTCCCAGCAACATTTCCTCTTAGCAACATTTCCTCCCAGCAACATTTCCACCCAGCAACATTCCACCAAGCAACATTTCCACCCAGCAACATTTCCTCCCAGCAACATTTCTTCCTAGCAACATTTCCACCAAGCAACATTTCCACCCAGCAACATTTACTCCCAGCAACATTTCCACCCAGCAACAATTCCACCCAGCAACATTTCCTCCCAACAACATTTCCACCCAGCAACATTTCCTCCCAGCAACATTTCCACCCAGCAACATTTCCTCTTAGCAACATTTCCACCCAGCAACATATTCCTCCCAGCAACAATTCCTCCCAGCAACATTTCCTCCCAGCAACATTTCCTCTTAGCAACATTTCCACCCAGCAACATTTCCTCTTAGCAACATTTCCTCCAAGCAACATTTCCTCTTAGCAACATTTCCACCCAGCAACATTTCCTCCCAGCAACATTTCCTCCCAGCAACATTTCCACCCAGCAACATTTCCTCCCAGCCACATTTCCTCTTAGCAACATTGCCTCCCACCCAGCAACATTTCATCTTAGCAACATTTCCTCTTAGCAACATTTCCTCCCAGCAACATTTCCTCTTAGCAACATTTCCACCCAGCAACATTTTCCTCCCAGCAACATTTACTCTTAGCAACATTTCCTCCCACCCAGCAACATTTCCTCCCAGCAACATTTCCTCTTAGCAACATTTCCTCCCAGCAACATTTCCTCTTAGCAACATTTCCACCCAGCAACATTTCCACCCAGCAACATTTCCACCCAGCAACATATCCTCTTAGCAACATTTCCACCCAGCAACATTTCCACCCAGCAACATTTACACCCAGCAACATTTCCTCTTAGCAACATTTCCACCCAGCAACATTTCCTCCCAGCAACATTGCCACCCAGCAACATTTCCTCTTAGCAACATTTCCACCCAGCAACATTTCCACCCAGCAACATTTCCACCCAGCAACATTTCCTCTTAGCAACATTTCCACCCAGCAACATTTCCTCCCAGCAACATTTCCTCCCAGCAACATTTCCTCTTAGCAACATTTCCACCCAGCAACATTTCCTCTTAGCAACATTTCCACCCAGCAACAATTCCTCCCGGCAACATTTCCTCTTAGCAACATTTCCTCCCAGCAACATTTCCACCCAGCAACATTTCCTCTTAGCAACATTTCCACCCAGCAACAATTTCCTCCCAGGAACATTCCTCCCAGCAACATTTCCACCCAGCAACATTTCCTCTTAGCAACATTTCCACCCAGCAACATTTCCTCCCAGCAACATTTCCTCCCAGCAACATTACCTCCCAGCAACATTTCCTCTTAGCAACATTTCCACCCAGCAACATTTCCTCTTAGCAACATTTCCACCCAGCAACAATACCTCCCGGCAACATTTCCTCTTAGCAACATTTCCTCCCAGCAACATTTCCTCCCAGCAACATTTCCTCTTAGCAACATTCCTCCCAGCAACATTTCCTCCCAGCAACATTTCCTCTTAGCAACATTCCTCCCAGCAACATTTCCTCCCAGCAACATTTCCACCAAGCAACATTTCCACCCAGCAACATTTCCTCCCAGCAACATTTCCTCTTAGCAACATTTCCTCCCAGCAACATTTACTCCCAGCAACATTTCCACCAAGCAACATTTCCACCAAGCAACATTTCCTCCCAGCAACATTTCCTCCCAGCAACATTTCCTCTTAGCAACATTTCCTCCCAGCAACATTTCCACCAAGCAACATTTCCACCCAGCAACATTTCCACCAAGCAACATTTCCACCCAGCAACATTTCCTCCCAGCAACATTTCTTCCTAGCAACATTTCCACCCAGCAACATTTCCTCCCAGCAACATTTCCTCCCAGCAACATTTCCTCTTAGCAACAATTCCACCCAGCAACATTCCACCCAGCAACATTTACACCCAGCAACATTTCCTCTTAGCAACATTTCCACCCAGCAACATTTCCTCCCAGCAACATTGCCACCCAGCAACATTTCCTCTTAGCAACATTTCCACCCAGCAACATTTCCACCCAGCAACATTTCCACCCAGCAACATTTCCTCTTAGCAACATTTCCACCCAGCAACAATTCCTCCCAGCAACATTTCCTCCCAGCAACATTACCTCCCAGCAACATTTCCTCTTAGCAACATTTCCACCCAGCAACATTTCCTCTTAGCAACATTCCACCCAGCAACAATTCCTCCCGGCAACATTTCCTCTTAGCAACATTTCCTCCCAGCAACATTTCCACCCAGCAACATTTCCTCCCAGCAACATTTCCTCCCAGCAACATTTCCACCCAGCAACATTCCACCCAGCAACAATGCCTCTGGCAACATTTCCTCTTAGCAACATTTCCTCCCAGCAACATTTCCTCCCAGCAACATTTCCTCTTAGCAACATTTCCACCCAGCAACATATTCCTCCCAGCAACATTTCCACCCAGCAACATTTCCTCTTAGCAACATTTCCACCCAGCAACATATTCCTCCCAGCAACAATTCCTCCCAGCAACATTTCCTCCCAGCAACATTTCCTCTTAGCAACATTTCCACCCAGCAACATTTCCTCTTAGCAACATTTCCTCCAAGCAACATTTCCTCTTAGCAACATTTCCACCCAGCAACATTTCCTCCCAGCAACATTTCCTCCCAGCAACATTTCCACCCAGCAACATTTCCTCCCAGCCACATTTCCTCTTAGCAACATTGCCTCCCACCCAGCAACATTTCATCTTAGCAACATTTCCTCTTAGCAACATTTCCTCCCAGCAACATTTCCTCTTAGCAACATTTCCACCCAGCAACATTTTCCTCCCAGCAACATTTACTCTTAGCAACATTTCCTCCCACCCAGCAACATTTCCTCCCAGCAACATTTCCTCTTAGCAACATTTCCACCCAGCAACATTTCCACCCAGCAACATATCCTCTTAGCAACATTTCCACCCAGCAACATTTCCACCCAGCAACATTTACACCCAGCAACATTTCCTCTTAGCAACATTTCCACCCAGCAACATTTCCTCCCAGCAACATTGCCACCCAGCAACATTTCCTCTTAGCAACATTTCCACCCAGCAACATTTCCACCCAGCAACATTTCCTCTTAGCAACATTTCCACCCAGCAACATTTCCTCCCAGCAACATTTCCTCCCAGCAACATTACCTCCCAGCAACATTTCCTCTTAGCAACATTTCCACCCAGCAACATTTCCTCTTAGCAACATTTCCACCCAGCAACAATTCCTCCCGGCAACATTTCCTCTTAGCAACATTTCCTCCCAGCAACATTTCCACCCAGCAACATTTCCTCTTAGCAACATTTCCACCCAGCAACAATTTCCTCCCAGGAACATATCTTCCCAGCAACATTTCCACCCAGCAACATTTCCTCTTGGCAACATTTCCTCTTAGCAACATTTCCTCCCAGCAACATTTCCTCCCAGCAACATTTCCTCTTAGCAACATTCCTCCCAGCAACATTTCCTCCCAGCAACATTTACTCCCAGCAACATTTCCACCAAGCAACATTTCCACCAAGCAACATTTCCACCCAGCAACATTTCCTCCCAGCAACAATTCCTCCCAGCAACATTTACTCCCAGCAACATTTCCACCAAGCAACATTTCCACCAAGCAACATTTCCTCCCAGCAACATTTCCTCCCAGCAACATTTCCTCTTAGCAACATTTCCTCCCAGCAACATTTCCACCCAGCAACATTTCCACCAAGCAACATTTCCACCCAGCAACATTTCCTCCCAGCAACATTTCTTCCTAGCAACATTTCCACCAAGCAACATTTCCACCCAGCAACATTTACTCCCAGCAACATTTCCACCCAGCAACAATTCCACCCAGCAACATTTCCTCCCAACAACATTTCCACCCAGCAACATTTCCTCCCGGCAACATTTCCACCCAGCAACATTTCCTCTTAGCAACATTTCCACCCAGCAACATATTCCTCCCAGCAACAATTCCTCCCAGCAACATTTCCTCCCAGCAACATTTCCTCTTAGCAACATTTCCACCCAGCAACATTTCCTCTTAGCAACATTTCCTCCAAGCAACATTTCCTCTTAGCAACATTTCCACCCAGCAACATTTCCTCCCAGCAACATTTCCTCCCAGCAACATTTCCACCCAGCAACATTTCCTCCCAGCCACATTTCCTCTTAGCAACATTGCCTCCCACCCAGCAACATTTCATCTTAGCAACATTTCCTCTTAGCAACATTTCCTCCCAGCAACATTTCCTCTTAGCAACATTTCCACCCAGCAACATTTTCCTCCCAGCAACATTTACTCTTAGCAACATTCCTCCCACCCAGCAACATTTCCTCCCAGCAACATTTCCTCTTAGCAACATTTCCTCCCAGCAACATTTCCTCTTAGCAACATTTCCACCCAGCAACATTTCCACCCAGCAACATTTCCACCCAGCAACATATCCTCTTAGCAACATTTCCACCCAGCAACATTTCCACCCAGCAACATTTACACCCAGCAACATTTCCTCTTAGCAACATTTCCACCCAGCAACATTTCCTCCCAGCAACATTGCCACCCAGCAACATTTCCTCTTAGCAACATTTCCACCCAGCAACATTTCCACCCAGCAACATTTCCACCCAGCAACATTTCCTCTTAGCAACATTTCCACCCAGCAACATTTCCTCCCAGCAACATTTCCTCCCAGCAACATTTCCTCTTAGCAACATTTCCACCCAGCAACATTTCCTCTTAGCAACATTTCCACCCAGCAACAATTCCTCCCGGCAACATTTCCTCTTAGCAACATTTCCTCCCAGCAACATTTCCACCCAGCAACATTTCCTCTTAGCAACATTTCCACCCAGCAACAATTTCCTCCCAGGAACATTTCCTCCCAGCAACATTTCCACCCAGCAACATTTCCTCTTAGCAACATTTCCACCCAGCAACATTTCCTCCCAGCAACATTTCCTCCCAGCAACATTACCTCCCAGCAACATTTCCTCTTAGCAACATTTCCACCCAGCAACATTTCCTCTTAGCAACATTTCCACCCAGCAACAATACCTCCCGGCAACATTTCCTCTTAGCAACATTTCCTCCCAGCAACATTTCCTCCCAGCAACATTTCCTCTTAGCAACATTCCTCCCAGCAACATTTCCTCCCAGCAACATTTCCTCCCAGCAACATTTCCTCTTAGCAACATTCCTCCCAGCAACATTTCCTCCCAGCAACATTTCCACCAAGCAACATTTCCACCCAGCAACATTTCCTCCCAGCAACATTTCCTCTTAGCAACATTTCCTCCCAGCAACATTTACTCCCAGCAACATTTCCACCAAGCAACATTTCCACCAAGCAACATTTCCTCCCAGCAACATTTCCTCCCAGCAACATTTCCTCTTAGCAACATTTCCTCCCAGCAACATTTCCACCAAGCAACATTTCCACCCAGCAACATTTCCACCAAGCAACATTTCCACCCAGCAACATTTCCTCCCAGCAACATTTCTTCCTAGCAACATTTCCACCAAGCAACATTTCCACCCAGCAACATTTACTCCCAGCAACATTTCCACCCAGCAACAATTCCACCCAGCAACATTTCCTCCCAACAACATTTCCACCCAGCAACATTTCCTCCCAGCAACATTTCCACCAAGCAACAGTTCCACCCAGCAAAATTTCCTCCCAGCAACATTTCCTCTTAGCAACATTTCCACCCAGCAACATTCCCTCCAAGCAACATTTCCTCTTAGCAACATTTCCACCCAGCAACATTCCCTCCAAGCAACATTTCCTCTTAGCAACATTTCCACCCAGCAACATTTCCTCCCAGCAACAAATTCCTCCCAGCAACATTTCCACCCAGCAACATTTCTTCCCAGCAACATTTCCAGCCAGCAACAATTCCACCCAGCAACATTTCCTACCAGCAACATTTCCACCCAGCAACATTGCCTCCCAGCAACATTTCCACCAAGCAACATTTCCACCCAGCAAAATTTTCCTCCCAGCAACATTTCCTCTTAGCAACATATTCCACCCAGCAACATTCCCTCCCAGCAACATTTCCTCCCAGAAACATTTCCACCCAGCAACATATCCCTCCCGGCAACATTTCCTCTTAGCAACATTTCCTCCCAGCAACATTTCCACCCAGCAACATTTTCTCCCAGCAACATTTCCACCCAGCAACATTTTCTCCCAGCAACATTTCCTCTTAGCAACATTTCTTCCCAGCAACATTTCCTCTTAGCAACATTTCCACCCAGCAACATTTCCTCCCAGCAACATTTCCTCTTAGCAACATTTCCACCCAGCAACATTTCCTCTTAGCAACATTTCCTCCAAGCAACATTTCCTCTTAGCAACATTTCCACCCAGCAACATTTCCTCCCAGCAACATTTCCTCCCAGCAACATTTCCACCCAGCAACATTTCCTCCCAGCCACATTTCCTCTTAGCAACATTGCCTCCCACCCAGCAACATTTCATCTTAGCAACATTTCCTCTCAGCAACATTTCCTCCCAGCAACATTTCCTCTTAGCAACATTTCCACCCAGCAACATTTCCACCCAGCAACATTTCCACCCAGCAACATTTCCTCTTAGCAACATTTCCACCCAGCAACATTTCCACCCAGCAACATTTACACCCAGCAACATTTCCTCTTAGCAACATTTCCACCCAGCAACATTTCCACCCAGCAACATTTCCACCCAGCAACATTTCCTCCCAGCAACATTGCCACCCAGCAACATTTCCTCTTAGCAACATTTCCACCCAGCAACATTGCCACCCAGCAACATTTCCACCCAGCAACATTTCCTCTTAGCAACATTTCCACCCAGCAACATTTCCTCCCAGCAACATTTCCTCCCAGCAACATTACCTCCCAGCAACATTTCCTCTTAGCAACATTTCCACCCAGCAACATTTCCTCTTAGCAACATTTCCACCCAGCAACAATACCTCCCGGCAACATTTCCTCTTAGCAACATTTCCTCCCAGCAACATTTCCACCCAGCAATATTTCCTCCCAGCAACATTTCCACCCAGCAACATTTCCACCCAGCAACAATTCCTCCCGGCAACATTTCCTCTTAGCAACATTTCCTCCCAGCAACATTTCCACCCAGCAACATTCCCTCCCAGCAACATTTCCTCTTAGCAACATTTCCACCCAGCAACAATTTCCTCCCAGGAACATTTCCTCCCAGCAACATTTCCACCCAGCAACATTTCCTCTTGGCAACATTTCCTCTTAGCAACATTTCCTCCCAGCAACATTTCCTCCCAGCAACATTTCCTCTTAGCAACATTCCTCCCAGCAACATTTCCTCCCAGCAACATTTACTCCCAGCAACATTTCCACCAAGCAACATTTCCACCAAGCAACATTTCCACCCAGCAACATTACCTCCCAGCAACATTTCCTCCCAGCAACATTTCCTCCCAGCAACATTTCCTCTTAGCAACATTTCCTCCCAGCAACATTGCCTCCCAGCAACATTTCCACCCAGCAACATTTCCACCAAGCAACATTTCCACCCAGCAACATTTCCTCCCAGCAACATTTCTTCCTAGCAACATTTCCACCAAGCAACATTTCCACCCAGCAACATTTCCTCCCAGCAACATTTCCACCCAGCAACAATTCCACCCAGCAACATTTCCTCCCAACAACATTTCCACCCAGCAACATTTCCTCCCAGCAACATTTCCACCAAGCAACAGTTCCACCCAGCAAAATTTCCTCCCAGCAACATTTCCTCTTAGCAACATTTCCACCCAGCAACATTCCCTCCAAGCAACATTTCCTCTTAGCAACATTTCCACCCAGCAACATTCCCTACAAGCAACATTTCCTCTTAGCAACATTTCCACCCAGCAACATTTCCTCCCAGCAACAAATTCCTCCCAGCAACATTTCCACCCAGCAACATTTCTTCCCAGCAACATTTCCAGCCAGCAACAATTCCACCCAGCAACATTTCCTCCCAGCAACATTTCCACCCAGCAAAATTTTCCTCCCAGCAACATTTCCTCTTAGCAACATATTCCACCCAGCAAAATTTTCCTCCCAGCAACATTTCCTCTTAGCAACATATCCTCCCAGCAACATTTCCTCCCAGAAACATTTCCACCCAGCAACATATCCCTCCCGGCAACATTTCCACCCAGCAACATTTTCTCCCAGCAACATTTCCACCCAGCAACATTTTCTCCCAGCAACATTTCCTCTTAGCAACATTTCTTCCCAGCAACATTTCCTCTTAGCAACATTTCCACCCAGCAACATTTCCTCCCAGCAACATTTCCTCTTAGCAACATTTCCACCCAGCAACAATTCCACCCAGCAACATTTCCTCTTAGCAACATTTCCTCCCAGCAACATTTCCACCCAGCAACATTTTCTCCCAGCAACATTTCCACCCAGCAACATTTTCTCCCAGCAACATTTCCTCCCAGCAACATTTCCTCTTAGCAACATTTCCACCCAGCAACATTTCCTCCCAGCAACATTTCCTCTTAGCAACATTTCCTCCCAGCAACATTTCCTGTTAGCAACATTTCCACCCAGCAACATTTCCTCCCAGCAACATTTCCTCTTAGCAACATTTCCTCCCAGCAACATTTCCTCTTAGCAACATTTCCACCCAGCAACATTTCCACCCAGCAACATTTCTTCCCAGCAACATTTCCACCCAGCAACAATTCCACCCAGCAACATTTCCTACCAGCAACATTTCCACCCAGCAACATTTCCTCCCAGCAACATTTCCACCAAGCAACATTTCCACCCAGCAAAATTTTCCTCCCAGCAACATTTCCTCTTAGCAACATTTCCACCCAGCAACATTCCCTCCCAGCAACATTTCCTCCCAGCAACATTTCCACCCAGCAACATTTTCTCCCAGCAACATTTCCACCCAGCAACATTTTCTCCCAGCAACATTTCCTCCCAGCAACATTTCCTCTTAGCAACATTTCCACCCAGCAACATTTCCTCCCAGCAACATTTCCTCTTAGCAACATTTCCTCCCAGCAACATTTCCTGTTAGCAACATTTCCACCCAGCAACATTTCCTCCCAGCAACATTTCCTCTTAGCAACATTTCCTCCCAGCAACATTTCCTCTTAGCAACATTTCCACCCAGCAACATTTCCACCCAGCAACATTTCTTCCCAGCAACATTTCCACCCAGCAACAATTCCACCCAGCAACATTTCCTACCAGCAACATTTCCACCCAGCAACATTTCCTCCCAGCAACATTTCCACCAAGCAACATTTCCACCCAGCAAAATTTTCCTCCCAGCAACATTTCCTCTTAGCAACATTTCCACCCAGCAACATTCCCTCCCAGCAACATTTCCTCCCAGAAACATTTCCACCCAGCAACATATTCCTCCCGGCAACATTTCCTCTTAGCAACATTTCCTCCCAGCAACATTTCCACCCAGCAACATTTTCTCCCAGCAACATTTCCACCCAGCAACATTTTCTCCCAGCAACATTTCCTCTTAGCAACATTTCTTCCCAGCAACATTTCCTCTTAGCAACATTTCCACCCAGCAACATTTCCTCTTAGCAACATTTCCTCCCAGCAACATTTCCTCTTAGCAACATTTCCACCCAGCAACATTTCCTCCCAGCAACATTTCCACCCAGCAACATATTCCTCCCGGCAACATTTCCTCTTAGCAACATTTCCTCCCAGCAACAATCCCTCCCAGCAACATTTCCTCCCAGAAACATTTCCACCCAGCAACAAATTCCTCCCGGCAACATTTCCTCCCAGCAACATTTCCACCCAGCAACATTTTCTCCCAGCAACATTTCCACCCAGCAACATTTCCTCCCAGCAACATTTCCTCTTAGCAACATTTCCTCCCAGCAACATTTCCTCTTAGCAACATTTCCACCCAGCAACATTTCCTCCCAGCAACATTTCCTCTTAGCAACATTTCCTCCCAGCAACATTTCCTCTTAGCAACATTTCCACCCAGCAACATTTCCACCCAGCAACATTTCTTCCCAGCAACATTTCCACCCAGCAACAATTCCACCCAGCAACATTTCCTACCAGCAACATTTCCACCCAGCAACATTTCCTCCCAGCAACATTTCCACCAAGCAACATTTCCACCCAGCAAAATTTTCCTCCCAGCAACATTTCCTCTTAGCAACATTTCCACCCAGCAACATTCCCTCCCAGCAACATTTCCACCCAGCAACATATTCCTCCCGGCAACATTTCCTCTTAGCAACATTTCCTCCCAGCAACAAATTCCTCCCGGCAACATTTCCTCTTAGCAACATTTCCTCCCAGCAACATTTCCACCCAGCAACATTTTCTCCCAGCAACATTTCCTCCCAGCAACATTTCCACCCAGCAACATTTTCTCCCAGCAACATTTCCTCCCAGAAACATTTCCACCCAGCAACATATCCCTCCCGGCAACATTTCCTCTTAGCAACATTTCCTCCCAGCAACATTTCCACCCAGCAACATTTTCTCCCAGCAACATTTCCACCCAGCAACATTTTCTCCCAGCAACATTTCCTCTTAGCAACATTTCTTCCCAGCAACATTTCCTCTTAGCAACATTTCCACCCAGCAACATTTCCTCCCAGCAACATTTCCTCTTAGCAACATTTCCACCCAGCAACAATTCCACCCAGCAACATTTCCTCTTAGCAACATTTCCTCCCAGCAACATTTCCACCCAGCAACATTTTCTCCCAGCAACATTTCCACCCAGCAACATTTTCTCCCAGCAACATTTCCTCCCAGCAACATTTCCTCTTAGCAACATTTCCACCCAGCAACATTTCCTCCCAGCAACATTTCCTCTTAGCAACATTTCCTCCCAGCAACATTTCCTCTTAGCAACATTTCCACCCAGCAACATTTCCTCCCAGCAACATTTCCTCTTAGCAACATTTCCTCCCAGCAACATTTCCTCTTAGCAACATTTCCACCCAGCAACATTTCCACCCAGCAACATTTCTTCCCAGCAACATTTCCACCCAGCAACAATTCCACCCAGCAACATTTCCTACCAGCAACATTTCCACCCAGCAACATTTCCTCCCAGCAACATTTCCACCAAGCAACATTTCCACCCAGCAAAATTTTCCTCCCAGCAACATTTCCTCTTAGCAACATTTCCACCCAGAAACATTTCCACCCAGCAACATATTCCTCCCGGCAACATTTCCTCTTAGCAACATTTCCTCCCAGCAACATTTCCACCCAGCAACATTCCCTCCCAGCAACATTTCCTCCCAGAAACATTTCCACCCAGCAACAAATTCCTCCCGGCAACATTTCCTCTTAGCAACATTTCCTCCCAGCAACATTTCCACCCAGCAACATTTTCTCCCAGCAACATTTCCTCCCAGAAACATTTCCACCCAGCAACATATCCCTCCCGGCAACATTTCCTCTTAGCAACATTTCCTCCCAGCAACATTTCCACCCAGCAACATTTCCCCCCAGCAACAAATTCCTCCCAGCAACATTTCCACTCAGCAACATTTCCTCCCAGCAACATTTCCACCAAGCAACATTTCCACCCAGCAACATTTCCACCCAGCAACAAATTCCTCCCAGCAACATTTCCACCCAGCAACATTTCCACACAGCAACATTTCCTCCCAGCAACATTCCCTCCCAGGAACATTTCCACCCAGCGACATTTCCTCCCAGCAACATTTCCACCCAGCAACAAATTCCTCCCAGCAACATTTCCACCCAGCAACATTCCCTCCCAGCAACATTTCCTCCCAGAAACATTTCCACCCAGCAACAAATTCCTCCCGGCAACATTTCCTCTTAGCAACATTTCCTCCCAGCAACATTTCCACCCAGCAACATTTTCTCCCAGCAACATTTCCTCCCAGAAACATTTCCACCCAGCAACATATCCCTCCCGGCAACATTTCCTCTTAGCAACATTTCCTCCCAGCAACATTTCCACCCAGCAACATTTTCTCCCAGCAACATTTCCACCCAGCAACATTTTCTCCCAGCAACATTTCCTCTTAGCAACATTTCTTCCCAGCAACATTTCCTCTTAGCAACATTTCCACCCAGCAACATTTCCTCCCAGCAACATTTCCTCTTAGCAACATTTCCACCCAGCAACAATTCCACCCAGCAACATTTCCTCTTAGCAACATTTCCTCCCAGCAACATTTCCACCCAGCAACATTTTCTCCCAGCAACATTTCCACCCAGCAACATTTTCTCCCAGCAACATTTCCTCTTAGCAACATTTCTTCCCAGCAACATTTCCTCTTAGCAACATTTCCACCCAGCAACATTTCCTCTTAGCAACATTTCCTCCCAGCAACATTTCCTCTTAGCAACATTTCCACCCAGCAACATTTCCTCCCAGCAACATTTCCACCCAGCAACATATTCCTCCCGGCAACATTTCCTCTTAGCAACATTCCCTCCCAGCAACATTTCCTCCCAGAAACATTTCCACCCAGCAACAAATTCCTCCCGGCAACATTTCCTCCCAGCAACATTTCCACCCAGCAACATTTTCTCCCAGCAACATTTCCACCCAGCAACATTTTCTCCCAGCAACATTTCCTCCCAGCAACATTTCCTCTTAGCAACATTTCCACCCAGCAACATTTCCTCCCAGCAACATTTCCTCTTAGCAACATTTCCTCCCAGCAACATTTCCTCTTAGCAACATTTCCACCCAGCAACATTTCCTCCCAGCAACATTTCCTCTTAGCAACATTTCCTCCCAGCAACATTTCCTCTTAGCAACATTTCCACCCAGCAACATTTCCACCCAGCAACATTTTCTCCCAGCAACATTTCCACCCAGCAACATTTTCTCCCAGCAACATTTCCTCTTAGCAACATTTCTTCCCAGCAACATTTCCTCTTAGCAACATTTCCACCCAGCAACATTTCCTCTTAGCAACATTTCCTCCCAGCAACATTTCCTCTTAGCAAAATTTCCACCCAGCAACATTTCCTCTTAGCAACATTTCCTCCCAGCAACATTTCCTCTTAGCAACATTTCCACCCAGCAACATTACCTCCCAGCAACATTTCCTCTTAGCAACATTTTCCTCCCAGCAACATTTCCTCTTAGCAACATTTCCACCCAGCAACATTTCCTCCCAGCAACATTTCCTCTTAGCAACATTTCCTCCCAGCAACATTTCCTCTTAGCAACATTTCCACCCAGCAACATTCCCTCCCAGCAACATTTCCTCTTAGCAACATTTCCACCCAGCAACATTTCCTCCCAGCAGCATTGCCACCCAGCTACATTTCCTCCCATTAACATTTCCACCCAGCAACATTTCCACCCAGCATCATTTCCACCCAGCAACATTTCCACCCAGCAACATTTCCACCCAGCAACATTTCCTCTTAGCAACATTTCCACCCAGCAACATTTCCTCCCAGCAACATTTCCTCCCAGCAACATTTCCACCCAGCAACATTTCGTCCCAGCAACATTTCCACCCAGCAACATTTCCTCCCAGCAACATTTCCTCTTAGCAACATTTCCTCCCAGCAACATTTCCACCAAGCAACATTTCCACCCAGCAACATTTCCACCCAGCAACAAATTCCTCCCAGCAACATTTCCACCAAGCAACATTTCCACCCAGCAACATTTCATCCCAGCAACATTTCCACCCAGCAACATTACCTCCCAGCAACATTTCCTCTTAGCAACATTTCCTCCCAGCAACATTTCCACCAAGCAACATTTCCACCCAGCAACATTTCCCCCCAGCAACAAATTCCTCCCAGCAACATTTCCACTCAGCAACATTTCCTCCCAGCAACATTTCCACCAAGCAACATTTCCACCCAGCAACATTTCCACCCAGCAACAAATTCCTCCCAGCAACATTTCCACCCAGCAACATTTCCACACAGCAACATTTCCTCCCAGCAACATTCCCTCCCAGGAACATTTCCACCCAGCGACATTTCCTCCCAGCAACATTTCCACCCAGCAACACCCTCCCAGCAACATTTCCACCCAGCAACAAATTCCTCCCAGCAACATTTCCACCCAGCAACATTTCCTCCCAGCAACATTTCCACCAAGCAACATTTCCACCCAGCAACATTTCCTCCCAGCAACATTTCCACCCAGCAACATTTCCTCCCAGCAACATTTCCACCCAGCAACATTTCCACCCAGCAACATTTCCTCCCAGCAACATTTCCACCCAGCGACATTTCCTCCCAGCAACATTTCCACCCAGCAACAATTCCTCCCAGCAACATTTCCACCCAGCAACATTGCCTCCCAGCAACATTTCCACCAAGCAACATTTCCACCCAGCAACATTTCCACCCAGCAACATTCCCACCCAGCAACATCCCTCCCAGCAACATTTCCACCCAGCAACATTCCTCCCAGCAACATTTCCACCCAGCAACATTTCCTCCCAGCAACATTTCCACCAAGCAACATTTCCACCCAGCAACATTTCCTCCCAGCAACATTTCCACCCAGCAACATTACCTCCCAGCAACATTTCCACCCAGCAACATTTCCTCCCAGCAACATTACCTCCCAGCAACATTTCCACCCAGCAACATTTCCTCCCAGCAACATTTCCACCAAGCAACATTTCCACCCAGCAACATTTCCACCCAGCAACATTTCCTCCCAGCAACATTTCCACCCAGCAACATTTCCTCCCAGCAACATTTCCACCCAGCAACATTTCCTCCCAGCAACATTTCCACCCAGCAACATTTCCACCCAGCAACATTTCCACCCAGCAACATTTCCTCCCAGCAACATTTCCTACCAGCAACATTTCCAACCAGCAACATTCCTCCCAGCAACATTTCCACCCAGCAACATTCCTCCCAGCAACATTTCCACCCAGCAACATTTCCTCCCAGCAACATTTCCACCCAGCAACATTTCCACCCAGCAACATTTCCACCCAGCAACATTTCCTCCCAGCAACATTTCCTCCCAGCAACATTTCCACCCAGCAACATTCCTCCCAGCAACATTTCCACCCAGCAACAATCCTCCCAGCAACATTTCCACCCAGCAACATTTACTCCCAGCAACATTTCCACCAAGCAACATTTCCACCCAGCAACAATCCTCCCAGCAACATTTCCACCCAGCAACTATTCCTCCCAGCAACATTTCCACCCAGCAACATTTCCTCCCAGCAACATTTCCACCAAGCAACATTTCCAAACCAGCAACATTTCCACCCAGCAACATTTCCTCCCAGCAACATTTCCACCCAGCAACATTTCCTCCCAGCAACATTTCCACCCAGCAACATTTCCTCCCAGCAACATTTCCACCAAGCAACATTTCCACCCAGCAACATTTCCTCCCAGCAACATTTCCACCCAGCAACATTTCCTCCCAGCAACATTTCCACCCAGCAACATTCCTCCCAGCAACATTTCCACCAAGCAACATTTCCACCCAGCAACATTTCCACCCAGCAACATTTCCTCCCAGCAACATTTCCACCCAGCAACATTTCCACCCAGCAACATTTCCTCCCAGCAACATTTCCACCCAGCAACATTTCCACCCAGCAACATTTTCCTCCCAGCAACATTTCCTCCCAGCAACATTTCCACCCAGCAACATTTCCACCCAGCAACATTTTCCTCCCAGCAACATTTCCACCCAGCAACATTTTCCTCCCAGCAACATTTTCTCCCAGCAGGTTGTGTGACATTTGGAGTGCATCCAACTTGTGGCAACATTATTGTGCTTCTTATTCTCTAATCCTCCACATGTACAGCTTGTAAGGACTCACTGACCCACTTAGTTCCACACGCCTTCCCTCACACTGCCTGACATTTACTGCACACACACACACACACACACACACGCACACACACACAAACACACACACACACACACACACACACACACACACACACACTGGCCTTGCATTCACCTTGTTCCATTTTAAAGGAGACAATGTAATTACGGCGGATAATGGAATGACATTTCCCTTGACACTTAGGAGGTGAAGCTCTCAGAAGAAAGCAGAGTCTGTACTGAACTCCTGCTTTTAATGCCGGTGTCAACTGTGACTCCAGACAGAATCAACAGCGCCCCTGCTGGTGGCGGTCAAGAAGTGCCTCCAGTCTTTGCCTCGACTGGCTATATTAGCCTACTATCAAAATGACTTTAAAAGTCTTATATAAGTGTTATAATGAAGACAACACATGATGTAAGTGTCTATATTAGCCTACTATCAAAATGACTTTAAAAGTCTTATATAAGTGTTATAATGAAGACAACACATCATGTAATTGTCTATATTAGCCTACTATCAAAATGACTTTAAAAGTCTTATATGAGTGTTATAATGAAGACAACACATGATGTAAGTGTCTATATCAGTTATATTAGCCTACTATCAAAATGACTTTAAAAGTCTTATATAAGTGTTACAATGAAGACAACACATGATGTAAGTGTCTATATTAGCCTACTATCAAAATGACTTTAAAAGTCTTATATAAGTGTTATAATGAAGACAACACATGATGTAAGTGTCTGTATTAGTTATATTAGCCTACTATCAAAATGACTTTAAAAGTCTTATATAAGTGTTATAATGAAGACAAGACATGATGTAAGTGTCTATATTAGCCTACTATCAAAATGACTTTAAAAGTCTTATATAAGTGTTATAATGAAGACAACACATGATGTAAGTTTCTATATTAGCTATATTAGCCTACTATCAAAATGACTTTAAAAGTCTTATATAAGTGTTATAATGAAGCCAACACATGATGTAAGTGTCTATATTAGCCTACTATCAAAATGACTTTAAAAGTCTTATATAAGTGTTATAATGAAGACAACACCTGATGTAAGTGTCTATATTAGCCTACTATCAAAATGACTTTAAAAGTCTTATATAAGTGTTACAATGAAGACAACACATGATGTAAGTGTCTATATTAGCCTACTATCAAAATAACTTTAAAAGTCTTATATAAGTGTTATAATGAAGACAACACATGATGTAAGTGTCAATATTAGTTATATTAGCCTACTATCAAAATGACTTTAAAAGTCTTATATAAGTGTTATAATGAAGACAACACTTGATGTAAGTGTCTATATTAGCCTACTATCAAAATGACATTAAAAGTCTTATATAAGTGTTATAATGAAGACAACACTTGATGTAAGTGTCTATATTAGCCTACTATCAAAATGACTTTAAAAGTCTTATATAAGTGTTATAATGAAGGCAACACATGATGTAAGTGTCTATATTAGTTATATTAGCCTACTATCAAAATGACTTTAAAAGTCTTATATAAGTGTTATAATGAACACAACACATGATGTAAGTGTCTATATTAGCTATATTAGCCTACTATCAAAATGACTTTACAAGTCTTATATAAGTGTTATAATGAAGACAACACATGATGCAAGTGTCTATATTAGCCTACTATCAATATGACTTTAAAAGTCTTATATAAGTGTTATAATGAAGACAACACTTGATGTAAGTGTCTATATTAGCCTACTATATAAATGACTTTACAAGTCTTATATAAGTGTTATAATGAAGACAACACTTGATGTAAGTGTCTATATTAGCCTAATATCAAAATGACTTTAAAAGTCTTATATAAGTGTTATAATGAAGACAACACTTGATGTAAGTGTCTATATTAGCCTACTATCAAAATGACTTTAAAAGTCTTATATAAGTGTTATAATAAAGGCAACACATGATGTAAGTATCTATATTAGCCTACTATCAAAATGACTTTAAAAGTCGTATATAAGTGTTATAATGAAGGCAACACATGATGTAAGTGTCTATATTAGCCTACTATCAAAATGACTTTAAAAGCCTTATATAAGTGTTATAATGAAGGCAACACATGATGTAAGTGTCTATATTAGTTATATTAGCCTACTGTCAAAATGACTTTAAAAGTCTTATATAAGTGTTATAATGAAGACAACACATGATGTAAGTGTCTATATTAGCTTCAATCAAAATGACTTTAAAAGTCTTATATAAGTGTTATAATGAAGACGACACATGATGTAAGTGTCTATATTAGCTATATTAGCCTACTATCAAAATGACTTTAAAAGTCTTATATAAGTGTTATAATGAAGACAACACATGATGTAAGTGTCTATATTAGTTATATTAGCCTACTATCAAAATGACTTTAAAAGTCTTATATAAGTGTTTTAATGAAGACAACACATGATGTAAGTGTCTATATTAGCCTACTATCAAAATGACTTTAAAAGTCTTATATAAGTGTTATAACGAAGACAACACATGATGTAAGTGTCTATATTAAACTACTATCAAAATGACTTCAAACGTCTTATATAAGTGTTATAATGAAGGCAACACATGATGTAAGTGTCTATATTAGCCTACTATCAAAATGACTTTAAAAGTCTTATATAAGTGTTATAATGAAGACAACACTTGATGTAAGTGTCTATATTAGCCTACTATCAAAATGACTTTAAAAGTCTTATATAAGTGTTACAATGAAGACAACACATGATGTAAGTGTCTATATTAGCCTACTATCAAAATGACTTTAAAAGTCTTATATAAGTGTTATAATGAAGACAACACATGATGTAAGTGTCTATATTAGTTATATGAGCCTACTATCAAAATGACTTTAAAAGTCTTATATAAGTGTTACAAAGAAGACAACACATGATGTAAGTGTCTATATTAGTTATATTAGCCTACTATCAAAATGACTTTAAAAGTCTTATATAAGTGTTATAATGAAGACAACACTTGATGTAAGTGTCTATATTAGCCTACTATCAAAATGACTTTAAAAGTCTTATATAAGTGTTATAATGAAGACAACACTTGATGTAAGTGTCTATATTAGCCTACTATCAAAATGACTTTAAAAGTCTTATATAAGTGTTATAATGAAGACAACACTTAATATAAGTGTCTATATTAGCCTACTATCAAAATGACATTAAAAGTCTTATATAAGTGTTATAATGAAGGCAACACATGATGTAAGTGTCTATATTAGCCTACTATGAAAATGACTTTAAAAGTCTTATATAAGTGTTATAATGAAGGCAACACATGATGTAAGTGTCTATATTAGCCTACTATCAAAATGACTTTAAAAGTCTTATATAAGTGTTATAATGAAGGCAACACATGATGTAAGTGTCTATTTTAGTTATATTAGCCTACTATCAAAATGACTTTAAAAGTCTTATATAAGTGTAATAATGAAGACAACTCATGATGTAAGTGTCTATATTAGCCTACTATCAAAATTACTTTAAAAGTCTTATATAAGTGTTACAATGAAGACAACACATGATGTAAGTGTCTATATTAGCCTACTATCAAAATGACTTTAAAAGTCTTATATAAGTGTTATAATGAAAACAACACATGATGTAAGTGTCTATATTAGCCTACTATCAAAATGACTTTAAAAGTCTTATATAAGTGTTATAATGAAGACAACACATGATGTAAGTGTCTATATTAGTTATATTAGCCTACTATCAAAATGACTTCAAACGTCTTATATAAGTGTTATAATGAAGGCAACACATGATGTAAGTATCTATATTAGCCTACTATCAAAATGACTTTAAAAGTCTTATATAAGTGTTATAATGAAGGCAACACATGATGTAAGTGTCTATATTAGTTATATTAGCATACTATCAAAATTACTTTAAAAGTCTTATATAAGTATTATAATGAAGGCAACACATGATGTAAGTGTCTATATTAGCCTACTATCAAAATGACTTTAAAAGTCTTATATAAGTGTTATAATGAAGGCAACACATGATGTAAGTGTCTATATTAGTTATATTAGCCTACTGTCAAAATGACTTTAAAAGTCTTATATAAGTGTTATAATGAAGGCAAAACATGATGTAAGTGTCTATATTAGCCTACTATCAAAATTACTTTAAAAGTCTTATATAAGTGTTATAATGAAGGCAACACATGATGTAAGTGTCTATATTAGCCTACTATCAAAATGACTTCAAACGTCTTGTATAAGTGTTATAATAAAGGCAACACATGATGTAAATGTCTATATTAGTTATATTAGCCTACTATCAAAATGACTTCAAACGTCTTATATAAGTGTTATAATGAAGACAACACATGATGTAAGTGTCTATATTAGCCTACTATCAAAATGACTTTAAAAGTCTTATATAAGTGTTATAATGAAGGCAACACATGATGTAAGTGTCTATATTAGTTATATTAGCATACTATCAAAATGACTTTAAAAGTTTTATATAAGTGTTATAATGAAGGCAACACATGATGTAAGTGTCTATATTAGCCTACTATCAAAATGACTTTAAAAGTCTTATATAAGTGTTATAATGAAGGCAACACATGATGTAAGTGTCTATATTAGTTATATTAGCCTACTATCAAAATGACTTTAAAAGTCTTATATAAGTGTTATAATGAAGGCAACACATGATGTAAGTGTCTATATTAGCCTACTATCAAAATGACTTTAAAAGTCTTATATAAGTGTTATAATGAAGGCAAAACATGATGTAAGTGTCTATATTAGTTATATTAGCATACTTTCAAAATGACTTTAAAAGTCTTATACAAGTGTTATAATGAAGGCAACACATGATGTAAGTGTCTATATTAGTTATACTAGCCTACTATCAAAATGAATTTTAAAAGTCTTATATAAGTGTTATAATGAAGGCAACACATGATGTAAGTGTCTATATTAGCCTACTATCAAAATGACTTTAAAAGTCTTATATAAGTGTTATAATGAAGGCAACACATGATGTAAGTGTCTATATTAGTTATATTAGCATACTATCAAAATGACTTTAAAAGTCTTATATAAGTGTTATAATGAAGGCAACACATGATGTAAGTGTCTATATTAGTTATATTAGTCTACTATCAAAATGACTTTAAAAGTCTTATATAAGTGTTATAATGAAGGCAACACATGATGTAAGTGTCTATATTAGCATACTATCAAAATGACTTCAAACGTCTTATATAAGTGTTATAATGAAGGCAACACATGATGTAAGTGTCTATATTAGTTATATTAGCATACTATCAAAATGACTTCAAAAGTCCTATATAAGTGTTATAATGAAGGCAACACATAATGTAAGTGTCTATATTAGTTATATTAGTCTACTATCAAAATGACTTTAAAAGTCTTATATAAGTGTTATAATGAAGGCAACACATGATGTAAGTGTCTATATTAGCCTACTATCAAAATGACTTTAAAAGTCTTATATAAGTGTTATAATGAAGGCAACACATGATGTAAGTGTCTATATTAGTTATATTAGCATACTATCAAAATGACTTTAAAAGTTTTATATAAGTGTTATAATGAAGGCAACACATGATGTAAGTGTCTATATTAGCCTACTATCAAAATGACTTTAAAAGTCTTATATAAGTGTTATAATGAAGGCAACACATGATGTAAGTGTCTATATTAGTTATATTAGCCTACTATCAAAATGACTTTAAAAGTCTTATATAAGTGTTATAATGAAGGCAACACATGATGTAAGTGTCTATATTAGCCTACTATCAAAATGACTTTAAAAGTCTTATATAAGTGTTATAATGAAGGCAAAACATGATGTAAGTGTCTATATTAGTTATATTAGCATACTTTCAAAATGACTTTAAAAGTCTTATACAAGTGTTATAATGAAGGCAACACATGATGTAAGTGTCTATATTAGTTATACTAGCCTACTATCAAAATGGATTTTAAAAGTCTTATATAAGTGTTATAATGAAGGCAACACATGATGTAAGTGTCTATATTAGCCTACTATCAAAATAACTTTAAAAGTCTTATATAAGTGTTATAATGAAGGCAACACATGATGTAAGTGTCTATATTAGTTATATTAGCATACTATCAAAATGACTTTAAAAGTCTTATATAAGTGTTATAATGAAGGCAACACATGATGTAAGTGTCTATATTAGTTATATTAGTCTACTATCAAAATGACTTTAAAAGTCTTATATAAGTGTTATAATGAAGGCAACACATGATGTAAGTGTCTATATTAGCATACTATCAAAATGACTTTAAACGTCTTATATAAGTGTTATAATGAAGGCAACACATGATGTAAGTGTCTATATTAGTTATATTAGCATACTATCAAAAGGACTTTAAAAGTCCTATATAAGTGTTATAATGAAGGCAACACATGATGTAAGTGTCTATATTAGCCTACTATCAAAATGACTTTAAAAGTCTTATATATGTGTTATAATGAAGGCAACACATGATGTAAGTGTCTATATTAGCCTACTATCAAAATAACTTTGAAAGTCTTATATAAGTGTTATAATGAAGGCAACACATGATGTGTCTATATTAGTTATATTAGCATACTATCAAAATGACTTTAAAAGTCTTATATAAGTGTTATAATGAAGGAAACACATGATGTAAGTGTCTATATTAGCCTACTGTCAAAATAACTTTGAAAGTCTTATATAAGTGTTATAATGAAGGCAACACATGATGTAAGTGTCTATATTAGTTATATTAGCCTACTATCAAAATGACTTTAAAAGTCTTATATAAGTGTTATAATGAAGGCAGCACATGATGTAAGTATCTATATTAGTTATATTAGCATACTATCAAAATGACTTTAAAAGTCTTATATAAGTGTTATAATGAAGACAACACTTAATATAAGTGTCTATATTAGCCTACTATCAAAATGACATTAAAAGTCTTATATAAGTGTTATAATGAAGGCAACACATGATATAAGTGTCTATATTAGCCTACTATGAAAATGACTTTAAAAGTCTTATATAAGTGTTATAATGAAGGCAACACATGATGTAAGTGTCTATATTAGCCTACTATTAAAATGACTTTAAAAGTCTTATATAAGTGTTATAATGAAGGCAACACATGATGTAAGTGTCTATTTTAGTTATATTAGCCTACTATCAAAATGACTTTAAAAGTCTTATATAAGTGTAATAATGAAGACAACACATGATGTAAGTGTCTATATTAGCCTACTATCAAAATGACTTTAAAAGTCTTATATAAGTGTTACAATGAAGACAACACATGATGTAAGTGTCTATATTAGCCTACTATCAAAATGACTTTAAAAGTCTTATATAAGTGTTATAATGAAAACAACACATGATGTAAGTGTCTATATTAGCCTACTATCAAAATGACTTTAAAAGTCTTATATAAGTGTTATAATGAAGACAACACATGATGTAAGTGTCTATATTAGTTATATTAGCCTACTATCAAAATGACTTCAAACGTCTTATATAAGTGTTATAATGAAGACAACACATGATGTAAGTGTCTATATTAGCCTACTATCAAAATGACTTTAAAAGTCTTATATAAGTGTTATAATGAAGGCAACACATGATGTAAGTATCTATATTAGCCTACTATCAAAATGACTTTAAAAGTCTTATATAAGTGTTATAATGAAGGCAACACATGATGTAAGTGTCTATATTAGTTATATTAGCATACTATCAAAATAACTTTAAAAGTCTTATATAAGTGTTATAATGAAGGCAACACATGATGTAAGTCTCTATATTAGCCTACTATCAAAATGACTTTAAAAGTCTTATATAAGTGTTATAATGAAGGCAACACATGATGTAAGTGTCTATATTAGCCTACTATCAAAATGACTTTAAAAGTCTTATATAAGTGTTATAATGAAGGCAACACATGATGTAAGTGTCTATATTAGCCTACTATCAAAATGACTTTAAAAGTCTTATATAAGTGTTATAATGAAGGCAACACATGATGTAAGTGTTTATATTAGCCTACTATCAAAATGACTTTAAAAGTCTTATATAAGTGTTATAATGAAGGCAACACATGATGTAAGTGTCTATATTAGCCTACTATCAAAATGACTTTAAAAGTCTTATATAAGTGTTATAATGAAGGCAACACATGATGTAAGTGTCTATATTAGCCTACTATCAAAATGACTTTAAAAGTCTTATATAAGTGTTATAATGAAGGCAACACATGATGTAAGTGTCTATATTAGCCTACTATCAAAATGACTTTAAAAGTCTTATATAAGTGTTATAATGAAGACAACACTTAATATAAGTGTCTATATTAGCCTACTATCAAAATGACATTAAAAGTCTTATATAAGTGTTATAATGAAGGCAACACATGATATAAGTGTCTATATTAGCCTACTATGAAAATGACTTTAAAAGTCTTATATAAGTGTTATAATGAAGGCAACACATGATGTAAGTGTCTATATTAGTTATATTAGCCTACTATCAAAATGACTTTAAAAGTCTTATATAAGTGTTATAATGAAGGCAACACATGATGTAAGTGTCTATATTAGCCTACTATCAAAATGACTTTAAAAGTCTTATATAAGTGTTATAATGAAGGCAACACATGATGTAAGTGTCTATATTAGCCTACTATCAAAATGACTTTAAAAGTCTTATATAAGTGTTATAATGAAGGCAACACATGATGTAAGTGTTTATATTAGCCTACTATCAAAATGACTTTAAAAGTCTTATATAAGTGTTATAATGAAGGCAACACATGATGTAAGTGTCTATATTAGCCTACTATCAAAATGACTTTAAAAGTCTTATATAAGTGTTATAATGAAGGCAACACATGATGTAAGTGTCTATATTAGCCTACTATTAAAATGACTTTAAAAGTCTTATATAAGTGTTATAATGAAGGCAACACATGATGTAAGTGTCTATTTTAGTTATATTAGCCTACTATCAAAATGACTTTAAAAGTCTTATATAAGTGTAATAATGAAGACAACACATGATGTAAGTGTCTATATTAGCCTACTATCAAAATGACTTTAAAAGTCTTATATAAGTGTTACAATGAAGACAACACATGATGTAAGTGTCTATATTAGCCTACTATCAAAATGACTTTAAAAGTCTTATATAAGTGTTATAATGAAAACAACACATGATGTAAGTGTCTATATTAGCCTACTATCAAAATGACTTTAAAAGTCTTATATAAGTGTTATAATGAAGACAACACATGATGTAAGTGTCTATATTAGTTATATTAGCCTACTATCAAAATGACTTCAAACGTCTTATATAAGTGTTATAATGAAGACAACACATGATGTAAGTGTCTATATTAGCCTACTATCAAAATGACTTTAAAAGTCTTATATAAGTGTTATAATGAAGGCAACACATGATGTAAGTATCTATATTAGCCTACTATCAAAATGACTTTAAAAGTCTTATATAAGTGTTATAATGAAGGCAACACATGATGTAAGTGTCTATATTAGTTATATTAGCATACTATCAAAATAACTTTAAAAGTCTTATATAAGTGTTATAATGAAGGCAACACATGATGTAAGTCTCTATATTAGCCTACTATCAAAATGACTTTAAAAGTCTTATATAAGTGTTATAATGAAGGCAACACATGATGTAAGTGTCTATATTAGCCTACTATCAAAATGACTTTAAAAGTCTTATATAAGTGTTATAATGAAGGCAACACATGATGTAAGTGTCTATATTAGCCTACTATCAAAATGACTTTAAAAGTCTTATATAAGTGTTATAATGAAGGCAACACATGATGTAAGTGTTTATATTAGCCTACTATCAAAATGACTTTAAAAGTCTTATATAAGTGTTATAATGAAGGCAACACATGATGTAAGTGTCTATATTAGCCTACTATCAAAATGACTTTAAAAGTCTTATATAAGTGTTATAATGAAGGCAACACATGATGTAAGTGTCTATATTAGCCTACTATCAAAATGACTTTAAAAGTCTTATATAAGTGTTATAATGAAGGCAACACATGATGTAAGTGTCTATATTAGCCTACTATCAAAATGACTTTAAAAGTCTTATATAAGTGTTATAATGAAGACAACACTTAATATAAGTGTCTATATTAGCCTACTATCAAAATGACATTAAAAGTCTTATATAAGTGTTATAATGAAGGCAACACATGATATAAGTGTCTATATTAGCCTACTATGAAAATGACTTTAAAAGTCTTATATAAGTGTTATAATGAAGGCAACACATGATGTAAGTGTCTATATTAGTTATATTAGCCTACTATCAAAATGACTTTAAAAGTCTTATATAAGTGTTATAATGAAGGCAACACATGATGTAAGTGTCTATATTAGCCTACTATCAAAATGACTTTAAAAGTCTTATATAAGTGTTATAATGAAGGCAACACATGATGTAAGTGTCTATATTAGCCTACTATCAAAATGACTTTAAAAGTCTTATATAAGTGTTATAATGAAGGCAACACATGATGTAAGTGTTTATATTAGCCTACTATCAAAATGACTTTAAAAGTCTTATATAAGTGTTATAATGAAGGCAACACATGATGTAAGTGTCTATATTAGCCTACTATCAAAATGACTTTAAAAGTCTTATATAAGTGTTATAATGAAGGCAACACATGATGTAAGTGTCTATATTAGCCTACTATTAAAATGACTTTAAAAGTCTTATATAAGTGTTATAATGAAGGCAACACATGATGTAAGTGTCTATTTTAGTTATATTAGCCTACTATCAAAATGACTTTAAAAGTCTTATATAAGTGTAATAATGAAGACAACACATGATGTAAGTGTCTATATTAGCCTACTATCAAAATGACTTTAAAAGTCTTATATAAGTGTTACAATGAAGACAACACATGATGTAAGTGTCTATATTAGCCTACTATCAAAATGACTTTAAAAGTCTTATATAAGTGTTATAATGAAAACAACACATGATGTAAGTGTCTATATTAGCCTACTATCAAAATGACTTTAAAAGTCTTATATAAGTGTTATAATGAAGACAACACATGATGTAAGTGTCTATATTAGTTATATTAGCCTACTATCAAAATGACTTCAAACGTCTTATATAAGTGTTATAATGAAGACAACACATGATGTAAGTGTCTATATTAGCCTACTATCAAAATGACTTTAAAAGTCTTATATAAGTGTTATAATGAAGGCAACACATGATGTAAGTATCTATATTAGCCTACTATCAAAATGACTTTAAAAGTCTTATATAAGTGTTATAATGAAGGCAACACATGATGTAAGTGTCTATATTAGTTATATTAGCATACTATCAAAATAACTTTAAAAGTCTTATATAAGTGTTATAATGAAGGCAACACATGATGTAAGTCTCTATATTAGCCTACTATCAAAATGACTTTAAAAGTCTTATATAAGTGTTATAATGAAGGCAACACATGATGTAAGTGTCTATATTAGTTATATTAGCCTACTATCAAAATGACTTTAAAAGTCTTATATAAGTGTTATAATGAAGGCAACACATGATGTAAGTGTCTATATTAGCCTACTATCAAAATGACTTTAAAAGTCTTATATAAGTGTTATAATGAAGGCAACACATGATGTAAGTGTCTATATTAGCCTACTATCAAAATGACTTTAAAAGTCTTATATAAGTGTTATAATGAAGGCAACACATGATGTAAGTGTTTATATTAGCCTACTATCAAAATGACTTTAAAAGTCTTATATACGTGTTATAATGAAGGCAACACATGATGTAAGTGTCTATATTAGCCTACTATCAAAATGACTTTAAAAGTCTTATATAAGTGTTATAATGAAGGCAACACATGATGTAAGTGTCTATATTAGCCTACTATCAAAATGACTTTAAAAGTCTTATATAAGTGTTATAATGAAGGCAACACATGATGTAAGTGTCTATATTAGCCTACTATCAAAATGACTTTAAAAGTCTTATATGAGTGTTATAATGAAGGCAACACATGATGTAAGTGTCTATATTAGCCTACTATCAAAATGACTATGTGTCGCAGGCTGATGCAAATCTTTGTTGACAGAAATGTTGAAATGTAATATTTATTTATTTATGTGTGTGTCCAAGTTAAAGGAAAGTGTCTTCTTCTAATGGATTTATTACAATCTTTGCAAGCTGGGTAATGTTTGCTGTGGTCTGGAACAACACGGGGACGGCGTGGCGTAGTGGGTAGAGCAACCGTGCCATAAACCTGAGGGTTGCAGGTTCGCTCCCCGCCTCTTACCATCCAAAAAAATCGCTGCTGTGAAGTGTCCTTGGGCAGGACACTTCCCCTTTGCCCCCGGTGCCGCTCACACCGGTGAAACGAATGATGAATGAATGGTAGGTGGTGGTCGGAGGGGCCGTAGGCGCAAACTGGCAGCCTCGCTTCCGTCAGTCTACCCCAGGGCAGCTGTGGCTACAAATGTAGCTTACCACCACCAGGTGTGAATGAATGATGGGTTCCCACTTCTCTGTGAGCGCTTTGAGTATCTAACAATAGAAAAAGCGCGATATAAATCTAATACATTATTATTATCATTACATGGCTGGCACACAAACAACTATCAGCTGTCAATATTACATACAGATGTTGTGTCATGAGACATCCACATATAAAGTAAATACACAGAGGACATAAGTCAAGCAAATTAAATATAGCTACAAATGAGGCATAATGATGCAATACGTACACACAATTAGCCTAGATAGCATGTTAGCATGGATTAGCTTGCAGTCATGCACAGACCAAATATGTCTGTTTAGCACTCCAACAAATCAATAACATCAACAAAGCTCACCGTTGTGCATTCACACACAGTATAAAAGGTTTGGTGGACAAAATGAGACAAAGAAGGAGTGGCATAAAACACGTCTTTCTGTGGTCGCGTCGGAGAAAGTTGTACATGTAAACAAAGTACGACGAGTTCAAGGACCGCCATTAGTGGGACAAAACGGCGCTGGTCAAACACCACTGGGTACCATTGTGTTTGCTGGTATTGAAGAGGAAGCTGGCGTTTTTATTTGTCAAAAAGAATGCGGACTTAAGTCACAGCGGAGGAGAAGACTAGCTGACGTTCAGCGGCATCTCTTTAAATCAACAATCATAAAGTAAATAAATAAATGATATCTTTGTCATCCTTTCTATGATCTACACTTGATTTACACCTAATGTGTTCATTGGTCACTTTAAATCAACAATAATAAAGTAAATAAATAAATGACATCACCTCTACCATCCGTACTATGATCTACACTTTATTTACACGTGGTGTCTTCATTGGTCCCTTTAAATGAATATGATTGCAGTAAATGGGTTGTCAAAGAGTGAAAGGTAGTATAAAAGTGTGTATTAATTTTCAGTGGAAGAGTCAAGTGGCCTGCAGGCACACCCACATACTGACATCTTTTTAGCGGTGACTAGCAGTAAGATAATTAGTCCCACCCTGCGCGCCCACACACACACACACACACACACACACACACACACACACACACACACACACACACACACACACACACACACACAGAGTGAAGGGTGTAATTTCACCTGCTACTAGCAGCCAGTGCTGGCTTCTCTTGAGTGCTTTCATATTTTTATGACATACTTTGCACTCCCACTCTCTCTCTCTTTTAAACGTTGTTTCACGTGATGTCCACTTAGCGGCACCTTTTAAGTCCGCTAATGCGGGTATGAATCATCCAAGCTAACTTGACACTTTTATAGTTTAGCATCAAAAGCGTCCGTCATTATCGATGCGAAGAAGAGCATATTCATCGAAAGAGAACTGCACTTTTTTTTAAAATTCTGTTTATCATTAACAATCCTTACTAAAATTATTTTCTATGCAACCTTTTTTTCTTGATTTCATTTGTTGAAATCAAACTAGAAAAAAAAAGCAGTCAACAAAACATTAAAAAAATGTAAATTATGAAAATCTAAAGCCACACTGAATTGTTAACAGTTAGCACGCTAGCCAGATAGCGTCAGGTGACAGAAAATATAACAGCTAGCATGCGTCAAATACCAAAATGTATGACTTTGTGGTGTATACCTTCAAAAATAGCTAAAAAAAAAAGCTAACATGCTAACAGTTAGCATGCGTCAAGTACCAGAATGTGTGAGTCTGTGGTGTATACCTTCATAAATATCGAAAAAAGCTCAAATGGTAACAGTTAGCATACGTCAAGTACAAAAATGTATGACTTTGTGGTGTATACCTTCAAAAATATCTTAAAAAGCTAACATGCTAACAGTAAGCATGCGTCAAGTACCAAAATGTGTGACTTTGTGGTGTATACCTTCATAAATATCTAAAAAAGCTAACATACAAACAGTTAGCATGCGTCAAGTACCAAAATGTGTGACTTTGTGGTGTGTAACTTCATAAATATCTAAAAAAGCTAACATGCAAACAGTTAGCATGCGTCAAGTACCAAAATGTGTGACTTTGTGGTGTGTAACTTCATAAATATCTAAAAAAGCTAACATACAAACAGTTAGCATGCGTCAAGTACAAAAATGTGTGACTTTGTGGTGTGTAACTTCATAAATATCTAAAAAAGCTAACATACAAACAGTTAGCATGCGTCAAGTACCAAAATGTGTGACTTTGTGGTGTGTAACTTCATAAATATCTAAAAAAGCTAACATACAAACAGTTAGCATGCGTCAAGTACCAAAATGTGTGACTTTGTGGTGTGTAACTTCATAAATATCTAAAAAAGCTAACATAAAAACAGTTAGCATGCGTCAAGTACCAAAATGTATGACTTTGTGGTGTATACCTTCATAAATATCTAAAAAAGCTAACATACAAACAGTTAGCATGTGTCAAGTACTAAAATGTGTGACTTTGTGGTGTGTAACTTCATACATATCTAAAAAAGCTAACATACAAACAGTTAGCATGCGTCAAGTACCAAAATGTATGACTTTGTGGTGTATACCTTCATAAATATCTAAAAAAGCTAACATACAGTTAGCATGCATCAAGTACCAAAATGTGTGACTTTGTGGTGTGTAACTTCATAAATATCTAAAAAAGCTAACATACAAACAGTTAGCATGCGTCAAGTACCAAAATGTGTGACTTTGTGGTGTGTAACTTCATAAATATCTAAAAAAGCTAACATAAAAACAGTTAGCATGCGTCAAGTACCAAAATGTATGACTTTGTGGTGTATACCTTCATAAATATCTAAAAAAGCTAACATACAAACAGTTAGCATGTGTCAAGTACTAAAATGTGTGACTTTGTGGTGTGTAACTTCATACATATCTAAAAAAGCTAACATACAAACAGTTAGCATGCGTCAAGTACCAAAATGTATGACTTTGTGGTGTATACCTTCATAAATATCTAAAAAAGCTAACATACAGTTAGCATGCATCAAGTACCAAAATGTGTGACTTTGTGGTGTGTAACTTCATAAATATCTAAAAAAGCTAACATACAAACAGTTAGCATGCGTCAAGTACCAAAATGTATGACTTTGTGGTGTATACCTTCATAAATATCTAAAAAAGCTAACATGCTAACAGTTAGCATGCATCAAGTACCAAAATGTGTGAGTTTGTGGTGTATACCTCCAAAAATATCTAAAAAAGCTAACATGCTAACAGTAAGCATGCGTCAAGTACCAAAATGTGGGACTTTGTGGTGTATACCTTCATAAATATCTAAAAAAAAAAAAAAAGCTAACATGCTAACAGTTAGCATGCATCAAGTACCAAAATGTATGACTTTGTGGTGTATACCTTCAAAAATACCAAAAAAATAATAACTGTAAATGTTTACTGACATATAATGATCATCTTTAATAATTTGAATACCGTATTTTTCGGACTATAAGTCACAGTTTTTTTCATAGTTTGGCGGGGGGTGCGACTTATACTCAGGAGCGACTTATGTGTGAAATGATTAACACATTAGCGTAAAATATCAAATAATATCATTGATGTCATTCACGTAAGAGGCTCGACGTATAAGATTTCATGGGATTTAGCGATTAGGAGTAAACAGATTGTTTGGTAAACATATAGCATGTTCTATATGTTATAGTTATTTGAATGACTCTTACCATAATATGTTACGTTAACATACCAGTTGGTTATTTATGCCTCATATAACGTACACTTATTCAGCCTGTTGTTCACTATTCTTTAGACATTTTAAATTGCCTTTCAAATGTCTATTCTTGCTGTTGGCTTTTATTAAATACATTTACCCAAAAAATGCGACTTATACTCCAGTGCGACTTATATATGTTTTTTTCCTTCTTTATTATGCATTTTCGGCCGGTGCGACTTATACTCCGGAGCGACTTATACTCCGAAAAATAGGGTAATGCGACTCAGAATTCAGACAATGATTTCATGTTGGCCATCAGTAAACAAAAGTAAGCATAAAGCGTGTGAAGGAGGTCCAGTGCATTGATGTGCTTTTAATGCTACTTCAGGAGCGGGCTATTAAGCTTCTGATGGACTCGGTGTAAGCAGGCGTGTTATTAGCAAGTACGAATATGAACTAGCATAGTTCATATCCAATTAACTACGCCTTCTCTCCTAGCCCTGGAGACGTCACGTGGCTCAGTCAAACCTGGAGACGTCACGTGGCTCAGTCAAACCTGGAGACGTCACGTGGCTCAGTCAAAGCCAAAGAGCGTCAGAAGACGTCTTTGACGGCAGGAAAACAGTCTTTAAGTTGAATCTCCCAGCAAACACAGAGATTCACCTTAATGAGGCCACGCAGTCCTTGATCTCCCGGTGGTGTTTCAGGTAGAGTCACGCTGCCTGAGTGACGGCTGACCTCTAACCCATAGGACTTGTCATTGCACAAGTACAACAAAACTTTGTTTTCAGCACAAACCCGTTCAAGATGAGACAAACAAACAGTGTACAGGGTTACAGAACAGGAACCCGTTCAAGATGAGACAAACAAACAGTGTACAGGGTTACAGAACAGGAACCCGTTCAAGATGAGACAAACAAACAGTGTACAGGGTTACAGAACAGGAACCCGTTCAAGATGAGACAAACAAACAGTGTACAGGGTTACAGAACAGGAACGCTGATCGGTCGCCTTAAGGCGCCCCGTAAAAGATGGGAAAAAGGTAAAACGCTGGGGAAAAAGATGAGTAAAAAAATACAATCTAGACTGGGCTCCTAAGGGGGTCTAGTCTGGAGTGGGAAATAACCTCCATGCAATGCACACATAAACACGTTACATTTAATCACGACAACTTGCAACAGAGGGGCGGGGAGTTGGGCCCCTGGAGGTCGACTGCTGCTATGAAGCACTGCCATCAGACCATCACCCGGGGGGGAAACAAGCGGTGGTGAAGGGGTGGGGTGGGGGAGGGGTGGGAGGGGGGTGCGTGTGTGCCCAGTTGTCTTAGGTGTGATGATGTAATGTTTTCTATAGACTGAGGCCGATCTGCAAAAGTTTGACTCCAGGTGTCGTTGAGGAGGGAGGGAGGTCAAAAGCGTCCATCATTGAGGTGTCCTCGGGGGTGTTTTTCAGAACAGCCTGGTCCTGTTTTCACAGCGTAAAGGCCATTCAAGGGAGTCAAATCGTAGATTAGGATGTTTGTTTTTCCGCGAGCAGACAAAACAATGACTTGTCTTTTCTATTCGTCCATGTTGGCTGCTCTCATATTAGATTTTTCCTTTTCAGCAAGCTTCTCCATGATGTGATCCATCTTGCAATTCAGTACAGAAATTGCCGCAGGCTGTGATCCCACAGCCCTGCCCAAACCATCGATTGTGACGAACAGCCTTTGGGCTCCTTGAGTGGCTGCCATCGTCTTACGAATTTGACGATACACCAAAACAATGCCCAGCCCAATCAGCAGGTGCCCCGCGATCACGGTTCCAAATAGGTAGATGTCTTCCACGTCCTCGATGGAAAGGACTGAGAAGCACATGATTCTCCATTTATTCCAGGAATCTCTCACGTACCCCGCAGCAATGGTTCCATCAGGGCAGCCAGGCTCCCCAGAACCTCTTTTCCTCGTTGAAAAGATTTTGTCAATTGCATCCAGAGTCCAGCTGATCATTCCCATGTCTGACGTTTAGATTTCAGGACAGTGCAAAGAAAGAGGCTTCAAAAAAGTTCAGAAAAGACAAAAACAAAGAGAGCAAGCTGGGAGAAGAGGGAACGAAAAAAATGTGACCGCCCTCACCAGAGGCAAGACAGAAAACCTGTATGAATGTACGGCTTTTCTCCATTGACTACACATGAATCCTACATGTACGTGTACTTCTCCATTGACTACACATGAATCCTACATGTACGTGTACTTCTCCATTGACTACACATGAATCCTACATGTATGTGTACTTCTACATTGACTACACATGAATCCTACATGTACGTGTACTTCTCCATTGACTACACATGAATCCTACATGTACGTGTACTTCTCCATTGACTACACATGAATCCTACATGTACGTGTACTTCTCCATTGACTACACATGAATCCTACATGTACGTGTACTTCTCCATTGACTACACATGAATCCTACATGTACGTGTACTTCTCCATTGACTACACATGAATCCTACATGTACGTGTACTTCTCCATTGACTACACATGAATCCTACATGTACGTGTACTTCTCCATTGACTACACATGAATCCTACATGTACGTGTACTTCTCCATTGACTACACGTGAATCCTACATGTATGTGTACTTCTCCATTGACTACACATGAATCCTACATGTACGTGTACTTCTCCATTGACTACACATGAATCCTACATGTACGTGTACTTCTCCATTGACTACACATGAATCCTACATGTACGTGTACTTCTCCATTGACTACACATGAATCCTACATGTACGTGTACTTCTCCATTGACTACACGTGAATCCTACATGTACGTGTACTTCTCCATTGACTACACATGAATCCTACATGTATGTGTACTTCTCCATTGACTACACATGAATCCTACATGTACGTGTACTTCTCCATTGACTACACATGAATCCTACATGTACGTGTACTTCTCCATTGACTACACATGAATCCTACATGTACGTGTACTTCTCCATTGACTACACATGAATCCTACATGTATGTGTACTTCTACATTGACTACACATGAATCCTACATGTACGTGTACTTCTCCATTGACTACACATGAATCCTACATGTACGTGTACTTCTCCATTGACTACACATGAATCCTACATGTATGTGTACTTCTCCATTGACTACACATGAATCCTACATGTACGTGTACTTCATGTACTTCATAACATATGTCAATAACACGGGGGTGTAGAAAGTAGTCAGGTTGTACGGTATAGCGCTACTAACAAAGTGGTAAAACGACATGTTAGGCAACGTACGCAGAAACAGTGTGGAGGTAGAAAAAGGGAGAATGGACGCATTTTGGCTTAAAAACTAAGGATAAAGTGGAAGCCATAAAGAGGTGCTTAGCTCTTGTTCTGGCTACATAGCTAGCGGCTAACGTCCATCTGCAGTCTGTCGTGTTTTAGCTTTTTCATGACACGCCCTACGTGGTAGGGTTGACAACTTCCTGAAAAACAAAAAAGGGACACCTTGTTGGCAGGGCCATCCATCCATCCATCCGTCCATTTCTTCCGCGTATCCGAGGTCAGGTCGCGGGGGAAGCGGCCCAGACTTCCCTCTCCCTAGCCACTTCGTCCAGCTCCTCCCGGGGGATCCCGAAGCTTTCCCAGGCCAGCCGGGAGACATAGTCTTCCCAACATGTTCTGGGTCTTCCCCGTGGCCTCCTACCGGTCAGACGTGCCCTTCAGGTGGCATCCTGACCAGATGCCTGAACCACCTCATCTGGCTCCTCTCCATGTGGAGGAGCAGCGGCTTTACTTTGAGCTCCTCCCGGACGACAGAGCTTCTCCCCCTATCTCTAAGGGAGAGACCCAAACTCATTTGGGCCACTTGTACCCGTGATCTTGTCCTTTCGGTCATAACCCAAAGCTCATGACCATAGGTGAGGATGGGAACGTAGATCGACCGCTAAATTGAGAGCTTTGCCTTCCGGCTCAGCTCCTTCTTCACCACAACGGATCGATACAGCGTCCGCATTACTGAAGACGCCGCACCGATCCGCCTGTCCATCTCACCATCCACTCTTCCCTCACTGGTGAACAAGACTCCCAGGTACTTGAACTCCTCCACTTGCATCGGTCTGGGGGTCACGCCTGTCAGCCGTGCTTTTGTGTTCTTGTCTCGGAGCAGGAAAGGTCTGCCGCTTTACCGTCAAACACAACATAAAAGCGTCTTGTTATGCAATAATTCCATTGATATTGATATTTATTATTTAAATCTGTTCCTGGACACAGGAGAATTTCAATTATGACCAATGTATGATACTGTAACTACTTGGTATCATATCCATACCCACATGTGTAGTATCACCCAGAACTTATGTCAAGTATCATCATTTTTGACACTCAGTGCTGTCATGTAAATGTTAGCATGCTAATCATAGCATGATAACATTAGCATGCTAACATCAGCATGCAAACGTTTAATGCTCGAATTTTTTTGCTTATTTTGTATGTTAAGACCTAAAAACTTGTATACTTGGCACCATCTTAGACGTATGCTGGACTGTCATTTTCCAGTTAGAAATAACATTCATTTATTTTGATATTGTGTTGCTCTATTTAAACCTTATTGCACAATGTACATCTTTGAGAATGTTTCAAGTTATTAGTGATCTTTTCTTTATGAAAACGGACTAACAACAAATGTAGCGTCTATTTCTGGTGTTATTATAGACTGTACTCGTGTTTAGAGGCTCTTTACTTCTGTCACCGTAATATTCCTTTTCTTAATATTTGCGTATTTTCTAGGTGTATGTTTGCGGGTATATCTGGAATATGATAAAGTACATCCACATTGTAGACATGCTGACTACGCTACAGACAATCCCCAGTATCATCACAACTTCCTGTGCTGTATTTTTTCCGCGGCCAATTTTACGGTCCATCAGAATCAGAATCAGAATCAGAATAGTTTTAAATTGCCATTGTTTGAGAACAGGTTCACAAACTAGGAATTTTTCTTGGTGCTAGTCACCAGTCAATAGTGCGCAACCATTAAACTATAGATATTTGTTCATAATGTAACTTCCCATGATCGTGAACGCACCATGCCTGAAAGGTGATTGGCCAAGAATGAGGAAGTGTTGTTGTGTGGGAGTTAAGCTCAGGACGGAATATGTCCTGCATAAGATTGGCAAAAAAAATTAAAAAGAGCGTCAGACTTTGTGCGACTTCTTCGGGACACTACAAAACGTTGTCACGTTGTGTAAATGGTAAATAAAAAGAGAATACAACAAATCCTTTTCAACTTATATTCAATTGAATAGACTGCAAAGACAAGATATTTCATGTTCACACTGAGAAACTTTTTGCAAATATTAGCTCATTTGGAATTTGATGCCTGCAACGTGTTTCAAAAAAGCTGGCACAAGTGGCAAAAAAGAGGGAGAAAGTTGAGGAATGCTCGTCAAAGACTTATTTGGAACATCCCACAGGTGAACAGGCTAATTGGGAACAGGTGGGTGCCATGATTGGGTATAAAAGCAGCTTCCATGAAATGCTCAGTCATTCACAAACAAGGACGGGGCGAGGGTCACCACTTTGTCAACAAATGCCTGAGCAAATTGTTGAACAACAACATTTCTCAACAAGGAATTTAGGGATTTCACCATCTACGCTCCGTAATATCATCAAAAGGTGCAGAGAATCTGGAGAAATCACTGCACGTAAGCCATGATATTACACACCTTGGATCCCTCAGGCGCTATATCATCAAAAAGCCATATCAGTGTGTAAAGGATATCACCACATGGGCTCAGGAACACTTCAGAAAACCACTGTCAGTAACTACAGTTGGTCGCTACATCTGTAAGTGCAAGTTAAAACTCTACTATGCAAAGCGAAAGCCATTTATCAACAACACCCAGAAACGCTTCGCTGGGCCCGAGCTCATCTAAGATGGACTGATGCAAAGTGGAAAAGTGTTCTGTGGTCTGACGAGTCCACATTTCAAATTGTTTTTGGAAAATGTGGACGAACAAAGAGGAAAAGAACCATCTGGATTGTTCTAGGGTGAAAGTGTAAAAGGCAGCATGTGTGATGGTATGGGGGTGTGTCATATCTGTGTTAATCATGTTTTTGTTTTGCTTGGGTTTTGGGCTCTTTTTTTAGTTCCTGCTTGCACTTCCTTGTTTGGTTTGGTTTCCATGGTCACCCATTAGTTTTCACCTGTCTTGTCACGCACCTGTTTCACATCCTCATGTCACGCACCTGTCTCACGTTTTCACTAATCATGTCACCAGTATTTAAGGCCATTGTTGCCAGGCAGTCGGCCTGGCGACATCACTCTGTTCACCTCTGCGCACTTCATGCCTTGTCAAGTAAGTTTTTTCTATTCATGCCACAGTTAGCGACTTTTGTTCATGTCCTTAGTTTTTTGCCCACGTGCAAGTTTTTGTTTCATAGTCAAGTTTGTACCTCCGCCTTGTGCGCGCCTTAGTTTGTTCTTTTTGTTATAGTAAAAAATAAATATGTCCTTACCTTCAAGCCATGTCCGCTCCAACTTTTATTGCATCTCGGAAAAACAAACCCGCCATAGTCCACATCCTGACAGGGTGTATTAGTGGTCAAGACATGTTCTAGGGCAGGGGTCGGCAACCCGCGGCTCCGGAGCCGCATGCGGCTCCTTGACCACTCTGATGCGGCTCAGCTACATACATGCCGACCCCCCCGATTTTCTCAGGAGACTTATGGATCTCAGTGTCTCTCATAGATTACTCCCAGGGAAATAATAATCCTATTTACACTCTAATTACTAAATAAAGGGCGTGCCCTAATTGCACTGCAGTAATTGTCCTCTATAGCATTTACATATAGCGTGCCAGTCCAGCCGCATGTTGTTATTCCTTGCACACACAGGGGACAGCAAAGCATACTTACTCATCAGCCACACAGCTTACACTGACGGTAGCCATATCAAACAACTTTAACATTGTTACGTTACAAATATGCGCCACACTGTGAACCCACACCAAAAAAGAATGAAAAATACATTTCTGGAGAACATCCCACCGTAACACAACATAAACACAACACAACCATTACCCAGAATCCCATGCAGCCCTAACTCTTCCGGTCTACATTATACACCCCCGCTACCACCAAATCCCCCCACACATCAACCCCCCCCCCCCCCCCCCTTCCGTGCGTTGGTTGAGCGGAAGAGTTAGGGCTGCATGGGATTCTGGGTATTGGTACCGTCAGTGTAAGATGTGTGGCTGCTGAGGTAGTAGCCTTGCTGTCAATTACGTGAGCTAACTGAAGCTGCATTCTACATGTGGTCGAGCAGGTACACTGTTAGGGCAGACCGCAGAGGGTGCCAATTGCAGTGTCATCACGCTCTGATATTCGGGAGTCTCCCGGGATAAATGAGAGGATTGGCAAGTATAACATCAAATTTCCACATTAAAGTGCGTGCTGGTGCGTGTGTCGGAGACCCCTGGTTAACATAGCACAAAGCATTTAAGCTTTGTATGCGGTGTTTTTCATTTTAATTTTAGAAATTTTTTTGTGGCTCCCATTACTTTCTTTAATTTGTGAAACTTGCTGGCTCTTTGAGTGGTAAAGGTTGCCGACCCCTGTTCTAGGGTGAAAGTGTAAGAGGCAGCATGTGTGATGGTATGGGGGTGTATTAGTGGTCAAGACATGTTCTAGGGTGAAAGTGTAAAAGGCAGCATGTGTGATGGTATGGGGGTGTATTAGTGGTCAAGACATGTTCTAGGGTGAAAGCGTAAAAGGCAGCATGTGTGATGGTATGGGGGTGTATTAGTGGTCAAGACATGTTCTAGGGTGAAAGTGTAAAAGGCAGCATGTGTGATGGTATGGGGGTGTATTAGTGGTCAAGACATGGGTAACTTACACATCTGTGATGGCACCAATAATGCCTTTTACTTACCAATTACACAAGGTGCCAACTTCACTGGTTTTGAGTTTTGCACTTCAGGTAAAAAAATGCATTGTGAGCGTGTGGCAGCTTATATTTTGCTGCGGTGGTGCACCAACGCCAAGAGCAATGAGGCGTAGCGGGAAGGAAGCCTGCTGAGGTGTTCCATGAATGAAGTCAAACACGTCCTTCATTGTTGATCCAACATGAAATCAGGAGCACCCGAGCAGACATTGTCATGCAAATACTTGTTGCCCGGGTTCTTGTTGCCCCCCTCGGAGCACCAAAGTGATTCCGGGCTCATTAAATCCCGCCTTTGTTGAGTAGTTGGAGGCAGTGTTAGGGATGAAGGCCTGCCTGCCTGCCTGCCTGCCTGCCTGCCTGCCTGCCTGCCTGCCTGCCTGCCTGCACCACATGTCCTTTGTTGAGTAGTTGGAGTCAGTGTTTGGGATGAAGGCCTGCCTGCACCACCTGCACCACGTGTCCTGTTGGGTGGGCACTCACCTCCATTAAGTGCCTTCCCTTCATTTGGAATTCAGCCCTCGGTCTGTTCTCACGCAACAATGGAGCTCACAGAAGGACATTAAGTATGCCTGTGAAGCGTCCAAACCTATTTCACATGAATGAATAAATGAATGAATGAATGAATGAATGAATGAATGAGCCTGTGAAGCCTCCAAGCCTATTTCACATGAATGAATGAATGAATGAATGAATGAGCCTGTGAAGCCTCCAAGCCTATTTCACATGAATGAATGGATGAATGAATGAATGAATTAATGTGCCTGTGAAGCCTCCAAAGCTATTTCACATAAATGAATGAATGAATGAATGAATGAATGAATGTGCCTGTGAAGCCTCCAAAGATATTTCACATAAATGAATGAATGAATGAATGAATGAATGAATGTGCCTGTGAAGCCTCCAAAGCTATTTCACATGAATAAATGAATGAATGAATGAATGAATGAATGAATGAATGAATGAATGTGCCTGTGAAGGCTCCAAAGCTATTTCACATAAATGAATGAATGAATGAATGAATGAATGTGCCTGTGAAGCATCCAAAGCTATTTCACATAAATGAATGAATGAATGAATGAATGAATGAATGTGCCTGTGAAGCCTCCAAAGCTATTTCACATGAATGAATGAATGAATGAATGAATGAATGAATGAATGAATGAATGAATGTGCCTGTGAAGGCTCCAAAGCTATTTCACATAAATGAATGAATGAATGAATGAATGAATGAATGAATGAAGGAATGAATGAATGAATGAAAGAATGAATGAGCCTGTGAAGCCTCCAAGCCTATTTCACATGAATGAATGAATGAATGAATGAATGAATGAATGTGCATGTGAAGCCTCCAAAACTATTTCCCATAAATGAATGAATGAATGAATGAATGAATGTGCCTGTGAAGCCTCCAAAGCTATTTCACATAAATGAATGAATGAATGAATGAATGAATGAATGAATGAATGTGCCTGTGAAGCCTCCAAAGCTATTTCACATGAATGAATGAATGAATGAATGTGCCTGTGAAGGCTCCAAAGCTATTTCACATAAATTAATGAATAAATGAAAGAATGAATGTGCCTGTGAAGCCTCCAAAGCTATTTCACAGAAAGTAATGAATAAATTAATGAATGAATGAATGTGCCTGTGAAGGCTCCAAAGCTATTTCACATAAATGAATGAATGAGTGAATGGATGAATGAATGAATGAATGTGCCTGTGAAGGCTCCAAAGCTATTTCACATAAATGAATAAATGAATGAATGAATTAAGGAATGGATTAAGTAAAGAAGTTAAAAATTGTACTGACATGATCCAGTCTAAGAGGTTGTTTAAATTAATAGTGCTTACAAAGTACAAAGAAGAAGAATTATGAGAAAAACTTCCAACCTTATTGAAAATATTCTTCATCTCAGTATGTTAATAATGACTGAATTAATTAATTACATATTACAAACTGTTGTATATACTAATTCATAGATGTTATTTTATTATATAAAAAGGTCAGTAAATGATTTTATATAATTGTAAATGCTTTGAAGTGGGAAAGGGGTAGGATTAAATAAGCTTTGCTTCTTCCTACTCCTTTTCGGGCATGATGTAAATGAAATGATATGAAATTGTGTGATGTATTATGATGTAAATGTGTTCATGTTCGAAATAAACTAAAAGAAAGAAAGAAAGAAAGAAAGAATGAATGTGCCTGTGAAGCCTCCAAAGCTATTTCACATAAATGAATGAATGAATGAATGAATGAGCCTGTGAAGCTTCCAAAGCTATTTCACATAAATGAATGAATGTGCCTGTGAAGCCTCCAAAGCTATTTCACATGAATGAATGAATGAATGTGCCTGTGAAGGCTCCAAAGCTATTTCACATGAATGAATGAATGAATGAATGAATGTGCCTGTGAAGGCTCCAAAGCTATTTCACATAAATGAATGAATGAATGAATGTGCCTGTGAAGCCTCCAAAGCTATTTCACATGAATGAATTAATTAATTAATTAATTAATGAATGTGCCTGCGAAGGCTCCAAAGCTATTTCACATAAATGAATGAATGAATGTGTCTGTGAAGCCTCCAAAGCTATTTCACATGAATGAATGAATGAATGAATGAATGAATGAATGAATGAATGAATGAATGAATGAATGTGCATGTGAAGCCTCCAAAGCTATTTCACATAAATGAATGAATGACTGAATGTGCCTGTGAAGGCTCCAAAGCTATTTAACAAAAATGAATGAATGAATGAATTAATGAATGTGCCTGTGAAGCCTCCGAAGCTATTTGACATAAATGAATGAATGAATGAATGAATGAATGAATGAATGTGCCTGTGAAGGCTCCAAAGCTATTTTAAAAAATGAATGAATGAATGAATGAATGAATGAATGAATGAATGAAGGAATGAATGTGCCTGTGAAGCCTCCAAAGTTATTTGACATAAATGAATGAATGAATGAATGAATGAATGTGCCTGTGAAGGCTCCAAATGTATTTAACATAAATGAATGAATGAATGAATAAATGAATGAATGTGCCTGTGAAGCCTCCAAAGCTATTTGACATAAATGAATGAATGAATGAATGAATGAATGAATGAATGAATGAATGAATGAATGTGCCTGTGAAGGCTCCAAAGCTATTTAACATAAATGAATGAATGAATGAATAAATGAATGAATGTGCCTGTGAAGCCTCCAAAGCTATTTAACATAAATGAATGAATGAATGAATGAATGAATGTGCCTGTGAAGCCTCCAAAGCTATTTGACATGAATGAATGAATGAATGAATGAATGAATGAATGAATGTGCCTGTGAATCCTCCAAAGCTATTTGACATGAATGAATGAATGAATGAATGAATGAATGAATGAATGAATGAATGAATGTGCCTGTGAAGCCTCCAAAGCTATTTGACATGAATGTGATGTCAAATGGAAAGTGGAGGCCTGCAGAGCTCACATTTAATAAGATTGCGTGCGGAAGGTAAACACAAGACGGATGTTTACGTCACGGCGATAATAACACAAGACGGATGTTTACGTCATGGCGATAATAACACAAGACGGATGTTTACGTTATGGCGATAATAACACAAGACGGATGTTTACGTCATGGCGATAATAACACAAGACGGATGTTTACGTAATGGCGATAATAACACAAGACGGATGTTTACGTCATGGCGATAATAACACAAGACGGATGTTTACGTCATGGCGATAATAACACAAGACGGATGTTTACGTCATGGCGATAATAACACAAGACGGATGTTTACGTCATGGCGATAATAACACAAGACGGATGTTTACGTCATGGCGATAATAACACAAGACGGATGTTTACGTCATGGCGATAATAATTAGTCGCTGCCACAATAATGAAGCGCTAATAATCCCGTCAAGGTGAATGACACCTTGTAGTTTGTTATTTGAGGGAAATGTGTGCACATGAGGACTTGAGGCCGTGATCACATTTGCATTTACTGCTTTTTCTCCCAGAGTAATCTTGCATGAGGACGTTCTCTTAGCACATCTGCTAGGCTGATTGTTTATCGGCTACTCTGGCAGCATAAATGCTGAGTGACAGCCCAATCTCACGTGTCAGCACGCTGTCACTCAAACCCCAGCAGTGCAATAACACCGCCTGGACTGCTGCACCACCTCAGGGACCAGATCTGACTTTTAGACGTGCAGGACCAGACCGACGATCCATAAGTCGATTAACCCAAACATGAAAGAAGATGAAGTCAGTAGTTTGTACTACACGCACATAAACGTTTGTACTACACGCACATAAACACATGTACTACACGCACATAAACGTTTGTACTACACGCACATAAACATATGTACTACGCGCACATAAAAGTTTGTACTACACACACATAAACATGTACTACACGCACATAAACGTTTGTACTACACACACATAAACACATGTACTACACGCACATAAACGTTTGTACTACACGCACATAAACATATGTACTATGCGCACATAAAAGTTTGTACTACACACACATAAACATGTACTACACGCACATAAACGTTTGTACTACACGCACATCAACATATGTACTACACGCACATAAACATTTGTACTACACGCACATTAACATATGTACTACACGCACATAAACATATGTACTACACGCACATAAACGTATGTACTACACGCACATAAACATATGTACTACACGCACATAAACATATGTACTACACGCACATAAACATATGTACTACACGCACATAAACGTTTGTACTACACGCACATAAACATATGTACTACACGCACATAAACATATATACTACAAGCACATAAACATATGTACTACACGCACATAAACGTTTGTACTACACGCACATAAACGTTTGTACTACACGCACATAAACATATGTACTACACGCACATAAACGTTTGTACTACACGTACATAAACATATGTACTACACGCACATAAACATATGTACTACACGCACATAAACGTTTGTACTACAAGCACATAAACGTTTTTACTACACGCACATAAACATATGTACTACACTTACATAAACATATATACTACATGCACATAAACATATGTACTACACGCATATAAACATATGTACTACACGTACATAAACATATGTACTACACGCACATAAACATATGTACTACATGCACATAAACGTTTGTACTACACGCACATAAACATATGTACTACACGCATATAAACATATGTACTACACGCACATAAACATATGTACTACACGCACCTAAACATATGTACAATACGCACTTAAACATATGTACTACACGCACATAAACATATGTACTACACGCACATAAACATATATACTAAATGCACATAAACGTTTGTACTACACGCACATAAACATATGTACTACACGCACATAAACATATGTACAATACGCACATAAACATATGTACTACACGCACATAAACATATGTACTACACATACATAAACATATATACTACACGCACATAAACATATGTACTACACATACATAAACATATCTACTACACGCACATAAACATATGTACTACACGCATATAAACATATGTACTACACGTACATAAACATATGTACTACACGCACATAAACATATGTACTACACGCACATAAACATATGTACTACATGCACATAAACGTTTGTACTACACGCACATAAACATATGTACTACACGCATATAAACATATGTACTACACGCACATAAACATATGTACTACACACACATAAACATATGTACAATACGCACATAAACATATGTACTACACGCACATTAACATATGTACTACACGCACATAAACATATGTACTACATGCACATAAACGTTTGTACTACACGCACATAACATATGTACTACACGCACATAAACATATGTACTACATGCACATAAACATATGTACTACACGCACATAAACATATGTACTACATGCACATAAACGTTTGTACTACACGCACATAAACATATGTACTACACGCACATAAACATATGTACTACACGCACATAAACGTTTGTACTACACGCACATAAACGTTTGTACTACACGCACATAAACATATGTACTACACGCACATAAACAAACAAATAGACAGAATAGAAATTGAAAGAGTAAATGAAACTACATTTCTAGGTATAATAATTGATGATAAATTGAACTGGAAATCTCATGTAAAAAATATACAACATAAAGTAGCAAGAAACACGTCAATAATGAATAAAGCAAAACATGTTCTAGAGCAGTGGTCCCCAACCACCGGGCCGTGGCCCGGTACCGGTTTGTGGACCGATTGGTACCAAGCCGCGGCCGCACAACTAATTTAAAAAAATAAAAAAGTATTTTTTATTTTTTATTTTTTATTTTTTTTAATTAAATCAACATAAAAAACACAATATATACATTATATATCAATATAAATCAATACAGTCTGCAGGGATACAGTCCGTAAGCACACATGATTGTATTTCTTTATGACAAAAAAATATATATATATATATTTTTTTTTTTACTACTTTACTTTATTCACATTGAACATAAACTACTAAGATACAGTATTCACATTGAACATAAACTACTAAGACACAGTATTCACATTGAACATAAACTACTAAGATACAGTATTCACATTGAACATAAACTACTAAGACACAGTATTCACATTGAACATAAACTACTAAGTCACAGTATTCACATTGAACATAAACGCTTAAGATACAGTATTCACATTGAACATAAACTACTAAGACACAGTATTCACATTGAACATAAACTACTAAGACACAGTATTCACTTTGAACATAAACTACTAAGTCACAGTATTCACATTGAACATAAACAACTAAGATACAGTATTCCCATTGAACATAAACTACTAAGATACAGTATTCACATTGAACATAAACAACTAAGACACAGTATTCACATTGAACATAAACTACTAAGACACAGTATTCCCATTGAACATAAACTACTAAGCCACAGTATTCACATTGAACATAAACTACTAAGTCACAGTATTCACATTGAACATAAACAACTAAGATACAGTATTCACATTGAACATAAACTACTAAGATACAGTATTCACATTGAACATAAACTACTAAGACACAGTATTCACATTGAACATAAACTACTAAGATACAGTATTCACATTGAACATAAACTACTAAGATACAGTATTTACATTGAACATAAACTAAGATACAGTATTCACATTGAACATAAACTACTAAGATACAGTATTCACATTGAACATAAACTAAGATACAGTATTAACATTGAACATAAACTACTAAGATACAGTATTCACATTGAACATAAACTAAGATACAGTATTCACATTAAACATAAACTACTAAGATACAGTATTCACATTGAACATAAACTACTAAGACACAGTATTCAGATTGAACATAAACTACTAAGACACAGTATTCACATTGAACATAAACTACTAAGATTCAGTATTCACATTGAACATAAACTACTAAGATACAGTATTCACATTGAACATAAACTACTAAGACACAGTATTCACATTGAACATAAACTACTAAGATACAGTATTCACATTGAACATAAACTACTAAGACGCAGTATTCACATTGAACATAAACTACTAAGATACAGTATTCACACTGAACATAAACTACTAAGATACAGTATTCACATTGAACATAAACTACTAAGACACAGTATTCACATTGAACATAAACTACTAAGACACAGTATTCACATTGAACATAAACTACTAAGACACAGTATTCACATTGAACATAAACTACTAAGTCACAGTATTCACATTGAACATAAACAACTAAGATACAGTATTCACATTGAACATAAACAACTAAGATACAGTATTCACATTGAACATAAACAACTAAGATACAGTATTCACATTGAACATAAACTACTAAGACACAGTATTCACATTAAACAAAAACTATTAAGACACAGTATTCACATTGAACATAAACTACTAAGACACAGTATTCATATTTAACATAAACTACTAAGATACAGTATTCACATTGAACATAAACTACTAAGATACAGTATTCACATTGAACATAAACTACTAAGATAGAGTATTGTAGAGGTTATATTCTTTTGAGGTGTTTACTTAATTGCAAAGTAAACACGCTGCACTGTCAACAAATTCATCATTATGTCCTCGCTACTCAATTCCAGCATGTGCAGCCAGACAGATAGTTAACAGCTTCTTTAATGAAGAAGAAGAAGCTCCAGAAGTTTTCTTGATGACTGATGTTCCTTCTTTTTAATTATTTTCCTTCCTCAGTTTTATTTCTTTACTCTTCTTCCTTTATTTAAGTTTGTAAGACTGAAAATATAAACAAGTAGTAAACATTACAAAAGTATAACATCTATTGTGTGGCGAGTGTATACACACACACACACATATACATATATATATATATATATATATATATATATATATATATATATATATATATATATATATATATATATATATATATATATATATATATATATATATATATATATATATATATATATATATATGTGTGTGTGTGTGTGTGTGTACATATTTTATTAATATAATCGGTACATAATTACTATAATTGTATATTAAGAGTATGTGAAAGTTTGACTCCTACAAGTTAAAAAAAATAACCCAATTTTAACCCAACTGCTGGTTCAGAAAACCCCTTATTTGGGTTATTCTAACTCAACATTTTGGGTAAATATTTTCAACCCAACTTGTGGGTTGAATTGTTTTACCAAAAAGTTGAGTTATGATATTTCAATGTTGGTTTATTCCCAGCCAAACTATCGGGTTGAATTATTTAACCCAAAAATTGAGTTGTGCTAACTCAATGTTGGTTTATTCATAACCAAACTATTGGTTTTAATTAATATAATGGATATATAATCATTATAATTGTATATTAAGAGTATGTGAAAGTTTGACTCCTATAGGTAAAAAATAACACAATTTTAGCCCAACTGCTGGTTAAGAAAACCCCTTATTTGGGTTATTTTAACTCAACATTTTGGGTAAATTTTTTTCAACACAGCTCGTGGGTTGAATTATTTAACCAAAAAGTTGAGTTATGCTAACTCAATGTTGGGTTATTCCCAACCAAACTATTGGGTTGAATTAATATAATGGATATATAATTACTATAATTGTATATTAAGAGTATGTGAAAGTTTGACTCCTATAGGTATAAAAATAACACAATTTTAGCCCAACTGTGGGTTCAGAAAGTCCCTTATTTGGGTTACTTTAACTCAACATTTTGGGTAAATATTTTTCAACCCAACTTGTGGGTTGAATTGTTTTACCAAAAAGTTGAGTTATGATAACTCACTGTTGGTTTATTCCAAACAAAACTGTTGGGTTGAATTATTTAACCCAAAAGTTGAGTTGTGCTAACTCACTGTTGGTTTATTCATAACCCAACTTTTGGTTTTAATTAATATAATGGATATATAATCATTATAATTGTATATTAAGAGTATGTGAAAGTTTGACTCCTATAGGTAAAAAATAACACAATTTTAACCCAACTGCTGGTTAAGAAAACCCCTTATTTGGGTTATTTTAACATTTTGGGTAATTTTTTTTCAACACAGCTCGTGGGTTGAATTATTTAACCAAAAAGTTGAGTTATGCTAACTCAATGTTGGGTTATTCCCAACCAAACTATTGGGTTGAATTAATATAATGGATATATAATTACTATAATTGTATATTAAGAGTATGTGAAAGTTTGACTCCTATAGATAAAAAAATAACACAATTTTAGCCCAACTGCGGGTTCAGAAAGTCCCTTATTTGGGTTACTTTAAGTCAACATTTTGGGTAAATATTTTTCAACACAACTTGTGGGTTGAATTTTTTTACCAAAAAGTTGAGTTATGATAACTCACTGTTGGTTTATTCCCAACCAAACTGTTGGGTTGAATTATTTAACCCAAAAGTTGAGTTGTGCTAACTCAATGTTGGTTTATTCATAACCCAACCATTGGGTGTAATTAATATGATGGATATATAATTATTATAATTGTATATTAAGAGCATGTGAAAGTTTTTCTCCTATAGATTAAAAAATAACACAATTTTAACCCAACTGCTGGTTCTGAAAACTCCTAATTTGGGTTACTTTAACTCAACATTTTGGGTCAATTTTTTTCAACACAGCTTGTGGGTTGAATTATTTAACCAAAAAGTAGAGTTATGATAACTCAATGTTGGTTTATTAATAACCAAACTATCGCGGTAGAAAATGGATTAGAAAGGACAGATTTTAAAAACTAATAATAAAAAATAACCTTTTTTTTTTTTAACTTGGGACTTTCGGGCCGTTTTGGGTAGTTTAGGGAGCCCTGCTTCAGATGAGCATTTCCCCTCTAAATAAAGGTTTACTTTTAGTGTTACATGATCCTCTGCTCATGACCGTTAAAAAAAAAAAAGTACTGGTATTTTTCAGAGGCAGTATTGCACCGTTTTGAATTGATTAGTACCGCAGTACTTTATTAGTACAGGTAAACCCTACAAGCCTAATTGGGGCCAAATGAAAATCTTTGGCGCTTAACTCTTTAGATCAACTTTTTATTCATGTTTGTTGTATGCTTCTTGTGTTGTGTTGAACTTGTAGTGAAGGTATGACAAGCAGCAACTGGTGAAGGTATGACAAGCAGCAACTGGTGAAGGTATGGTGAAGGTATGGTGAAGGTATGACAAGCAGCAACTGTTTGAGTGGGAATGTCAACCTTCAAAGCCTCTGTGGAAAGTTCTGGACAGTCCCTCGGACCTGAATCTAAAGACTCATTTGTATTTGCTGTCACTCGATGTTAGCCAAATGTTTCCGTGCCTGACGGGACTAACGACACAGGAAGGTGCCGTAATGTGCCGGAACCTCGTTAAGTCCTCTTCATATTCATCATTTCTGGACGCCGTCTTGGCCAAAAGAAGGTTGGCCGTGTAAAGAGCCGCTATTAACCTCCACTTTTCAGCGGGCCGTGATCCGGCTGGGTCTAAGAAGGCCAAGGAAGCGGAGCCGTAATGAAGCATTTCATTAGCACGCTATGTCAACTCCGCTGCGCTTGGCGCTTGTTCACCAGGTCACGGGGAACTTTCCCTGAATGGAAACTTTGACACAACTAATAACCCGCTCCAATTGCTTCTGCACACTTTTGGAGCTCAGGCAAAGTCCCAGGAGGACGCCTGTTTCTAATTAAAACAAAGTTACATATAATTAAAGTGCTGCTAATAATGCATTGTTTAATTATGTCTGGCTGATTACATGCCCAAATATGGGCCAGCTTAACAAGATGTGACATCAACTCAGTCAGGATTTATTGGCTTTATGTTGCTTTCAAATTAAATCCCTCCTTGCACCACTGAAACAACATCAAATTAATAAAAAAAAAACATTATTCTTGGACACCAAACGTATCATAAGTGATACAAACGTATCTGAGCTCAGAAAATAACCCAATTTTAACCCAACTGCTGGTTGAGAAATGGACAAACCCCTTATTTGGGTTATTTTAACTCAGCATTTGGGTACATTTTTTTGATAACTCAATGTTGGGTTATTCCCAAATAAACTATTGGGTGGAAATATTGACTCCAAAAGGTGAGTTATGCTTGTTACCCGTAGGTGCATGTGCATACTATCATTACCTCCGCTTTGGACACGGACCTGCATACTATCTTTACCTCCGCTTTGGACACGGACCTGCATACTATCATTACCTCCGCTTTGGACACGGACCTGAATACTATCATTACCTCCGCTTTGGACACGGACCTGCATACTATCATTACCTCAGCTTTGGACACTGACCTGCATACTATCATTACCTCAGCTTTGGACACGGACCTGCATACTATCATTACCTCCGCTTTGGACACGGACCTGCATACTATCATTACCTCAGCTTTGGACACTGACCTGCATACTATCATTACCTCAGCTTTGGACACGGACCTGCATACTATCATTACCTCAGCTTTGGACACGGACCTGCATACTATCATTACCTCCGCTTTGGACATGGACCTGCATACTATCATTACCTCCGCTTTGGACACGGACCTGCATACTATCATTACCTCCGCTTTGGACACGGACCTGCATTCTATCATTACCTCCGATTTGGACACGGACCTGCATACTATCATTACCTCCGCTTTGGACACGGACCTGCATACTATCATTACCTCCGCTTTGGACACGGACCTGCATACTATCATTACCTCAGCTTTGGACACTGACCTGCATACTATCATTACCTCAGCTTTGGACACGGACCTGCATACTATCATTACCTCCGCTTTGGACACGGACCTGCATACTATCATTACCTCCGCTTTGGACACGGACCTGCATACTATCATTACCTCCGCTTTGGACACGGACCTGCATACTATCATTACCTCCGCTTTGGACACGGACCTGCATACTATCATTACCTCCGATTTGGACACGGACCTGCATACTATCATTACCTCCGCTTTGGACACGGACCTGCATACTATCATTACCTCCGCTTTGGACACGGACCTGCATACTATCATTAACTCCGCTTTGGACACGGACCTGCATACTATCATTACCTCCGCTTTGGACACGGACCTGCATACTATCATTACCTCCGCTTTGGACACGGACCTGCATATTATCACTACCTCCGCTTTGGACACGGACCTGCATACTATCATTACCTCCGCTTTGGACACGGACCTGCATACTATCATTACCTCAGCTTTGGACACGGACCTGCATACTATCATTACCTCCGCTTTGGACACGGACCTGCATACTATCATTACTTCCGATTTGGACACGGACCTGCATACTATCATTACCTCCGCTTTGGACACGGACCTGCATACTATCATTACCTCTGCTTTGGACACGGACCTGCATACTATCATTACCTCCGCTTTGGACACGGACCTGCATACTATCATTACCTCCGCTTTGGACACGGACCTGCATACTATCATTACCTCCGCTTTGGACACGGACCTGCATACTATCATTACCTCCGCTTTGGACACGGACCTGCATACTATCATTACCTCCGCTTTGGACACGGACCTGCATACTATCATTACCTCCGCTTTGGACACGGACCTGCATACTATCATTACCTCCGCTTTGGACACGGACCTGCATACTATCATTACCTCAGCTTTGGACACGGACCTGCATACTATCATTACCTCTGCTTTGGACACGGACCTGCATACTATCATTACCTCCGCTTTGGACACGGACCTGCATACTATCATTACCTCCGCTTTGGACACGGACCTGCATACTATCATTACCTCCGCTTTGGACACGGACCTGCATACTATCATTACCTCCGCTTTGGACACGGACCTGCATACTATCATTACCTCCGCTTTGGACACGGACCTGCATACTATCATTACCTCCGCTTTGGACACGGACCTGCATACTATCATTACCTCCGCTTTGGACACGGACCTGCATACTATCATTACCTCCGCTTTGGACACGGACCTGCATACTATCATTACCTCCGCTTTGGACACGGACCTGCATACTATCATTACCTCAGCTTTGGACACTGACCTGCATACTATCATTACCTCCGCTTTGGACACGGACCTGCATACTATCATTACCTCCGCTTTGGACACGGACCTGCATACTATCATTACCTCCGCTTTGGACACGGACCTGCATACTATCATTACCTCCGCTTTGGACACGGACCTGCATACTATCATTACCTCCGCTTTGGACACGGACCTGCATACTATCATTACCTCCGCTTTGGACACGGACCTGCATACTATCATTACCTCCGCTTTGGACACGGACCTGCATACTATCATTACCTCCGCTTTGGACACGGACCTGCATACTATCATTACCTCCGCTTTGGACACGGACCTGCATACTATCATTACCTCCGCTTTGGACACGGACCTGCATACTATCATTACCTCCGCTTTGGACACGGACCTGCATACTATCATTACCTCCGATTTGGACACGGACCTGCATACTATCATTACCTCTGCTTTGGACATGGACCTGCATACTATCATTACCTCCGCTTTGGACACGGACCTGCATACTATCATTACCTCAGCTTTGGACACGGACCTGCATACTATCATTACCTCCGCTTTGGACACGGACCTGCATACTATCATTACCTCCGCTTTGGACACGGACCTGCATACTATCATTACCTCCGCTTTGGACACGGACCTGCATACTATCATTACCTCTGATTTGGACACGGACCTGCATACTATCATTACCTCCGCTTTGGACACGGACCTGCATACTATCATTTCCTCCGCTTTGGACACGGACCTGCATACTATCATTACCTCCGCTTTGGACACGGACCTGCATACTATCATTACCTCCGCTTTGGACACGGACCTGCATACTATCATTACCTCCGATTTGGACACGGACCTGCATACTATCATTACCTCTGATTAGGACACGGACCTGCATACTATCATTACCTCTGCTTTGGACACGGACCTGCATACTATCATTACCTCCGCTTTGGACACGGACCTGCATACTATCATTACCTCAGCTTTGGACACGGACTTGCATACTATCATTACCTCCGCTTTGGACACGGACCTGCATACTATCATTACCTCCGCTTTGGACACGGCCCTGCATACTATCATTACCTCTGCTTTGGACACGGACCTGCATACTATCATTACCTCAGCTTTGGACACTGACCTGCATACTATCATTACCTCAGCTTTGGACACGGACCTGCATACTATCATTACCTCCGCTTTGGACACGGACCTGCATACTATCATTACCTCCGCTTTGGACACGGACCTGCATACTATCATTACCTCCGCTTTGGACACGGACCTGCATACTATCATTACCTCCGCTTTGGACACGGACCTAAATACTATCAGTACCTCCGCTTTGGACACGGACCTGCATATTATCATTACCTCCGCTTTGGACACGGACCTGCATACTATCATTACCTCCGCTTTGGACACGGACCTAAATACTATCAGTACCTCCGCTTTGGACACGGACCTGCATACTATCATTACCTCCGCTTTGGACACGGACCTGCATACTATCATTACCTCCGCTTTGGACACGGACCTGCATACTATCATTACCTCCGATTTGGACACGGACCTGCATACTATCATTACCTCTGCTTTGGACACGGACCTGCATACTATCATTACCTCCGCTTTGGACACGGACCTGCATACTATCATTACCTCAGCTTTGGACACGGACCTGCATACTATCATTACCTCCGCTTTGGACACGGACCTGCATACTATCATTACCTCCGCTTTGGACACGGACCTGCATACTATCATTACCTCCGCTTTGGACACGGACCTGCATACTATCATTACCTCCGCTTTGGACACGGACCTGCATACTATCATTACCTCCGCTTTGGACACGGACCTGCATACTATCATTACCTCCGCTTTGGACACGGACCTGCATACTATCATTACCTCCGCTTTGGACATGGACCTGCATACTATCATTACCTCCGATTTGGACACGGACCTGCATACTATCATTACCTCTGCTTTGGACATGGACCTGCATACTATCATTACCTCCGCTTTGGACACGGACCTGCATACTATCATTACCTCAGCTTTGGACACGGACCTGCATACTATCATTACCTCCGCTTTGGACACGGACCTGCATACTATCATTACCTCCGCTTTGGAAACGGACCTGCATACTATCATTACCTCCGCTTTGGACACGGACCTGCATACTATCATTACCTCTGATTTGGACACGGACCTGCATACTATCATTACCTCCGCTTTGGACACGGACCTGCATACTATCATTACCTCCGCTTTGGACACGGACCTGCATACTATCATTACCTCAGCTTTGGACACGGACCTGCATACTATCATTACCTCTGCTTTGGACACGGACCTGCATACTATCATTACCTCCGCTTTGGACACGGACCTGCATACTATCATTACCTCCGCTTTGGACACGGACCTGCATACTATCATTACCTCCGCTTTGGACACGGACCTGCATACTATCATTACCTCCGCTTTGGACACGGACCTGCATACTATCATTACCTCTGCTTTGGACATGGACCTGCATACTATCATTACCTCAGCTTTGGACACGGACCTGCATACTATCATTACCTCCGCTTTGGACACGGACCTGCATACTATCATTACCTCCGATTTGGACACGGACCTGCATACTATCATTACCTCTGCTTTGGACATGGACCTGCATACTATCATTACCTCCGCTTTGGACACGGACCTGCATACTATCATTACCTCAGCTTTGGACACGGACCTGCATACTATCATTACCTCCGCTTTGGACACGGACCTGCATACTATCATTACCTCCGCTTTGGAAACGGACCTGCATACTATCATTACCTCCGCTTTGGACACGGACCTGCATACTATCATTACCTCTGATTTGGACACGGACCTGCATACTATCATTACCTCCGCTTTGGACACGGACCTGCATACTATCATTACCTCAGCTTTGGACACGGACCTGCATACTATCATTACCTCTGCTTTGGACACGGACCTGCATACTATCATTACCTCCGCTTTGGACACGGACCTGCATACTATCATTAACTCCGCTTTGGACACGGACCTGCATACTATCATTACCTCCGCTTTGGACACGGACCTGCATACTATCATTACCTCCGCTTTGGACACGGACCTGCATACAATCAGTACCTCCGCTTTGGACACGGACCTGCATACTATCATTACCTCCGCTTTGGACACGGACCTGCATACTATCATTACCTCAGCTTTGGACACGGACCTGCATACTATCATTACCTCCGCTTTGGACACGGACCTGCATACTATCATTACTTCCGATTTGGACACGGACCTGCATACTATCATTACCTCCGCTTTGGACACGGACCTGCATACTATCATTACCTCTGCTTTGGACACGGACCTGCATACTATCATTACCTCCGCTTTGGACACGGACCTGCATACTATCATTACCTCCGCTTTGGACACGGACCTGCATACTATCATTACCTCCGCTTTGGACACGGACCTGCATACTATCATTACCTCCGCTTTGGACACGGACCTGCATACTATCATTACCTCCGCTTTGGACACGGACCTGCATACTATCATTACCTCCGCTTTGGACACGGACCTGCATACTATCATTACCTCCGCTTTGGACACGGACCTGCATACTATCATTACCTCAGCTTTGGACACGGACCTGCATACTATCATTACCTCTGCTTTGGACACGGACCTGCATACTATCATTACCTCCGCTTTGGACACGGACCTGCATACTATCATTACCTCCGCTTTGGACACGGACCTGCATACTATCATTACCTCTGCTTTGGACACGGACCTGCATACTATCATTACCTCCGCTTTGGACACGGACCTGCATACTATCATTACCTCCGATTTGGACACGGACCTGCATACTATCATTACCTCCGCTTTGGACATGGACCTGCATACTATCATTACCTCCGCTTTGGACACGGACCTGCATACTATCATTACCTCAGCTTTGTACACGGACCTGCATACTATCATTACCTCCGCTTTGGACACGGACCTGCATACTATCATTACCTCCGCTTTGGACATGGACCTGCATACTATCATTACCTCTGCTTTGGACACGGACCTGCATACTATCATTACCTCTGCTTTGGACACGGACCTGCATACTATCATTACCTCCGCTTTGGACACGGACCTGCATACTATCATTACCTCCGATTTGGACACGGACCTGCATACTATCATTACCTCTGCTTTGGACACGGACCTGCATACTATCATTTCCTCCGCTTTGGACACGGACCTGCATACTATCATTACCTCCGCTTTGGACACGGACCTGCATACTATCATTACCTCCGCTTTGGACACGGACCTGCATACTATCATTACCTCCGCTTTGGACATGGACCTGCATACTATCATTACCTCCGCTTTGGACACGGACCTGCATACTATCATTACCTCTGCTTTGGACACGGACCTGCATACTATCATTACCTCCGCTTTGGACACGGACCTGCATACTATCATTACCTCCGCTTTGGACACGGACCTGCATACTATCATTACCTCTGCTTTGGACACGGACCTGCATACTATCATTACCTCTGCTTTGGACACGGACCTGCATACTATCATTACCTCCGCTTTGGACACGGACCTGCATACTATCATTACCTCAGCTTTGGACACGGACTTGCATACTATCATTACCTCCGCTTTGGACACGGACCTGCATACTATCATTACCTCCGCTTTGGACACGGCCCTGCATACTATCATTACCTCTGCTTTGGACACGGACCTGCATACTATCATTACCTCAGCTTTGGACACTGACCTGCATACTATCATTACCTCAGCTTTGGACACGGACCTGCATACTATCATTACCTCCGCTTTGGACACGGACCTGCATACTATCATTACCTCCGCTTTGGACACGGACCTGCATACTATCATTACCTCAGCTTTGGACACGGACCTGCATACTATCATTACCTCCGCTTTGGACACGGACCTAAATACTATCAGTACCTCCGCTTTGGACACGGACCTGCATATTATCATTACCTCCGCTTTGGACACGGACCTGCATACTATCATTACCTCCGCTTTGGACACGGACCTAAATACTATCAGTACCTCCGCTTTGGACACGGACCTGCATACTATCATTACCTCCGCTTTGGACACGGACCTGCATACTATCATTACCTCCGCTTTGGACACGGACCTGCATACTATCATTACCTCCGATTTGGACACGGACCTGCATACTATCATTACCTCTGCTTTGGACACGGACCTGCATACTATCATTACCTCCGCTTTGGACACGGACCTGCATACTATCATTACCTCAGCTTTGGACACGGACCTGCATACTATCATTACCTCCGCTTTGGACACGGACCTGCATACTATCATTACCTCCGCTTTGGACACGGACCTGCATACTATCATTACCTCCGCTTTGGACACGGACCTGCATACTATCATTACCTCCGCTTTGGACACGGACCTGCATACTATCATTACCTCCGCTTTGGACACGGACCTGCATACTATCATTACCTCCGCTTTGGACACGGACCTGCATACTATCATTACCTCCGCTTTGGACATGGACCTGCATACTATCATTACCTCCGCTTTGGACACGGACCTGCATACTATCATTACCTCCGCTTTGGACACGGACCTGCATACTATCATTACCTCCGCTTTGGACACGGACCTGCATACTATCATTACCTCCGCTTTGGACATGGACCTGCATACTATCATTACCTCCGATTTGGACACGGACCTGCATACTATCATTACCTCTGCTTTGGACACGGACCTGCATACTATCATTACCTCCGCTTTGGACACGGACCTGCATACTATCATTACCTCAGCTTTGGACACGGACCTGCATACTATCATTACCTCCGCTTTGGACACGGACCTGCATACTATCATTACCTCTGATTTGGACACGGACCTGCATACTATCATTACCTCCGCTTTGGACATGGACCTGCATACTATCATTACCTCCGCTTTGGACACGGACCTGCATACTATCATTACCTCAGCTTTGGACACGGACCTGCATACTATCATTACCTCCGCTTTGGACACGGACCTGCATACTATCATTACCTCCGCTTTGGAAACGGACCTGCATACTATCATTACCTCCGCTTTGGACACGGACCTGCATACTATCATTACCTCTGATTTGGACACGGACCTGCATACTATCATTACCTCCGCTTTGGACACGGACCTGCATACTATCATTACCTCCGCTTTGGACACGGACCTGCATACTATCATTACCTCAGCTTTGGACACGGACCTGCATACTATCATTACCTCTGCTTTGGACACGGACCTGCATACTATCATTACCTCCGCTTTGGACACGGACCTGCATACTATCATTACCTCCGCTTTGGACACGGACCTGCATACTATCATTACCTCCGCTTTGGACACGGACCTGCATACTATCATTACCTCCGCTTTGGACACGGACCTGCATACTATCATTACCTCTGCTTTGGACATGGACCTGCATACTATCATTACCTCAGCTTTGGACACGGACCTGCATACTATCATTACCTCCGCTTTGGACACGGACCTGCATACTATCATTACCTCCGATTTGGACACGGACCTGCATACTATCATTACCTCTGCTTTGGACATGGACCTGCATACTATCATTACCTCCGCTTTGGACACGGACCTGCATACTATCATTACCTCAGCTTTGGACACGGACCTGCATACTATCATTACCTCCGCTTTGGACACGGACCTGCATACTATCATTACCTCCGCTTTGGAAACGGACCTGCATACTATCATTACCTCCGCTTTGGACACGGACCTGCATACTATCATTACCTCTGATTTGGACACGGACCTGCATACTATCATTACCTCCGCTTTGGACACGGACCTGCATACTATCATTACCTCAGCTTTGGACACGGACCTGCATACTATCATTACCTCTGCTTTGGACACGGACCTGCATACTATCATTACCTCCGCTTTGGACACGGACCTGCATACTATCATTACCTCCGCTTTGGACACGGACCTGCATACTATCATTACCTCCGCTTTGGACACGGACCTGCATACTATCATTACCTCCGCTTTGGACACGGACCTGCATACAATCAGTACCTCCGATTTGGACACGGACCTGCATACTATCATTACCTCTGATTAGGACACGGACCTGCATACTATCATTACCTCTGCTTTGGACACGGACCTGCATACTATCATTACCTCCGCTTTGGACACGGACCTGCATACTATCATTACCTCAGCTTTGGACACGGACCTGCATACTATCATTACCTCCGCTTTGGACACGGACCTGCATACTATCATTACCTCCGCTTTGGACACGGACCTGCATACTATCATTACCTCCGCTTTGGACACGGACCTGCATACTATCATTACCTCAGCTTTGGACACTGACCTGCATACTATCATTACCTCCGCTTTGGACACGGACCTGCATACTATCATTACCTCCGCTTTGGACACGGACCTGCATACTATCATTACCTCCGCTTTGGACACGGACCTGCATACTATCATTACCTCCGCTTTGGACACGGACCTGCATACTATCATTACCTCCGCTTTGGACACGGACCTGCATACTATCATTACCTCCGCTTTGGACACGGACCTGCATACTATCATTACCTCCGCTTTGGACACGGACCTGCATACTATCATTACCTCCGCTTTGGACACGGACCTGCATACTATCATTACCTCCGCTTTGGACACGGACCTGCATACTATCATTACCTCTGCTTTGGACACGGACCTGCATACTATCATTACCTCCGCTTTGGACACGGACCTGCATACTATCATTACCTCCGATTTGGACACGGACCTGCATACTATCATTACCTCCGCTTTGGACATGGACCTGCATACTATCATTACCTCCGCTTTGGACACGGACCTGCATACTATCATTACCTCAGCTTTGTACACGGACCTGCATACTATCATTACCTCCGCTTTGGACACGGACCTGCATACTATCATTACCTCCGCTTTGGACATGGACCTGCATACTATCATTACCTCTGCTTTGGACACGGACCTGCATACTATCATTACCTCTGCTTTGGACACGGACCTGCATACTATCATTACCTCCGCTTTGGACACGGACCTGCATACTATCATTACCTCCGATTTGGACACGGACCTGCATACTATCATTACCTCTGCTTTGGACACGGACCTGCATACTATCATTTCCTCCGCTTTGGACACGGACCTGCATACTATCATTACCTCCGCTTTGGACACGGACCTGCATACTATCATTACCTCCGCTTTGGACACGGACCTGCATACTATCATTACCTCCGCTTTGGACATGGACCTGCATACTATCATTACCTCCGCTTTGGACACGGACCTGCATACTATCATTACCTCTGCTTTGGACACGGACCTGCATACTATCATTACCTCCGCTTTGGACACGGACCTGCATACTATCATTACCTCCGCTTTGGACACGGACCTGCATACTATCATTACCTCTGCTTTGGACACGGACCTGCATACTATCATTACCTCTGCTTTGGACACGGACCTGCATACTATCATTACCTCCGCTTTGGACACGGACCTGCATACTATCATTACCTCAGCTTTGGACACGGACTTGCATACTATCATTACCTCCGCTTTGGACACGGACCTGCATACTATCATTACCTCCGCTTTGGACACGGCCCTGCATACTATCATTACCTCTGCTTTGGACACGGACCTGCATACTATCATTACCTCAGCTTTGGACACTGACCTGCATACTATCATTACCTCAGCTTTGGACACGGACCTGCATACTATCATTACCTCCGCTTTGGACACGGACCTGCATACTATCATTACCTCCGCTTTGGACACGGACCTGCATACTATCATTACCTCAGCTTTGGACACGGACCTGCATACTATCATTACCTCCGCTTTGGACACGGACCTAAATACTATCAGTACCTCCGCTTTGGACACGGACCTGCATATTATCATTACCTCCGCTTTGGACACGGACCTGCATACTATCATTACCTCCGCTTTGGACACGGACCTAAATACTATCAGTACCTCCGCTTTGGACACGGACCTGCATACTATCATTACCTCCGCTTTGGACACGGACCTGCATACTATCATTACCTCCGCTTTGGACACGGACCTGCATACTATCATTACCTCCGATTTGGACACGGACCTGCATACTATCATTACCTCTGCTTTGGACACGGACCTGCATACTATCATTACCTCCGCTTTGGACACGGACCTGCATACTATCATTACCTCAGCTTTGGACACGGACCTGCATACTATCATTACCTCCGCTTTGGACACGGACCTGCATACTATCATTACCTCCGCTTTGGACACGGACCTGCATACTATCATTACCTCCGCTTTGGACACGGACCTGCATACTATCATTACCTCCGCTTTGGACACGGACCTGCATACTATCATTACCTCCGCTTTGGACACGGACCTGCATACTATCATTACCTCCGCTTTGGACACGGACCTGCATACTATCATTACCTCCGCTTTGGACATGGACCTGCATACTATCATTACCTCCGCTTTGGACACGGACCTGCATACTATCATTACCTCCGCTTTGGACACGGACCTGCATACTATCATTACCTCCGCTTTGGACACGGACCTGCATACTATCATTACCTCCGCTTTGGACATGGACCTGCATACTATCATTACCTCCGATTTGGACACGGACCTGCATACTATCATTACCTCTGCTTTGGACACGGACCTGCATACTATCATTACCTCCGCTTTGGACACGGACCTGCATACTATCATTACCTCAGCTTTGGACACGGACCTGCATACTATCATTACCTCCGCTTTGGACACGGACCTGCATACTATCATTACCTCCGCTTTGGAAACGGACCTGCATACTATCATTACCTCCGCTTTGGACACGGACCTGCATACTATCATTACCTCTGATTTGGACACGGACCTGCATACTATCATTACCTCCGCTTTGGACACGGACCTGCATACTATCATTACCTCAGCTTTGGACACGGACCTGCATACTATCATTACCTCTGCTTTGGACACGGACCTGCATACTATCATTACCTCCGCTTTGGACACGGACCTGCATACTATCATTACCTCCGCTTTGGACACGGACCTGCATACTATCATTACCTCCGCTTTGGACACGGACCTGCATACTATCATTACCTCCGCTTTGGACACGGACCTGCATACAATCAGTACCTCCGATTTGGACACGGACCTGCATACTATCATTACCTCTGATTAGGACACGGACCTGCATACTATCATTACCTCTGCTTTGGACACGGACCTGCATACTATCATTACCTCCGCTTTGGACACGGACCTGCATACTATCATTACCTCAGCTTTGGACACGGACCTGCATACTATCATTACCTCCGCTTTGGACACGGACCTGCATACTATCATTACCTCCGCTTTGGACACGGACCTGCATACTATCATTACCTCCGCTTTGGACACGGACCTGCATACTATCATTACCTCAGCTTTGGACACTGACCTGCATACTATCATTACCTCCGCTTTGGACACGGACCTGCATACTATCATTACCTCCGCTTTGGACACGGACCTGCATACTATCATTACCTCCGCTTTGGACACGGACCTGCATACTATCATTACCTCCGCTTTGGACACGGACCTGCATACTATCATTACCTCCGCTTTGGACACGGACCTGCATACTATCATTACCTCCGCTTTGGACACGGACCTGCATACTATCATTACCTCCGCTTTGGACACGGACCTGCATACTATCATTACCTCCGCTTTGGACACGGACCTGCATACTATCATTACCTCCGCTTTGGACACGGACCTGCATACTATCATTACCTCTGCTTTGGACACGGACCTGCATACTATCATTACCTCCGCTTTGGACACGGACCTGCATACTATCATTACCTCCGATTTGGACACGGACCTGCATACTATCATTACCTCTGCTTTGGACATGGACCTGCATACTATCATTACCTCCGCTTTGGACACGGACCTGCATACTATCATTACCTCAGCTTTGTACACGGACCTGCATACTATCATTACCTCCGCTTTGGACACGGACCTGCATACTATCATTACCTCCGCTTTGGACATGGACCTGCATACTATCATTACCTCCGCTTTGGACACGGACCTGCATACTATCATTACCTCTGATTTGGACACGGACCTGCATACTATCATTACCTCCGCTTTGGACACGGACCTGCATACTATCATTACCTCAGCTTTGGACACGGACCTGCATACTATCATTACCTCTGCTTTGGACACGGACCTGCATACTATCATTACCTCTGCTTTGGACACGGACCTGCATACTATCATTACCTCCGCTTTGGACACGGACCTGCATACTATCATTACCTCCGATTTGGACACGGACCTGCATACTATCATTACCTCTGCTTTGGACACGGACCTGCATACTATCATTTCCTCCGCTTTGGACACGGACCTGCATACTATCATTACCTCCGCTTTGGACACGGACCTGCATACTATCATTACCTCCGCTTTAGACACGGACCTGCATACTATCATTACCTCCGCTTTGGACATGGACCTGCATACTATCATTACCTCCGCTTTGGACACGGACCTGCATACTATCATTACCTCTGCTTTGGACACGGACCTGCATACTATCATTACCTCCGCTTTGGACACGGACCTGCATACTATCATTACCTCCGCTTTGGACACGGACCTGCATACTATCATTACCTCTGCTTTGGACACGGACCTGCATACTATCATTACCTCTGCTTTGGACACGGACCTGCATACTATCATTACCTCTGCTTTGGACACGGACCTCTTGACGCCTCTCTCCAGCCCAACGGACCTCCCGCTTGTGTTACGGATCTTCTTCTGCATCGCACCTTTGGACTTGTCTGCCTTCTCAGCCTACAACAACCTCCTGCTAACGTTACCTTGTTAACCATTTCCACACACATAGTAGCATACACACTCCACCGCATCATCAAACTCAATCAATTCTTATTGAGTGATACCTCCTGTGTGGTGCCGTCTCCTTCCACCAACTATTGGGTTGAATTAATATTATGGATATATAATTACTACAATTGTTTATTAAGAGTATGTTGAAATGCTATAGGTAGAAAAATAACCCAACTTTAACCCAACTGCTGGTTGAGAAAAGGACAAACCCGTTGTTTGGGTTATTTTAACTCAACATTTTGGCTTCATTTTTTTTCAACCCAACTTGTGGGCTTAATTATGGAAGCAAAAGTTATTCCAATTCACACTATTAGGTTGAATTAATTAACCCAAAAGTTGAGTTATGCTAACTTAATGTTGATTTATTCATCATAGGTTATGATGAATAGCTTAAGAAGATGTAACATCGTGAAAACAGGCAACTCAATCAGGATTAATTGGCTTTATGTTGCTTTAAAGTAAAATCCCTCCTTGGACAATTGAAACAATATCAAATGAATTTTAAAAAATAGTTTTTTCAAACGTATCATTAGTGATACAAACATTTCTGAGCCCTCTACACAAGGGGTGTCCAAACTTTTTGAGAAAAATAATATATAGAAAGAGAGTGTCTATACATATGTATGTGTACATATAATGGATATATAATTACTATAATGGTATATTAACAGTATGTGAAAGTTTGACTCTTATAGGTTCCATGTTTTACTTTAACCCAACTGCTGGTTCAGAAAAGGATGAACCCCTTATTTGGGTAATTTTAACTCAACATTTTGGGTTAATTTGTTCAACCCAACTTGAGAATTATTTAACCAAAAAGTTGAGTTATGCTAACTCAATGTTGGTTTATTCATAACCCAACTATTGGGTTTAATTAATATAATGGATATATAATGACTATAATTGTATATTAAGAGTATGTGAAAGTTTGACTTCTATAGGTTAAAAAATAACACCATTTTAACCCAACTGCTGGTTCAGAAAAGGACAAACCCCTTATTTGGGTTATTTTAACTCAACATTTTGGGTAAACATTTTTCAACCCAATTTGTGGGTTGAATTATGGAATCACAAAGTTATGTTATATAACTTGGGGAATGTTGTTCCTAAAAAAATGGTGTGTATAAACATTCAGCGTAAAAATAAATTGTGTATAAAAATTCAGTGTAAAAAATTTCAGTTTATAGAAATTCAGTGTAAAAAATTCAGTGTAAAAAAATTCACTGTACAAAAATTCAGTGTAAAAAAAATGTGTACAAAAATTTAGTGTAAAAAATTCAGTGTATAAAATGATATTAAGAATATGTGAAAGTTTGACTCTATACTTTGTTAACTTGTGTGACGACCTTAAAGTTTTGTAATCAATCAGAAATATATTTATATATTTGGTGGTATTATTTGTACTACATCATCTTTTGCTTTGTTATGAAAACAATATGGAGGTTAATTTGTGTCTTTATTACCAGAGCTTTTTTCTACACTGAATTTCTGTAACTGAAATTTTTACATTTCAATTTTGTGAACTGTTTTTTTTTTACAACAAACTACGCTGAAAATGTCACTAAAAATAATTCAGTGTTTTAGATTTCAGTGTATAAAAATTCAGTGTACAAAAATTCAGTGTAAACATTCAGTGTAAAAAATTCAGTGTAAAAAAATTCACTGTATAAAAATTCAGTGTACAAAAATGCCACTGTTTAAAAATTCAGTGTAAAAAAAAGTTGTGTACAAAAAATCCATCCATCCATCTATTTTCTACCACTTATCCCTTTCGAGGTCACGGGGGGTGCTGGAGCCTATCTCAGCTGCATAAAAATTCAGTGTAAAAAAATTGTGTATTAAAATTAAGTGTAAAAAATGTACTGTATAAAAATTCAGCGTAATAAAATACACTGTATAAAAAAGATTGTAAAAAAAAATACACTGTATAAAAATTCTGTGAAAAAAAATAGTGTATAAAAATTCAGTGTAAAAAAATTAAGTTCATAAAAAATCTGTGTATAAAATTTCAGTGTATAAAAATTCAGTGTAAAAAAATTCCCTGTACGAAAGTTGAATGTTACAGGGTGTAGGTGACAAACCCCAAGATGCAGAGACGGCAGGCTATGTCCAGGAAAACATGATTTCATTTAACACTATAACCAAATACAAACAAAAGGCGCGCACAAGGCGGACAACAAACTTGGCTATGAGCAAAAACTAGCACAAAGGCTAACTGTGTACAAGAAACAAAAACACTGTGACACGAAGGAACTCCGACATGATCAGAGTGAACAGAAGTAGACACAGCTACAACCAGAAGTATTAATGACATCAACAATCAATACTCCAGCCCTGACTGGAGGGCAAAGCAGGACTAAATAGCAGCTGGCTGATTGACAGCAGGTGTGGCCAGGTGCCAATCAGCCACAGCTGAGGGGAAAGAGCACTAAGGGATACAAGCAGGAAATAAAGACAAAATAAGAGCGCTGACAGGAAATAAAGACAGACACAACAGACACAGAGGAAAAACTCAAACATGACCAAACTGTCAAGGACAAGCCTGACATTCAGTGTAATAAAAAGTTGTGTATAAAAATTCAGTGTAAAAAAAAATGCATTGTATAAAAATTCAGCGTAAAAATATTTAGTGTATAAAAATTTTGTGTAAAATATTAATTGCATAAAAATTCAGTGTAAACAAAATTTGTGTACAAAAATGCAGTGTAAAAAAAATCTGTGTACAAAATTCAGTTCATAAAAAATTTGTGTAAAAATTCAGTGTATAAAAATTCAGTGTCACAAAATTAAGTGCATAAAAATTAATTGCATAAAATTTCAGTGTAAAAAATTTTTGTGAATAAATATTCAGTGAATAAAAATTCAGTTGATTGAAAATTCAAAGTAAGAAAAATTCACTGTATAAAAATTCAGTGTAAAAAAAAAAGTTGAGTATTAAAATTCAGTGTAAAAAAAAATCAGTGCTGAAAAATTCATTGTGGACAAAATTTGCTGCTTCAAAAAGCAAAACTCTCTTCCAGTAAATGAAGACTGAAGCAATGGATCCTGTCTCAGAAGCAGCCAATGAGGTGTCAAGTATGAAGTCACATGACATAGGCCTTACGCAACAGCATCAAAAGGCAGCTCATAATCAATCACAATTAACATTTCTACGCAAATGTTTTCTAACTATAGAAACCATTCCAAATTCAGTTCACAAAATTCAAACTCGGAAAATGTGGTTCTATAAATTCAGCTTTGGTTATAAAGACACAACTCAACCTCCATAAAAAATATCATGTTGTGTCAAATATGATACAAACTGAAAATCGTACATGGAAACTGATTGTTGTGAGAGAGGAAAATATATATATATATATATATATATATATATATATATATATATATATATATATATATATATATATATATATATATATATATATATATATATATATATATATTTGTTGAGAAGGACCAATAAAAGCTTCACTTTCAGATAATTGGAGTTTTCTGTTATGTATTTAGTTGAAGTTGTTATGTATTTAGTTGAAGTTGTTATGTATTTAGTTGAAGTTGTTATGTATTTAGTTGAAGTTGTTATGTATTTAATTGAAGTGACACCTGGCAAGTAAAATGATAAATAAATGCGCTTAAATCCCCGACATGAAATCCAATTAGAAGACTTCCACTTTTCATAATCAGCCAGGAACAAAAAGCAATTATCAGACGTTCAGCAGCTCTGACCTTTTTTTTCGTCCCAACATTGATTATTACATGGACAAAACGCTAAGTTGATTTAACATCCTCCATTACCGCCTCGCTGGGAATCCAAATACCAAAAGGTCTGGTGTTCATAAAGCGCTTGTCAGCGCTCATTTACCCCGCTGACCCCACGCTGGATTCATGGCGCCCTCGCACAAAAATAATCATTGCAGAATTGTGCTGAAGACGCCAACAGCGTAGCCCGCCAGGCGACAGCATTCAACACATCTGCACTTCCATTACCCGGATTTGAATCACATTTGCACGCTTTTACTCACTTCCATTACCCGGATTTGACTCACATCTGCACGCTTTTACTCACTTCCATTACCCGGATTTGAATCACATTTGCACGCTTTTACTCACTTCCATTACCCGGATTTGACTCACATCTGCCTGCTTTTACTCACTTCCATTACCCGGATTTGACTCACATCTGCACGCTATTATTCACTTCCATTACCCGGATTTGAATCACATTTGCACGCTTTTACTCACTTCCATTACCCGGATTTGACTCACATTTGCCCGCTTTTACTCACTTCCATTACCCGGATTTGACTCACATCTGCACGCTTTTACTCACTTCCATTACCCGGATTTGACTCACATCTGCCTGCTTTTACTCACTTCCATTACCCGGATTTGACTCACATCTGCACACTTTTACTCACTTCCATTACCCGGATTTGACTCACATCTGCACGCTTTTACTCACTTCCATTACCCGGATTTGACTCACATTTGCCCACTTTTACTCACTTCCATTACCCGGATTTGACTCACATTTGCACGCTTTTACTCACTTCCATTACCCGGATTTGACTCACATTTGCACGCTTTTACTCACTTCCATTACCCGGATTTGACTCACATCTGCCCGCTTTTACTCACTTCCATTACCCGGATTTGACTCACATCTGCACGCTTTTACTCACTTCTATTACCCGGATTTGACTCACATTTGCACGCTTTTACTCACTTCCATTACCCGGATTTGACTCACATTGGCCCGCTTTTACTCACTTCCATTACCCGGATTTGACTCACATCTGCACGCTTTTACTCACTTCCATTACCCGGATTTGACTCACATTGGCCCGCTTTTACTCACTTCCATTACCCGGATTTGACTCACATCTGCACGCTTTTACTCACTTCCATTACCCGGATTTGAATCACATTTGCACGCTTTTACTCACTTCCATTACCCGGATTTGACTCACATTTGCCAGCTTTTACTCACTTCCATTACCCGGATTTGACTCACATCTGCACGCTTTTACTCACTTCCATTACCCGGATTTGACTCACATCTGCCTGCTTTTACTCACTTCCATTACCCGGATTTGACTCACATCTGCACGCTTTTACTCACTTCCATTACCCGGATTTGACTGACATTTGCACGCTTTTACTCACTTCCATTACCCGTATTTGACTCACATTTGCCCCCTTTTACTCACTTCCATTACCCGGATTTGACTCACATCTGCCCGCTTTTACTCACTTCCATTACCCGGATTTGACTCACATTTGCACGCTTTTACTCACTACCATTACCCGGATTTGACTCTTATTTGCACGCTTTTACTCACTTCCATTACCCGGATTTGACTCACATTTGCCCGCTTTTACTCACTTCCATTACCCGGATTTGACTCACATCTGCACGCTTTTACTCACTTCCATTACCCAGATTTGACTCACATCTGCACGCTTTTACTCACTTCCATTACCCGGATTTGACTCACATCTGCACGCTTTTACTCACTTCCATTACCCGGATTTGACTCAGATCTGCACGCTTTTACTCACTTCCATTACCCGGATTTGACTCACATTTGCCCGCTTTTACTCACTTCCATTACCCGGATTTGACTCACATTTGCACGCTTTTACTCACTTCCATTACCCGGATTTGACTCACATGTGCACGCTTTTACTCACTTCCATTACCCGGATTTGACTCACATTTGCCCGCTTTTACTCACTTCCATTACCCGGATTTGACTCACATCTGCACGCTTTTACTCACTTCCATTACCCGGATTTGACTCACATCTGCACGCTTTTACTCACTTCCATTACCCGGATTTGACTCACATCTGCACGCTTTTACTCACTTCCATTACCCGGATTTGACTCACATTTGCCCACTTTTACTCACTTCCATTACCCGGATTTGACTCACATTTGCACGCTTTTACTCACTTCCATTACCCGGATTTGACTCACATTTGCACGCTTTTACTCACTTCCATTACCCGGATTTGACTCACATCTGCACGCTTTTACTCACTTCCATTACCTGGATTTGACTCACATTTGCCCGCTTTTACTCACTTCCATTACCCGCATTTGACTCACATCTGCACGCTTTTACTCACTTCCATTACCCGGATTTGACTCACATCTGCACGCTTTTACTCACTTCCATTACCCAGATTTGACTCACATCTGCACGCTTTTACTCACTTCCATTACCCGGATTTGACTCACATTTGCACGCTTTTACTCACTTCCATTACCTGGATTTGACTCACATCTGCACGCTTTTACTCACTTCCATTACCCGGATTTGACTCACATCTGCCCGCTTTTACTCACTTCCATTACCCGGATTTGACTCACATCTGCCCGCTTTCACTCACTTCCATTACCCGGATTTGACTCACATTTGCACTTTTTTACTCACTTCCATTACCCGGATTTGACTCACATCTGCACGCTTTTACTCACTTCCATTACCCGGATTTGACTCACATCTGCCCGCTTTTACTCACTTCCATTACCCGGATTTGACTCACATTTGCACGCTTTTACTCACTTCCATTACCCAGATTTGACTCACATTTGCACGCTTTTACTCACTTCCATTACCCGGATTTGACTCACATCTGCCTGCTTTTACTCACTTCCATTACCCGGATTTGACTCACATCCGCACGCTTTTACTCACTTCCATTACCCGGATTTGACTCACATCTGCACGCTTTTACTCACTTCCATTACCCGGATTTGACTCACATCTGCACGCTTTTACTCACTTCCATTACCCGTATTTGACTCACATTTGCCCGCTTTTACTCACTTCCATTACCCGGATTTGACTCACATTTGCCCGCTTTTTGTTGTATATCAGAGAAGGGAAGGAGGCGACAACCAGGGCAGGACTGCGGTTTTCAAGGTTTATTTTAAACCGTTGATGAATACGTGGCGTGTGTATGCTACTCAAAGTGAATGAGTGTTGACTATGTGTAATATTAATAATGTAAATGTTACCATGAGTTGTTGTCAGCAAATGTTGGTTGTATCTTTCGTCGTTATCCAAAGGGGCAAGGCGAAGAGGCAGTTCATGGACAGGCAAGAGGTCGTGGGCAAGAGCAGGGCAGCGTGGTCTGGTTCCGAGCAGGGAGGTCGTGGATCGGGGAGAGCAGTCAGGAATCCGGATGGGTATCGAGTGACAAGGCACGATCACGGAGGACAGGGGAGTCACTGTGGAAATACAAAAGGGCATGAACCAGGAGGAAAACACAGAGAGATAGAGCAACCACAAGGACGAGGAAATCACTGGGAAAAGGGAATGGCAGACGTGATGCTTACTAGAAGGTTAGCGACGTTCTGGCAAAGGTTCCTCGGGTCCGCTGGTCTTTATGCCGCTCCCCCTCGTCAAGTCCAGGTGCGTTGATCATTGATTGCTTGCAGGCTTGTTGCTGTGTGGGCGTGTTGTGCTCAGCACGAGCAGAGGCGTGTCTGAGCATGCTGCCAGCAGAGGGGTTAGCAGAGGTGCCTGCAGCTCCAGCTGCAGAGGAAACGTGGGTTCGACTCCGCGTCATGACAGTACCCCCCCCCCCCCTTATGCGAGGCCCCCGACGAGCGCCGGGGAGCATCAGGATTGGCACGGTAGAAATCCTCTAGAAGTGAGGGATCGGCAAGGTAGGAGGCTGGCACCCAAGATCTGTCTTCAGGTCCATATCCCTCCCAGTCGACCAGATAAACGAGCCCCCTACCTTGTCGACGGATCCTGAGGATTTCCTTAACCGTCCAAACCTGATCTCCGTTAGACAAGAACCTAGAGGGTGGGGGGGCAGGGACAGGAGGGGACAGAGCGCTCTCCGCTACCGGTTTAATCTGAGACACATGGACAACTGGATGTCGCTTGACCGAGGGTGGGAGAGCCAATTTAACAGATACAGGATTTATGATCAACATGATGGAGAATGGACCAACATAACGTGGAGCCAATTTCCTTGATGGTACCTGGAGACTGAGGTCCTTAATGAGAAGCATCACTTGTTGTCCAGGTTTATAGGATGGGGCTGGAATGCGATGACAGTTTGCGTTGCGACACATCCTCTCGGATGCCCTTTCCAAAGCTGCACGAGCGGCTCTCCAGACCCTCTGACACCGTCTAATATGAGCCCTTGTTGAGGGCACAGCGATTTCCAGTTCCTGCTGGGAGAACAAGGGGGGTTGATAACCCAATGAGCACTCAAATGGAGACATACCGGTAGCGGAGCTCTTTAAGGAGTTATAGGAAAACTCCACCCAAGGCAGAAACTTGCTCCAGGATGCGGGTTGATGACTGGCGGCACAGCGGAGCATGGTCTCCAAGCTTTGATTCGCCCTCTCAGCCTGCCCGTTGCTTTAGGGATGGTATCCCGATGTGAGGCTGACCGAGGCCCCAATTCCCTTGCAGAAGGCTCTCCAGATTTGTGACGTAAACTGAGGGCCACGGTCAGAGACGATATCCACCGGGATACCATGTTGCTTGACGACGTGTAGAGTGAGGAGATCAGAAGTCTCTGAGGCAGAAGGTAACTTGCACAGCGGAATGAAGTGGGCTGCCTTGGAAAAACGGTCAACAATAGTTAAGATGGTGGTGTTACCTCTAGAGGCTGGAAATCCTGTGACGAAATCCAGTGCAATGTGTGACCAAGGACGGGCAGGAATGGAGAGAGGGTGAAGGACACCAGCGGGAGGCCTGTGTGACGTCTTGCTACGGGCACAAGTAGAACAAGCAGCGATGAACTCATGAGTGTCCTTGGCCATGGATGGCCACCAAAAACGTCTTCGCAGCAGTGATAGAGTTCGTTGAAAACCTGGATGGCAAGAGAACAGGCTGGAGTGCCCCCAATCCAAGACTCTGGGTCGTAGCTCCCGATGTACCAATAGTTTGTTGGGTGGTCCACCTCCTGGTCCTGGATTGGAGCGCAGCACAGATTTTACCAGGTCCTCCACCTTCCAGGTTACCATTCCCACAATGCGAGTGGGAGGAAGGATGGGTTCCGCTACTGATGGACAAGTGGGCTCTCTTACGAATAAACGGGATAGAGCGTCAGCCTTAGTGTTCTTGGATCCTGGCCTGAAAGAGAGCACGTAATTGAAGCGGGAAAAATACTGCTGCCACCTTGCCTGGCGATTGTTGATTCTTTTGGCAGCTCGGATGTGCAGAAGGTTGCTGTGGTCAGTCAGGATCTGGAACTGGTGTCTAGCCCCTTCCAGCCAGTGTCTCCATTCCACCAGGGCCTCGTGGACCGCCAATAATTCTCTATTCCCAGCATCGTAGTTTTGTTCGGCCTGAGTCAGGCGTCTAGAAAAGAAGGCAACAGGATGAATTAATTTGTCATTCTTGGATCTTTGAGAAAGAATAGCCCCAATCCCTGAGTCCGAGGCGTCCACCTCCACCAAGAAGGCAGTGTCCAAGTCAGGGTGGACCAGAATAGGGGCCGAAACAAAACGCTCCTTTAATTCCTCGAAGGCCTTCCTAGCCAAAAGAGTCCATACAAAAGGCACATTAGTTGACGTGAGAGAATGGAGCGGTGCCGCAACCCTACTGAAGTCCTGGATGAATCGTCGGTAGAAGCCGGCGAAGCCGAGGAACCTCCGAAGTTCCGTCCTCGTGGTTGGTTGCGGCCACTTCACCACGGCCTCCACCTTCTTCGGGTCAGGTCTTATGTGACCCCTTTCGACCACAAATCCCAGGAACTCCACTGAAGAGGAGTGGAAGCAGCATTTTTCTGCCTTAACAAATGGGCAATTCTCCAAAAGACGTTGCAGGACACGTCGAACATGTTGCTGGTGATCAGAGAGGTTACGGGAGAAAATCTAAATATCGTCAAGGTACACAACCACGAATTGATCCAGCATGTCCCGGAGGATGTCGTTAACAAGTGTTTGAAAAACTGCAGGTGCGTTAGTAAGGTCCAAAAGGCATTACCCGGTACTCGTAATGCCCCATATGGGTGTTGAAGGCCGTTTTCCACTCGTCTCCCTCTCTGATTCGTACCAGGTGATAGGCGTTACGAAGATCCAGTTTGGTGAATATGGTTGCAGGTGCCAAGGACTCAAAGGAAGAGTTGAGTAGCGGAAGGGGGTACTTGTTTTTGATGGTAATGTTGTTAAGATGACGGTAATCAATGCAGGGTCGAAGGGACCCGTCCTTCTTGGCCACGAAAAAGAATCCCGCCGCCAGTGGAGACTTGGACGGGGTAATGATGCCCGAGGCAAGGCCTTCTGTACTTCCTCATCGCTTCCTTCTCTGGAAGAGACATATTGTAAAGGCGGCTAGACGGCAGGGTAGCGTTAGGAAGTAGTTCAATGGCACAGTCGTAGGGTCTATGAGGGGGTAGTCCCAGAGCACGTACCTTGCTGAAGACCTCGGCTAGGTCATGGTAGCAAGCAGGAACCATGGATAGATCGGCCTGGGGAGTCGGGGTAGTGGAGTGGTGGACCGGAGGAGACGCTGACCCCAGACAATTGGCCATGCAGGGTGTGCTCCAGGCTAGGATTCTGCCGGAAGTCCAGGAAATATGGGGATTGTGGTGACGAAGCCAAGATCTTCCAAGCACAAGTGGGGCTACTGGAGCTTCCAGCACCCATAGGCTGATGGTCTCCTTGTGGTTACCAAAAATGGTCATGGAAAGGGGCTCTGTGCGGTACTTGATGGGGCCCAATGGCCGTCCATCCAGGGCCTGTGCTGACAGCGTTTTGTCCAGGGAGATCAGGGGAATGCCCATCTGCCGGGCGAATTTGTAGTCCAAAAGACTTTCGTCAGCTCCAGAGTCCACAAATGCCTGTACTTGAATGCTCCTCTTGTCCCAGGCCAGAATAGCGGGTAGCAGTATGTCGGGGTTTTCTTCATTACGGGGGAATAAAGTATGGCTCACCAGGACTGCCATAGATGTACTAGGGGAGCGGTCTGGTTCCACTTCTGCCTTGAAGGTAGGCAGAGTTTGGCTCCTAGAGGCAGCTCTCTGGTCTCGCTCTGCTGCTCGCTCACAAAGTCTTAGGTCAAATTGGAGGGCCAGTTCGATGAGATCTCTGCAGGACGTGGGTCTGTCCCTCAGTAGACCGTCCTTGATTTCCTCAGAAAGACCGCGACGGAATGCGCTTTGGAGCGCCCGGTCACCCCAACCGCTGTCTGCCGCCAAAGTCCGGAACTCTAAGGTGTAGGCTGCCACAGAGCGGAATCCCTGCGAGATGGAGTGCAGACGTCCGGCCGCGTCCCCCCCATCCTTGGGGTGATCAAAAACAGCCCGAAATTCAGCACGGAAGGCAGAATAGTCGGAGTTAAGCCCAACGGTCCTGTCGACTGCAGCTGTAGCCCACTTGAGAGCCGGACCGGAAAGTAAGGAAAAAATAAATGCTATTCTGGCGCCGTCGGAGGAATAACGGGAGGGCTGGTGACGGAAAATGAGGTCACATTGAACCAAAAACCCTCTACAAAGTTCAAAGTCCCCTTCAAAGGGTTTAGGGCTGGCAATTCTGGGCTCACGTGCCAAAATGCTGTTTTCGGGTCCAAGGACTGGAGAAGCACGAGGAGGTACCACCGGTCCAGAACTGGCCCCGGGGCACATGTTGTCCTGCCTGGAATATAGTCTGGTGAAGGCTATCTCTAGATGATCCTCAAGGGCAGTAAACCGAACCTGATGTTCGCTAACAACGGAGCTAAGGATAGCTAGGTCGGAAGATATGGCTATCTGGGCCTGGGGCTTGCCGTTGTCGCCTGGTTCCGACATGTTGTTGGCCAGAACGTACTGTTGTATATCAGAGAAGGGAAGGAGGCAACAACCAGGGCAGGACTGCGGTTTTCAAGGTTTATTTTAAACCTTTGATGAATACGTGGCGTGTGTATGCTACTCAAAGTGAATGAGTGTTGACTATGTGTAATATTAATAATGTAAATGTTACCATGAGTTGTTGTCAGCAAATGTTGGTTGTATCTTTCGTCGTTATCCAAAGGGGCAAGGCGAAGAGGCAGTTCATGGACAGTAGTGATGGGTCCGGCAACACCGATGCATCGGCGCATGCGTCGAGCTCATAGAGCGATACCCTGTGTCGGTGCGCGTATCGCTTTTAGAAAGTCACGTGACCGAACACGAGCTGTTTTGGTCACGTGACCACTCATGAGCTGTTCTGGTCACGTGACCGCTCATGAACTGTATCGCACTGACGCCTGCGCGTCAAACTGTTTATTAGGAAGCGGCGCAACACCGTTAGGGCCGCTTGTTGTCACTGTCACTCAAAGTTGCATTTCAAAATTACACAGAATAAATGTGTTTATTTTGTTTAGAATTCAGATGGGTTTGATTTGGTGCGCGGCATATATTGGCTGTGCGGCGCACGGTGTGCGCGGAGGACGCTTGAGCACTGATTGCGCAGGCGCGCACCTTAGAGGGAATGTTGCTCACAGGGCACAGAGGAGGCGTCAATGCGATACAGTTCGCGTATCGGTCACGTGACCAAAGCAGCTCATGATCGGTCACGTGACTTTCTAAAAGCGGTACGCGCACCGACACAGGGTTTCGCTATATGAGCTCGACGCATGCGCCTATGCATCTGTGTTGCAGGACACATCACTACTGTTACTAGAGTAGGTAAAGGAATGACGGCGTGGCGAAGTTGGTAGCGTGGCCGTGCCAGCAATCGGTTACTGGGGTTCAATCCCCACCTTCTACCATCCTAGTCATGATACATGTTCACATTATTTGACTGTATCTAAAAAAGATAACAATATATTTTTATTTAAATGAAGATATTAAATAATCCTAAATGAAATACAATGACTTGGTTTATATTATTGTATATACTAGGTCATAAAATCAGTGTCAGTTGAGTCGGTCCATAGGTTGCCTGTAGGGATTTTGAATGTCCAGCAGATGTCAGTATTTAGTGACACAGTATCGACACAGTATCAATACAGTTTTGCAATGTGTCGAAACGCTTCATGAGGCCTCATCAACCCATCACTAATGGACAGGCAAGAGGTCGTGGGCAAGAGCAGGGCAGCGTGGTCTGGTTCCGAGCAGGGAGGTCGTGGATCGGGGAGAGCAGTCAGGAATCCGGATGGGTATCGAGTGACAAGGCACGATCACGGAGGACAGGGGAGTCACTGTGGAAATACAAAAGGGCATGAACCAGGAGGAAAACACAGAGAGATAGAGCAACCACAAGGACGAGGAAATCACTGGGAAAAGGGAATGCCAGACGTGATGCTTACTGGAAGGTTAGCGACGTTCTGGCAAAGGTTCCTCGGGTCCGCTGGTCTTTATGCCGCTCCCCCTCGTCAAGTCCAGGTGCGTTGATCATTGATTGCTTGCAGGCTTGTTGCTGTGTGGGCGTGTTGTGCTCAGCACGAGCAGAGGCGTGTCTGAGCATGCTGCCAGCAGAGGGGTTAGCAGAGGTGCCTGCAGCTCCAGCTGCAGAGGAAACGTGGGTTCGACTCCGCGTCATGACACTTTTACTCACTTCCATTACCCGGATTTGACTCACATCTGCACGCTTTTACTCACTTCCATTACCCGGATTTGACTCACATCTGCACGCTTTTACTCACTTCCATTACCCGGATTTGACTCACATTTGCCCGCTTTTACTCACTTCTATTACCCGGATTTGACTCACATCTGCACGCTTTTACTTACTTCCATTACCCGGATTTGAGTCGGGTGCAGGAGAGTCGGCCGTTAGACACCTTGGAATCCGCGTCGCTGCCTTTCCTGTTCATCACCTAAAAGATGGTTACCTTTCAGAATAAAAGCAATGCAAACGGTGCTGGTCAAAAGTCACAATGGACCAGGGCTGGACCATTATGGCAAAAAAAATATATATTTTGACTGATCACAATTATAACACAATTATTCATTCGTTTGAAAAGGTGAGTATTTATTGTACCTCCAATACTCAGCCTTAAAAATCATTTAAAAGAGCAACGGATATAAATTAGTAATAATTAAACAAGTACAATAATAATAGTAACAACAATAAATTAATACAACAATAGCAATATATAACAAATTTAAAAGAATGTGTATTCCATGTTTTACCTTTAATATTTATTTGACCATCATAGTGTGTGTGTGTGTGTGTGTGTGTGTGTGTGTGTGTGTGTGTGTGTGTGTGTGTGTGTGTGTGTGTGTGTGTGTGTGTGTGTGTGTGTGTGTGTGTGTGTGTGCTTGTTGTGCCATCAATCAAATGTCCAACAAATCCTCACATTCATTAGTGCAACACAGCTTATGACCAATAGTTGGAGTCAAAGCAACGTTTGATGTTCAATAAGTGTTTTTTTAAGCCTTTATTTTGTTAACGCAGTCAGACCGGGTGTACAGGCGCTGTTATTGTGAAGGAGGGAAGTGTGTGGCTCTTATTGTGAAGGAGGGAAGTGTGTGGCTCTTATTGTGAAGGAAGGAAGTGTGTGGCTCTTATTGTGAGATAATGTGTTACTACATTATATATATACTTGCAGTGTGTATATTGTACATATTACACATTGTTATGAAGGTGTCTATTACTACATTATATATATACTTGCAGTGTGTATATTGTACATATTACATATTGTTATGAAGGTGTCTGTTACTACATTATATATATACTTGCAATGTGTATATTGTACATATTGTTATGAAGGTGTCTGTTACTACATTATATATATACTTGCAATGTGTATATTGTACATATTGTTATGAAGGTGTCTGTTACTACATTATATATATACTTGCAGTGTGTATATTGTACATATTGTTATGAAGGTGTCTGTTACTACATTATATATATACTTGCAGTGTGTATATTGTACATATTACATATTGTTATGAAGGTGTCTATCACTACATTATATATATACTTGCAGTGTGTATATTGTACATATTACATATTGTTATGAAGGTGTCTGTTACTACATTATATATATATATACTTGCAGTGTGTATATTGTACATATTACATATTGTTATGAAGGTGTCTGTTACTACATTATATATATACTTGCAGTGTGTATATTGTACATATTGTTATGAAGGTGTCTGTTACTACATTATATATATACTTGCAGTGTGTATATTGTACATATTGTTATGAAGGTGTCTGTTACTACATTATATATATACTTGCAGTGTGTATATTGTACATATTACATATTGTTATGAAGGTGTCTATTACTACATTATATATATACTTGCAGTGTGTATATTGTACATATTACATATTGTTATGAAGGTGTCTGTTACTACATTATATATATATATATATATATATATATATATATATATATATATATATATATATATATATATATATATATATATATATATATATATATATATATATATATATATATTTATATATATATATATATACTTGCAGTGTGTATATTGTACATATTACATATTGTTATGAAGGTGTCTGTTACTACATTATATATATATATATACTTGCAGTGTGTATATTGTACATATTACATATTGTTATGAAGGTGTCTATTACTACATGATATATATACTTGCAGTGTGTATATTGTACATATTACATATTGTTATGAAGGTGTCTGTTACTACATTATGTATATACTGTCATGACTGGGTTCTTGGGTTTTGCTTCTCCGGAAGGCAAAGGAAAATTGGCGCGGGCAAGGCGTGAATTTAAATACATTATTTATTTTTTAACACTAATAAACTACAAAAAAAGGAAGCAAACGAAAGGCGCACACAAAGGCGGAAATACCAACTTGACTATGAAACAAAAGACATGCACGTGGGCACAAAAACTATGAACAATAAAACAAAAACACTAACTGTGGCATAAATGAACAAAACTTACTTGGTAAAGAACTGTGACAAGACATGGAGCAGAGTGATGAAATAGTGTGAGGACGCCAGCCCGAACAACAGAAACAGACAGATTTAAATAGTGATGTGATCAGTGAAAACAGGTGCGTGAATCGAAACGTGAAACAGGTGCGTGACAAGACAGGTGAAAACTAATGGGTGACCATGGAAACCAAACCAAACAAGGAAGTGCACAAAATGTCCGAAACCAAATCCGAACATGACTAAAACAAAACATGATCACAGACATGACAGAGCCCCCCCCCCCCTTACGGACAGATCCCAGATGTCCAAAACAAGCAAAACAAGGCAGGATCGAGAGTCATGGGAGGGCGGGAGGGGGACATGGCGGTGGGTCGCCAGACCAGGTGTCCCCAAAATCCACCGGGGCAGGATCAGGTGGCGGCGACGCGTAGACCGCCGCTGTACCTGACGAGGTGGGCGACCCGGGAATGGCCATATCCATGGCCGACGAGGAGGTGGGCGCACTTGGCGTGGCGGCCGACCAGGTAGTGGCCACATCCATGGCCGACGAGGAGGTCGGCGTACCTGGCGTGGCGGACGCCCATAGACTGGCCACATCCATGGCCGACGAGAAGGCAGGCGCTTCGTCGACGTGGCAGTCGCAGATGACGAAGCTTGGCGTGGTGCGTCGGGCGGCAAAGCTTGGCGTGGCGTGTCCTGGCAGCGTGGGTCTTGGTCTTGGCAGTCTTGGTCTTGGCAGTCTTGGTGTTGGTAGTCTTGGCAGTCTTGGCAGTCTTTGCAGTCTTGGCAGTCTTGGTCGTCTTGGTCTTGGGGTGGTGTGTCTTGGTCTTGGCGTGGTGTGTCTTGGTCTTGGCGTGAGGGGTCTTGGTCTTGGCGTGAGGGGTCTTGGTCTTGGCGTGAGGGGTCTTGGTCTTGGCTTGAGGGGTCTTGGTCTTGGCTTGAGGGGTCTTGGACTTGGTCTTGGCTTGAGGGGTCTTGGACTTGGTCTTGGCTTGAGGGGTCTTGGACTTGGTATGAGGGGTCTTGGACTTGGTCTTGGCTTGAGGGGTCTTGGACTTGGTCTTGGCTTGAGGGGTCTTGGACTTGGTCTTGGCGTGGAGCTGCGACTGGCGGCACTTGGTGTCGTGGAGCTGCGACTGGCGGCACTTGGCGTTGTGGAGCTGCGACTGGCGGCACTTGGCGTCGTGGAGCTGCGACTGGCGGCACTAGGCGTCGTGGAGCTGCGACTGGCGGCACTAGGCGGCGTGGAGCTGCGACTATATATATATACTTGCAGTGTGTATATTGTACATATTACATATTGTTATGAAGGTGTCTGTTACTACATGATATATATACTTGCAGTGTGTATATTGTACATATTACATATTGTTATGAAGGTGTCTGTTACTACATGATATATATACTTGCAGTGTGTATATTGTACATATTACATATTGTTATGAAGGTGTCTGTTACTACATTATATATATACTTGCAGTGTGTATATTGTACATATTACATATTTTTATGAAGGTGTCTGTTACTACATGATATATATACTTGCAGTGTGTATATTGTACATATTACATATTGTTATAAAGGTGTCTGTTACTACATTATATATATACTTGCAGTGTGTATATTGTACATATTACATATTGTTATGAAGGTGTCTGTTACTACATTATATATATATACTTGCAGTGTGTATATTGTACATATTACTAATTGTTATGAAGGTGTCTGTTACTACATTATATATATACTTGCAGTGTGTATATTGTACATATTACATATTGTTATGAAGGTGTCTGTTACTACATGATATATATACTTGCAGTGTGTATATTGTACATATTACATATTGTTATGAAGGTGTCTGTTACTACATTATATATATACTTGCAGTGTGTATAATGTACATATTACATATTGTTATGAAGGTGTCTGTTACTACATTATATATATACTTGCAGTGTGTATATTGTACATATTACATATTGTTATGAAGGTGTCTGTTACTACGTTATATATATACTTGCAGTGTGTATATTGTACATATTACATATTGTTATGAAGGTGTCTGTTACTTCATTATATATATACTTGCACTGTGTATATTGTACATATTACATATTGTTATGAAGGTGTCTGTTACTACATACTTGCAGTGTGTATATTGTGCATATTACATATTGTTATGAAGGTGTCTGTTACTACATTATATATATACTTGCGGTGTGTATATTGTACATATTACATATTGTTATGAAGGTGTCTGTTACTACATTATGTATATATACTTGCAGTGTGTATATTGTACATATTACATATTGTTATGAAGGTGTCTGTTACTACATTATATATATACTTGCAGTGTGTATATTGTACATATTACATATTGTTATGAAGGTGTCTGTTACTACATTATGTATATACTTGCAGTGTGTATATTGTACATATTACATATTGTTATGAAGGTGTCTGTTACTACATTATATATATACTTGCAGTGTGTATATTGTACATATTACATATTGTTATGAAGGTGTCTGTTACTACTACATTATATATATACTTGCAGTGTGTATATTGTACATATTACATAATGTTATGAAGGTGTCTGTTACTACATGATGTATATACTTGCAGTGTGTATATTGTACATATTACATATTGTTATGAAGGTGTCTGTTACTACATGATATATATATATATACTTGCAGTGTGTATATTGTACATATTACATATTGTTATGAAGGTGTCTGTTACTACATTATATATATACTTGCAGTGTGTATATTGTACATATTACATATTGTTATGAAGGTGTCTGTTACTACATTATATATATACTTGCAGTGTGTATATTATACATATTACCTATTGTTATGAAGGTGTCTGTTACTACATTATATACATATATACTTGCAGTGTGTATATTGTACATATTACATATTGTTATGAAGGTGTCTGTTACTACTACATTATATATATACTTGCAGTGTGTATATTGTACATATTACATATTGTTATGAAGGTGTCTGTTACTACATTATATATATACATGCAGTGTGTATATTGTACATATTACATATTGTTATGAAGGTGTCTGTTATTACATTTTATATATATACTTGCAGTGTGTATATTGTACATATTACATAATGTTATGAAGGTGTCTGTTACCACATTGTATATATACTTGCAGTGTGTATATTGTACATATTACATATTGTTATGAAGGTGTCTGTTACCACATTATATATATACTTGCAGTGTGTATATTGTACATATTACATATTGTTATGAAGGTGTCTGTTACCACATTATATATATACTTGCAGTGTGTATATTGTACATATTACATATTGTTATGAAGGTGTCTGTTACTACATTATATATATACTTGCAGTGTGTACATTGTACATATTATATATTGTTATGAAGGTGTCTGTTACTACATTATATATATACTTGCAGTGTGTATAATGTACATATTACATATTGTTATGAAGGTGTCTGTTACTACATGATATATATATACTTGCAGTGTGTATATTGTACATATTACATATTGTTATGAAGGTGTCTGTTACTACATGATATATGTACTTGCAGTGTGTATATTGTACATATTACATATTGTTATAGGTGTCTGTTACTACATGATATATATACTTGCAGTGTGTATATTGTACATATTACATATTGTTATGAAGGTGTCTGTTACTACATTGTATATATACTTGCAGTGTGTATATTGTACATATTACATATTGTTATGAAGGTGTCTGTTACTACATTATATATATACTTGCAGTGTGTATATTGTACATATTACATATTGTTATGAAGGTGTCTGTTACTACATTATATATATATACTTGCAGTGTGTATATTGTACATATTACTAATTGTTATGAAGGTGTCTGTTACTACATGATATATGTACTTGCAGTGTGCATATTGTACATATTACATATTGTTATGAAGGTGTCTGTTACTACATTATATATATACTTGCAGTGTGTATATTCTACATATTACATATTGTTATGAAGGTGTCTGTTACTACATTATATATATACTTGCAGTGTGTATATTCTACATATTACATATTGTTATGAAGGTGTCTGTTACTACATTATATATATATATACTTGCAGTGTGTATATTGTACATATTACATATTGTTATGAAAGTGTCTGTTACTACATGATATATATACTTGCAGTGTGTATATTGTACATATTACATATTGTTATGAAGGTGTCTGTTACTACATTATATATATATACTTGCAGTGTGTATATTGTACATATTACATAATGTTATGAAGGTGTCTGTTACTACATTATATATATTTATATACTTGCAGTGTGTATATTGTACATATTACATATTGTTATGAAGGTGTCTGTTACTACATGATATATATACTTGCAGTGTGTATATTGTACATATTACATATTGTTATGAAGGTGTCTGTTACTACATTATATATATACTTGCAGTGTGTACATTGTACATATTATATATTGTTATGAAGGTGTCTGTTACTACATGATATATATATACTTGCAGTGTGTATATTGTACATATTACATATTGTTATGAAGGTGTCTGTTACTACATGATATATATACTTGCAGTGTGTATATTGTACATATTACATATTGTTGTGAAGGTGTCTGTTACTACATGATATATATACTTGCAGTGTGTGTATTGCAGAGGTGTGGACTCGAGTCACATGACTTGGACTCGAGTCAGACTCGAGCCATGAATTTGATGACTTTAGACTCGACTTGACAAAATGTAAAGAGACTTGCAACTCGACTTAGACTTTAACATCAATGACTTGTGACTTCACTTGGACTTGAGCCTTTTGACTTGACATGACTTGCTATTTTCCCCAAAACCCAAAGCTTAAAAAGTTATTTGGGAGCGCTCCGTATCTTTCATTTTGTACGTATGTGTCTGTCTATCAGCATGTGTGCTGCTTGTCAGCTGGTGTGCTGTCAGTACAACAGCCAATCAAATTAGTTCTACGTTGTTTTCATCACACAGCATTCATCCAATCAAATTGCAGGACAACCACCGAACAAGAGTTGTCAAACAATGCGGCAGTGAGAAACAATTATGCCGAAGTTGGTTTCGTTCGGGTATAAAAACTACGACTTGGTCAACAAAAAACGAATTGCGTATGCAAATCACGCAGTTCGAATATTACAGACGGAGACGCAACAACTTCCAACTTCGTTCGACATCTGAAGTTGCACAAAGAAGGGTAAGTTTTGAATGTAAGATAACGTTTATTGGCTAAGTAACATGACTTTTATTTGCTGTGTAGTTAAATCAGTGAGGCTGTAAACTCACTGCTAACGTTATAACCATAGACATCTTATAAGGGTACGCAGCATCGAGCGCTACTGCCTACAGGCGCAGACGAGACGCGGGGCCGCCATCTTGAAGTGGTGATCCGCTCCACTCAGTGCAATTGATTTGTCAGGAGCAATGAACTGTCAGCGCATTTAATTCATTTTACCTCACTGAATACCACTGATTTTCACGCGGTTTTTTGTCATACGTGTAGCTATGATAACGGACACATGTTTTGGCGAGTTTTATTATTCATAGTTTGCTTAACAGTAATATAATATTCTTATACGCTATAAGTGACCAGACGTCCGAGATCAAAACTGGGAATATAATCCCAGAGAAGGGGGAAAAAACGGTAAGCTATTTTTAAATTGAAGAAACAATATGATTAGGTTATATATACATGCGTATATACTACATAAACAATGTATGAATACATTAGATATCTATATATCTTAGGGACCTATAGACTGTATCTCTGTTGCTGCAGCAGCAGAGAGTTTATTCTGTCTTGACACTTTGTATTGATATTTTGTATTACATTCTTCCCTTAAATGATAATGTTTACAGTGATTGTTATGTATGTATTTTTTATGTATGTCGCTTTGGATAAAAGCGTCTGCCAAATACTTAAACATATATAAACACCTGAAAGTCATTATACCAGCTAAAACCACCAATTTGTTTCACTGGATTCAGAATAAAACCAAATGCTGTCTTACCCAACAATGTTAGTATTTGAATATTGTTACTTGAAGACTTATTCCTGGTTACAATTATACTGTTAAGAAAGTATTGTCTTATATTTTGCCTAAAATGAGAATGCATCATAATCAGTGGTGGCTGGTGAATTTTGTTTTAGGTGGGGCTGAAAGTTTGTAAACCAAACCCCTGTAGGGGTGTCATCCTCCCCCAGAAGATTTTTGTGATTTTCACATACAAATATTGAAGATCTTTGCTCCTTCTCAAATCTGTGGTAATATTATTTTCATAAAATACAACCAATAGTATGTTAATGTTTGTTTTTGCAAATGTGTTTATTCTGTAAAGGAATGAGTTAAATGTTTAAAATTGTTTAAACTACTGAAATGACTGGTTAATAGTGCTATTATGAATTGCAATGTCAGCACTATTTTTTTTCCTGCAATTTCAAATGCACTTGTTTTAATAAATAAATACAGCGTTTTAGAAGCATACACAATCTGTGTAAAAATATTAGTCTGTGGTTAAAAGGACTTGAAAGGACTCGAAACTCAAAATGCAGGACTTGGGACTCGACTTGAGACTTTCCAGTCTTGACTTTGGACTTGACTCTGGACTTGCCTGTCTTGACTCGGGACTTGACTCGAGACTTGAGGGCAAAGACTTGAGACTTACTTGTGACTTGCAAAGCAATGACTTGGTCCCACCTCTGGTGTATTGTACATATTACATAATGTTGTGAAGGTGTCTGTTACTACATTATATATATACTTGCAGTGTGTATATTGTACATATTACATATGGTTATGAAGGTGTCTGTTACTACATGATATATATACTTGCAGTGTGTATATTGTACATATTACATATTGTTATGAAGGTGTCGGTTACTACATGATATATATAAGGCAAGAATGATTTGTAAGCTGCCAGAGGAAATAGGAAGGTGTAAAATGGATTAGAGGGTATGTCCCATTTATGGATTAGAGGGTATGTCCCACTTCTGGATTAGAGGGTATGTCCCACTTCTGGATTGTCTGGTGGAGCACATCTCATGGAAGCCAACCTCCAGCAATGTGTTGTATGATGGATGATGGTGCCGAAGGGAGCGCCGGACAGGTCACGCCCTTCCACCTCGGCGGCCGGGGATGGCTCGGCCGGCCGCACGCCGCTTGCATCATTACTCCGCCTCGGCCTGGACCTCCGGTGCCACCCTGATTGATGGGCTCCAGCAGGCCCGGTGGAGGCCTTCCATGCCGGGCCATCCATCTTGGAGTCGGTGGTAGGGAGCGTCTTAATTGCCAGCGCCTGATGAAAAAGGCCTTGATGAGTCAATAATGTTCCCGTGTGATCGTTGGCCGTCTCTTCAATGAGCGCCAGGCAGGTGGAGGTACATCTTCATAGCTTGCAAAACTCCTTTTAACAAGCCCTGAAACCTTCTAGAAGGGTCTACTGCATGGGTCACCAACGCGGTGCCCGCGGGCACCAGGTAGCCCGTAAGGACCAGATGAGTAGCCCGCTGGCCTGTTCTAAAAATAGCTCAAATAGCAGCACTTACCAGTTAGCTGCCTCTATATTTTACATTTTATTTATTTACTAGCAAGCTGGTCTCGCTTTGTCCGACATTTTTAATTCTAAGAGAGACAAAACTCAAATAGAATTTGAAAATCCAAGAAAATATTTTAAAGTCTTGGTCTTCACTTGTTTAAATAAATTCATTATTTTTTTTACTTTGCTTCTTATAACTTTCAGAAAGACAATTTTAGAGAAAAAATACAACCTTAAAAATTATTTTAGGATTTTTAAACACATATACCTTTTTACCTTTTAAATTCCTTCCTGACAATTTAAATTAATGTTCAAGTAAAAAAAAATGTATTGTAAAAAATAATAAATACATTTTAATTTAATTCTTCATTTTAGCTTCTGTTTTTTTGCCGAAGAATATTTGTGAAATATTTCTTTAAACTTATTATGATTAAAATTAAAAAAAAAATATTCTGGCAAATCTAGAAAATCTGTAGAATCAAATTTAAATCTTATTTCAAAGTCTTTTGAATTTCTTTTAAAAATTTTGTTCTGGAAAATCTAGAAGAAATAATGATTTGTCTTTGTTAGAAATATAGCTTGGTCCAATTTGTTATATATTCTATCAAAGTGTAGATTGGATTTTAACCTATTTAAAACATGTCATCAAAATTCTAAAAGTAATCTTAATCAGGAAAAATGACTAATGATGTTCCATAAATTATTTTTTTTATTTTTTCAAAAAGATTCAAATTAGCTAGTTTTTCTCTTCTTTTTTCGGTTGAATTTTGAATTTTAAAGAGTCGAAATTGAAGATAAACTATGTTTAAAAATTTAATTGTCATTTTTTTCGTGTTTTGTCCTCTTTTAAACCGTTCAATTAAGTGTAAATATCATTAATTATTAATAAATAAATGATAAATGGGTTATACTTGTATAGCGCTTTTCTACCTTCAAGGTACTCAAAGCGCTTTGACAGTATTTCCACATTCACCCATTCACACACACATTCACACACTGACGGTGGGAGCTGCCATGCAAGGCGCTAACCAGCAGCCATCAGAGGCAAAGGGTGAAGTGTCTTGCCCAATCAGTGGCCTAGTGGTTAGAGTGTCCGCCCTGAGATCGGTAGGTTGGAGTTCAAATCCCAGCCGAGTCATACCAAGGACTATAAAAATGGGACCCATAACCTCCCTGCTTGGCACTCAGCATCAAGGGTTGGAGTTGGGGGTTAAATCACCAAAATGATTCCCGGGCGCGGCGCCGCTGCTGCCCACTGCTCCCCAAGGGGATGGGTCAAATGCAGAGGACACATTTCACCACATCTAGTGTGTGTGTGACAATCATTGGTACTTTAATCTTTAATCTTAAACCAAGGACACAACGGACGTGACTAGGAAGGTAGAAGGTGGGAATTGAACCCTGTGCCAGCAACACTCCAATTGCTGGCACAGCCGCTCTACCAACTTCGCCACATAGAGTTAAAGGTAAATTGAGCAAATTGGCTATTTCTGGCAATTTATTTAAGTGTGTATCAAACTGGTAGCCCTTCACATTAATCACTACCCAAGAAGTAGCTCTTGGTTCAAAAAGGTTGGTGACCCCTGGTCTAGTGGAATGTGGATGAAGAACTTCAACACCTGTTTCATTCATGTTGATTATGCAATTATAGTCAATTACATTAATTGAAGGTCTTTTCTTGGCTGACGGCCATAAAACACAATAGGTGTGTTATTGTTTGTGCTGTGGCGCCATCTTTTGGACTAGTTGGCTCACTGCAGGTACTGCTGTGTCCTGTTTAGACTTGAGCTTTTCCACTCTAGGCAGAAGTGTCGTCCGCTCTTCTAGCCGTCCATAGCGTTTCTCCACGTACGGATTCTTCATTCATCATTTTACAATATAACTAAAACTATCGTCCCACGTGTGACGTCTGCAGGAGTGTTTTCATGCGTATTTGTTGTACGTGCTGTCGTAATGTAATCAAGCTACAGTCGTTAGCATTAGCTAATATGTCTATGTTAGTATTATTAACTTACAATGACATCATTTTTGTATTGTTTCACTTTCACAAATTCCTCAGTGAATTCAGCAAAACATCAGCGTGGAGTTATTGAGTCTGTTTAGCTGATTGGAGAGCTAGCTTGCGCAGCTAGTGGCTCCATGACCATGACTTCTGTTTTGTTTGATCAGCCGTTTTACTGCCGTGTTACAGACACCGTTTAGAAACAATTAAGGTATGTAAATAAACATTTACAGAATATTTCTGTGTAAACAACTCATTTCACAACGTATATATCTGCCACTTATAGTCCGATTCCGCTTATTTATGGAAAAATATTTTTTCCATTGACTCTTTGATTTTATAATTTTTTTTGGTCTTCTAGTCGTCCATAGCGTTTCTACTCGTATGGATTCTTCATTCATCACTCCAAGTGACGTTTGTAAGTTTTACAATATAACTAAAACAATTATTTCTTATGAGTGTTTTCATGCATATTTTTACATGCTATCGTAATGGTGAAATACTAAAATGTTCACTGTGTTAGTATTATTAACTTACATTCTTTTTGTATTGTTTCACTTTCACAAATTCCTCAGTAAATTCAGCAAAACATCAGCGTGGAGTTATTGAGTCTGTTTAACTGATTGGAGAGCTAGCTTGCGCAGCTAGTGGGTCCGTGACCATGACTTCTGTTTTGTTTGATCAGCTGTTTTACTGCCGTGTTACAGACACCGTTTGGAAACAATTAAGGTATATAAATAAACATTTACAGAATATTTCTGTGTAAATAACTCATTTCACAACGTATATATCTGCCACTTATAGTCCGATTCCGCTAATTTATGGAAAAATATTTTTTCCATAGAATATCTTTGATTTTATAATTTTTTTGGTCTTCTAGTCGTCCATAGCGTTTCTACTCGTATAGATTATTCATTCATCACTCCAAGTGACGTTTGTAAGTTTTACAATGTAACTAAAACAATTATTTCTTACTAAAGTGTCCCATGTGTGATGTCTGTAGGAGTGTTTTCATGCATATTTCTACATGCTATCTTAATGGTGATATGCTAACACGTTTACTGTGTTAGTATTATTAACTTACAATGACATTCTTTTTGTATTGTTTCACTTTCACAAATTCCTCAGTAAATTCAGCAAAACGTCAGCGTGGAGTTATTGAGTCTGTTTAGCTGATTGGAGAGCTAGCTTCAATCAATCAATCAATCAATGTTTATTTATATAGCCCTAAATCACAAGTGTCTCAAAGGGCTGTACAAGCCACAACGACATCCTCGGTACAGAGCCCACATACGGGCAAGGAAAAACTCACCCCAGTGGGACGTCGGTGAATGACTATGAGAAACCTTGGAGAGGACCGCATATGTGGGTAACCCCCCCCCGTCTAGGGGAGACCGAAAGCAATGGATGTCGAGTGGGTCTGACATAACATTGTGAAAGTCCAGTCCACAGTGGATCCAACACATCAGCGGGAGTCCAGTCCACAGCGGGACCAACAGGAAACCATCCCGAGCGGAGACGGGTCAGCAGCGCAGAGATGTCCCCAACCGATGCACGGGCTAGCGGTCCACCCGGGGTCCCGACTCTGGACAGCCAGCACTTCATCCATGGCCACCGGACCTATGCAACTCCCCCTCGCAAGGGACAGGGGAGAAGAGGAGAGAAGAAAAGAAACGGCAGATCAACTGGTCTAAAAAAAGGGGGGTCTATTTAAAGGCTAGATTATACAAATGAGTTTTAAGATGGGACTTAAATGCTTCTACTGAGGTAGCATCTCTAACTGTTACCGGGAGGGCATTCCAGAGTACTGGAGCCCGAATAGAAAACGCTCTATAGCCCGCAGACTTTTTTTTGGCTCTGGGAATCACTAATAAGCCGGAGTTCTTTGAACGCAGATTTCTTGTCGGGACAATACATTGTACAATACAATCGGTGAGATAGGCTGGAGCTAAACCGTGTAGTATTTTATACGTAAGTAGTAAAACCTTAAAGTCGCATCTTAAGTGCACAGGAAGCCAGTGCAAGTGAGCCAGTATAGGCGTAATATGATCAAACTTTCTTGTTTTTGTCAAAAGCCTTGCAGCCGCATTTTGTACCAACTGTAATCTTTTAATGCTAGACATAGGGAGACCCGAAAATAATACGTTACAGTAATCGAGACGAGACGTAACGAACGCATGAATAATGATCTCAGCGTCGCTAGTGGACAAGATGGAACGAATTTTAGCGATATTACGGAGATGAAAGAAGGCCGTTTTAGTAACACTCTTAATGTGTGACTCAAACGAGAGAGTTGGGTCGAAGATAATACCCAGATTCTTTACCGAGTCGCCTTGTGTAATTGTTTGGTTGTCAAATGTTAAGGTGGTATTATTAAATAGATGTTGGTGTCTAGCAGGACCGATAATCAGCATTTCCGTTTTCTTAGCGTTGAGTTGCAAAAAGTTAGCGGACATCCATTGTTTAATTTCATTAAGACACGCCTCCAGCTGACTACAATCCGGCGTGTTGGTCAGCTTTAGGGGCATGTAGAGTTGAGTGTCATCAGCATAACAGTGAAAGCTAACACCGTACTTGCGTATGATGTCACCCAGCGGCAGCATGTAAATACTAAAGAGTGCAGGGCCAAGAACCGAACCCTGGGGAACTCCGCACGTTACCTTGACATAGTTCGAGGTCACATTGTTATGGGAGACGCACTGCATCCTGTCAGTAAGATAAGAGTTAAACCAAGACAAGGCTAAGTCTGACATACCAATACGTGTTTTGATACGCTCTAATAAAATATTATGATCGACGGTATCGAAAGCGGCGCTAAGATCAAGAAGCAGCAACATAGATGACGCATCAGAATCCATCGTTAGCAATAGATCATTAGTCATTTTTGCGAGGGCTGTCTCCGTAGAGTGATTTGCCCTGAAACCGGATTGAAAAGGTTCACAGAGATTGTTAGTCACTAAGTGTTCATTTAGCTGCTGTGCAACAATTTTTTCGAGAATTTTGGAAATAAACGGAAGGTGGGAGACCGGTCGGTAGTTTACCATGAGGTCAGGATCGAGGTTAGGTCTTTTGAGCAGAGGATGAATAACCGCTTTTTTGAATGCTAGGGGAACAGTGCCGGAGGAAAGTGATACGTTTATAATATTTAACACTGATGGACCTAATAATACAAACAGTTCCTTGATAAGTTTCCCAGGAAGTGGGTCAAGTAAACATGTTGTTTGTTTTATCCCACTTACACGCTGTAATAATTCCTCTAATGTTATTTCATCAAAAATAGAGAGACTATTTTGGAGGGCAGTGTCCGTCGTATATACAGTCGTATTTGTGTTAATAGAACCCAGTTGTAGCTGGGATGCGTTGTCTTTAATCTCCTTTCTAATGAGTTCAATTTTCTTATTAAAGAAATTCATAAAATCATCTGCCGAGTGGGTGGAGCTACTTGGGTTAGCGATGCTACTGTACTAAACAGAAATTTAGGATAGTTTTTGTTGAGGCGGATGAGATTTAAATAGTATTTAGCTTTAGCTAAGGTAAGCATGTGTTTATAAGTTATTAAACTATCACTCCATGCTTGATGGAAAACCTCAAGTTTAGTCGCGCGCCATTTGCGTTCCAGTTTTCTACATGATAATTTATGAGCTCTAATTTCTTCTGTAAACCATGGGGTGCGCCTTTTAGGGGCCCTTTTTTGCTTTAGCGGTGCTATACTATCAATAATTTCGCGCAAGGCATCGTCAAAGTTGTTAGTGAGGTTATCAATAGAGCCGACATAATTTGGGAATGGTGCCATTACCGAAGGCAGTAGGTCAGCAAGAGTCATCGTTGTGGCAGCATTAATGTTGCGGCCGCTATAGCAGTTATTATTATTATTAGCTTGTTGACAATGAGTCAAAACTTCAAATTTTATAAGGTAATGATCGGACATTACTTTAGTATATGGAAGTATCATAACTTTGGAGGTGGTGACACCCCTGACAAGCACTAGATCTATTGTATTACCGTTGCGATGTGTGGGTTCATGTATTATTTGTGTAAGACCACAGCTATCAATTATGGTTTGGAGCGCCACGCACTGAGGGTCCGATGGGGTATTCATATGGATATTAAAGTCCCCCATTATGATTATATTGTCGGCGTGCGTCACTAGATCAGCAACGAACTCTGAGAATTCACTGATAAAGTCCGAATAGGGCCCAGGGGGGCGGTAGATAACAGCCAGGTCGAGAGGTAGCGGTGTGACAGACCTCATAGTAAGCACCTCAAACGATTTATATTTATTATTTAGGTTAGGGGTAAGGTTGACATTTTCATTGTATATTAGTGCGACACCCCCTCCCCTTTTAAGAGGACGGGCAACATGCGCATTCGTATAGTTAGGAGGAGATGCCTCATTGAGCGCAAAAAATTCGTCTGGTTTGAGCCAGGTTTCGCTAAGACCAATGACGTTAAGATTGTTGTCTCTAATGACCTCATTAACTAATAACGCCTTGGGAGACAATGATCTTATGTTTAAAAAGCCCATATTATAGGTATTGGTGTGGTAATCTGTAAATGTCCTTGCCTATTTCTGTTGTCTGCACTCCATGTTCACTCTCTCTCTCGTTCACAGTATGGAGTGCAGCTGACGCAAGGCAGCAGCACACACCTGACTGTAATTAAAAACAGCCTATTTAACCAGGCTGCTGACAACCGGTGAGCGCCGGAACTTTGCCATTGCTTCCATACGGTTGGTCGTGCCAAGAGGACTCTCTAGTTCGTGTACCTTTCACCTCAGGTTGGCCCGTATTAATCCTAGCCTTGTCTAGCGTTTTATTTTTTTGTACCTAGTCTTATTACTTCTCTCATGAAGTATATTTTTCCTAGCCTTGTCTAGCGCTTTTAGTTTTGTGTGTTTGTTTTCTCTCAGTAGTTTTTTACATGGTGTGTTGTGTGTTTTCCACCATCGCCTTTTGTTTTTGCTACCTTGTGCTTCCGCCTAATAAAAAGGAAGAACAATTGTAAACCCCAAATTCGTCTCTGCATCCTTGGGATCCACATCACCAACTCCTAACAGAAAGTTCCGGCCAAACTATGGAACCCGCAGAGACAGACTCCTGGAAAAGAGCATTGCAAGGCCAGGCTCAAAGGATCAACCAGCAGGGGGACCAGCTTGACCACCTGAGCCGAGGTCTACAGGGGATGTCGGAGCGTCAAGACGCCATGTTGGAGCGAATCAACATGCTGTTAGCCACCGTCGTACCCACCTCGACCACTGTGCCTGACCAGGCATCCACCCAGCCTACACAACCCGCTAGTACTAGCAACATACGGCTTTCCCGACCCGAACGTTTTTCCGGGGAAAAGGAAGACGTAAGACAATTCCTGACGCAGTGTGAACTTCATTTTGAGCTAGACGCTTCCGCTTTCACCTCTGAGCGGGCTAAGGTAGCGTTTGTGATCTCTCACCTGTCTGGCCGTGCTGGCACCTGGGCGACTGCAGAATGGAACCGTCAGACCACCTCCAGCTCCACATACGCGAACTTTTCCAAATCCTTGAAGCAAATCTTCCAACGACGACTCCCAGGTAGAGAGGCAGCGAGATCCCTTTTCCGGCTGCAACAGGGTTCACGACGGGTCGCGGATTATGCGATCGAGTTCCGCACCATGGCGGCCGATTGTGACTGGGGTCCCTCAGCACTATTGGACGCTTTCTTCCTGGGTCTCGCGGACGAGATTCGTCACATGATGATCCCGCTGTCACTCCCGACGAATCTGGATGATCTCATCGAGCTGGCGGTGCAAATCGACTTCCGCCTATTGGAGGAGAGGAGGGATCGACTAGGAAGACAAGCCCCACCTTGCAGCCAATCAGCGCCTGCTAGACCTGCCATCTGCAAGACGGAGCAACTCGAAGACAACCCCCCTTCATGGCAGATAGATGAGCCGATGCAACTGGGAGGCCGCCGACTCACTGCCGCCGAGAGGGAACGTCGCGTTCGCCTCCAACTCTGCCTATACTGTGGGGCCGCTGATCATCTCATCTCCCGCTGCAAGGAACTGCCGCGCCCCGCCGCACGGCCACGAGTGCGCCCTCACTCGCCAGAGGACACGTCCACCAGAGGTCGCCGTTCTCCTTCGTTGGCCGCAGGCAGAATGCAGCTAAAAGGTACTCTTTCTTGGTCTAACCAACAAATAGACATTTGCGCTCTCATTGACTCAGGAGCAGATGATAACTTTTTGGATTTTGAGTTCATGAGACTCCATAAGATTCCTGTTGTCAAACTATTTGTGCCCAAGAGGGTGTATTCTCTTGATGGGCGCCTATTAGCCAGCATAACCCACCAGACACTCCCACTCAACCTGCGCTTGTCTGGAAATCATTGTGAGAAAATAATTTTTCTTGTTGTGCCATCACGGTCCGCGCCCGTCATTCTAGGGTTAACCTGGTTACATAAGCATAACCCGCACATAGACTGGCCTCGTTCGGCCATTATTAATTGGAGTGTAACCTGCCACACACATTGTCTTCGTTCCGCAGCAGGATCTCATACACCGCCACCTACCGCTGTTATAGAGAACATAGACTTGACAAACGTGCCCAAGCACTACCATGACTTAAGGGCGGTGTTTAGCAAGGATAGAGCACTCTCACTTCCCCCCCACCGACCCTACGATTGTGGCATTGATTTGCTAGCCGGGGCGGCGTTACCATCGACCCGTATGTACAAGGTATCTAACACCGAACTCAAAGCACTAGAAGAATACATAAACACATCTATAGCTGCCGGCCTCATTCGCCCTTCGACCGCTCCTGTAGCCGCTGGATTTTTTTTTTTGTCGAAAAGAAGGACAAGTCCCTACGGCCTTGTATAGACTACCGCACTCTTAATCAGATTACTATCAAGAATAAGTATCCTCTCGGACATTTTGAGTATCTTGTCATGCCTTTTGGACTTACTAATGCACCCGGCGTTTTTCAGGGTTTCATTAATGACATTTTTCGGGACATGACAGGTCGTTTTCTCTTTGTTTACTTGGACGATATATTAATTTATTCATCAACATTTGACGAACATGTGCAGCAGGTTCGGTTAGTCCTTCAACGATTGCTCGAGAACAAACTGTTCGTCAAGGCGGAAAAATGCGAGTTTCACTCATCCTCCATTCCATTCTTAGGTTTTATCATTGAGGAGGGTAGACTCAGACCGGATCCCGCTAAGGTAAAAGCAGTAGTAGATTGGCCCACTCCGGTTTCCAAGAAGCACCTTCAGAGATTCTTGGGCTTCTCTAATTTTTATAGGCGATTTATTCGTAATTTTAGTCGCGTCGCTGAGCCACTTACGAGGCTAACCTCTACTAAGGTTCCGTTTGAATGGGGACCCGAAGCCAATTCCGCGTTCTTGAGGCTGAAAAGGTTGTTTACTTCTGCCCCTGTTCTGTGTTACCCTGACCGTTCTCTCCAATTTTTTGTTGAGGTGGACGCTTCTGATTCAGGTGTAGGGGCCGTACTCTCCCAGAAATCTACCACCGACCAGAAGTTGCACCCCTGTGCTTTCTTCTCTCGTCGCCTATCCCCTGCTGAGAGAAATTATGACATTGGCAACAGGGAGCTTCTGGCGGTCATTTTGGCCCTTCAGGAGTGGAGACATTGGCTGGAAGGGGCGGAGCAACCATTCATCATCTACACAGACCACAAGAACCTGTCCTACTTAAGGACCGCACAGAGACTGAACCCCCGCCAGGCCAGGTGGCAACTATTTCTGACCCGTTTTAACTTTATCATCACTTTCCGACCTGGTTCTCAGAATGGGAAGCCCGATGTCCTGTCCCGTGTCTACTCTTCATCCTTTGAGAATTCTTCACATGAACCAATTGTTCCCCATACCCACGTCATTGGGGGACTCCAGTGGGACATCGAGCGGCAAGTCTTGGAGGCCCTGAAGTCGGACACATCTCCTCGGGGCTGCCCACCAGGCCGGTTGTTTGTGGTTCCTCGGCTCCGCTCCAGCGTTCTGGATTGGGCACATGGGTCGAAGATCGCTTGCCATCCAGGTATTCGTCGCACCAGTTTTGTCCTCTCCCAGCGTTTTTGGTGGCCATCCATTCTGGCAGATACGAAGGCGTTTGTGGCAGCATGTCGGATCTGCGCCCGGAACAAGGCATCCCACCAGGCTCCAGCAGGACTGTTACACCCATTACCCATCCCCTCCCGCCCGTGGTCACACATAGCTGTGGACTTTGTCACAGGACTACCCCCCTCCGAGCGTAATGACACTGTCTTGACCATTGTGGACCGGTTCTCGAAGATGGCCCACTTCGTGGCCCTCCCCAAGCTGCCGTCAGCTCTTGAAACTGCCCAATTATTAGTGCTCCACGTTTTCCGGCTGCACGGCATCCCCACTGATGTGGTATCCGACAGAGGACCACTGTTTTCCTCGGCCGTCTGGAGGGCATTCTGCAAATCTCTGGGGGCCTCCCCTAGCCTGTCCTCCGGCTACCACCCTCAGAGCAATGGACAGACCGAGCGGACCAACCAAGACCTGGAGGCAGCCATCCGGTGCACTTGTCATCAGCAACCTTCGACCTGGTCTGAGAATCTCCCATGGATCGAATACGCTCACAATTCCCTCATTAGCTCCGCCACCGGCCTGTCTCCATTTCACGTCGCCTATGGTTTCCAACCACCAGTTTTTCCTTCTACCCAACCCAGTGCCGACGTCCCATCTGTTACTGCACACCTACATCGGGCTCACCAGGCTTGGCGCAACACCAGGGCGGCGTTAAGAAGAACATCAGCCAGGAATCAACTCTTAGCCAACCGCCATCGCACACCAGCCCCACACTACCTGTTGGGACAGAAGGTCTGGTTATCGTCTCGGGACCTACCATTGGCCACCGAATCTAGGAAACTGGCTCCCAGGTTCATTGGACCATTCCCCATTGCCAAGATCATCAATCGTGTTGCAGTCAAGCTCCATCTCCCTAGATCTCTCAAGTGCCATCCTGTTTTTCACGTGTCCCGCATCAAGCCTGTCTCATCCAGCCCGCTCAGTCCTCCGGAGGTACCGCCTCCTCCACCCAGGCTGGTTGATGGTCACCCAGCATTTACTGTAAACACCATCTTGGATGTGAGAAGAAGGGGAAGGGGTTTCCAATACCTGGTGGACTGGGAGGGGTACGGCCCAGAGGAACGGTCATGGATTTCTAGATCGCTTATAATTGACAAGGACTTGATCAAGGACTTTTACGTTCGATTCCCAGACAAGCCAGGTAGGCCGCCAGGAGGCGTCCGTTGAGGGGGGGGTACTGTGGTAATCTGTAAATGTCCTTGCCTATTTCTGTTGTCTGCACTCCATGTTCACTCTCTCTCTCGTTCACAGTATGGAGTGCAGCTGACGCAAGGCAGCAGCACACACCTGACAGTAATTAGAAACAGCTTATTTAACCAGGCTGCTGACAACCGGTGAGCGCCGGAACTTTGCCATTGCTTCCATACGGTTGGTCGTGCCAAGAGGACTCTCTAGTTCGTGTACCTTTCACCTCAGGTTGGCCCGTATTAATCCTAGCCTTGTCTAGCGTTTTATTTTTTTGTACCTAGTCTTATTACTTCTCTCATGAAGTATATTTTTCCTAGCCTTGTCTAGCGCTTTTAGTTTTGTGTGTTTGTTTTCTCTCAGTAGTTTTTTACATGGTGTGTTGTGTGTTTTCCACCATCGCCTTTTGTTTTTGCTACCTTGTGCTTCCGCCTAATAAAAAGGAAGAACAATTGTAAACCCCAAATTCGTCTCTGCATCCTTGGGATCCACATCACCAACTCCTAACAATTGGGCTGTTTTGACAAGTTTTTGTTAAGATTATCCGTAGTGGCAATATTAACAATGTTGCGTTTATTATGCGTAGTGCACTTTAAATAGTTTCGACCATATCTAGGAATTGATATGACGGGAATTTTCCGATTGTTTGCTTGGTGCTGCAATAGACTGGACATATCATAATTTGCCACCTCAGTAGAATGCATGTCCACCTCTGACACAGACACAACAGAAAAAACATTATGTGAATTGTGTATTATTCTAAGAGAATTGCTATGCGTACATGGATTATCCAGCCTGGCGCTGGCTAGTTCTAGCTTAACTGACTCCTCACCCGGACTAACAGACATTGTAATTGCCTGTGACCGCGCTTGCTCTAGTGTAGTCAGTCAAGTGAGACTTAAATAGTAGTCTATGTTTCTAGACAGGATGATGGCGCCTTCCTGGTTAGGGTGAAGGCCGTCTCTCATCAGCAAGCCTGGTTTGCCCCAGAAAGAGGGCCAGTTATCAATAAACGTTAGTCCCTGTTGCCTACAGAGGCTAGGCAGCCACTTGTTAAGCGAGACTAATCTGCTATATCTCTCATCATTGCCTCTCGCAGGCAGGGGGCCAGAGACAATTACTCGATGCCTGGACATCTTTCTGGCGAGATCACAAGTCCTGGCTATGTTTCTCTTTGTAATCTCTGACTGTCTCATTCTAGTGTCATTGGAGCCAACGTGTACAACTATATTCGCATAATTAGTGGTGCGATTAGCCTGTCGTACGTGTTTACTAGGCCTGTTGCGAGTTAGCTCCCTAAGATTAGCTTCAATGTCAGGTGCTCTGGCCCCGGGGATACACTTTACTGTGGCTGGTTTGCTAAGCTTTATGTTTCGGGTGATGGAGTCCCCTATGACTAAGGTGTGGTGCCCGGTAGACTGGGGTGTAGGACTAGCTAAAGAGCTAAATCTATTATGCGTCTCAACCGGTACACCGTAGCTTGTAGGCCGCTTAGGACTGCTACAAGCTGGGCTAGTTAGCTCGCTACAGCTAACGCTAGCAGATGTGTCCGCAACATCTAAAGTTACGACATTACTCTGCTCTAACTGGCGGACACGGCCCTCTAGCAGAGCCAACCTCTCCGTGAGTATGGTGCAAGACGCGCAGGAAGCCATTACTCACAGTGTTTTCTGTCACCGAGTGAAGTTCCTGCTGTCCTCAGGGAAGTGGTCGCGGTCTGCGGGAGTAGCTTCCTACTTACCTTCTGACCGGCGCTGCCTTTCTCCGCGCTAGCTTAGCAGCTAGCTAGCAGTTGCGTCTTCTGAGTCCACACAGGAGCTGTCTTCCTTCCTCTTAGCAGCTAGTGGGTCCATGACCATGACTTCTGTTTTGTTTGATCAGCCGTTTTACTGCCCTGTTACAGACACCATTCGGAAACAATTAAGGTATGTAAATAAACATTTTGTGTCAATAACTCATTGCACAATGTATATATCTGCCACTTATAGTCCGGTTCCGCTAATATATGGAAATAATGTTTTTCTTGTAAAATTTAGTGGGTGCGGCTTATATACCAGTTGCTTTGTAGTCTGGAAAATACGGTAATCTTCCACCAAATGGGGGGGGGACATGTTATTTAGTAGACTAACAGATACTCCATTGCTTCATTTGGAAACAATTAAGGTATGTAAATAAACATTTCTGTGTAAATAACTCATTTGACAACGTATATATCTGCGGCTTATAGTCTGGTGTGACTTATATATGGAAGTACTCTTTTTCTTGTCATATTTAGTGGGTGCGGCTTATATACCAGTATGCTTTGTAGTCTGGAAAATATGATAATCTTCCACCAAATGGGGAGGGGAAAAACATGTTATTTGGTAGACTAGGAGATACTACATTGCTTGATTTGGAAACATTTAAGGGATGTAAATAAATATTTCTGTGTAAATAACTCATTTCACAACGTTTATATCTGCAACGTGACTAAGATATGGAAATAATGTTTTTCTTGTCATATTTAGTGGGTGCGGCTTATATACCAGTATGCTTTGTAGTCTGGAAAATACGGTAATCTCCCACCAAATGGGGGGAAACATGTTATTTTGTAGACTAACAGATACTACAATGCTTCATTTGGAAACAATTAAGGTATGTAGATAAACATTTCTGTGTAAATAACTCATTTCACATCAAATATCCTGCGACTTATTTATGGAAACATATTTTTTCCTACTAAAATGTAGTAATCTGTAGTCTGGAAAATAGGACACCTGCTGTGAAGTTTCATGCGTTATTAACCGAGAACTTAAGTTTAACAATTGGACCTTGGCCACGTGTCTATGCAAATGTGTTGTTGGTGTACTTTTTGCCTCATGCTCACACAAACACAACATAATCCCCTCATTGAAGGCAGAGACAGGATTTGTGTGCTGGATTGTGGTCTATGGACTTCATGGGGAGACCAGACTGAAACAAAAGCCCTGCTGGGAAAATCTCTGCCAGTCCGCTTCATTTGTGCCTGCTTTCTGCAAAGTGCGTGGGCTCGAACCCCAGCCAAGTCCTCCCGACGTCCGCCCGCTCGCAGCCAGATGTGGCGAGCAGATGCACGCAGCTTGTCTGCTAGCTTGCCGCTTCAACGACTCTCATTACGCTAATTGTTGCTTAATGTTTTCATAATCTGCTGCTTACAGGAAACTCTTGTCCCATTCTTAAACACGCTTTTTTACAAATGGCTTCTTTTTTTGGGCCGCCATAATTAAACCGGAACCGTCCCAGCTGGCTTCTTCTCCCCCGGAGCGCATCGGGACACAAGTGGGACCGACGGATGGCGCTCGCGGCCTTTAATGAGTCACGTTGGCACCCGCTGGCGACATCTGGCTGTCGGGGAGTTTACTTACATTTCACCTCCGCCGTGCCGTTACTCACAATGACCGATCGCCTACTTAGCTCCAGACCGCAGGAAGAGACGTGTTTGATGGTAACACTTTTGCACCTTCGTCAGTGACTCATTACTGTCCTGGCCTCTTGGAGCCGCACATTGCCGTTATGTACCACAACAACCTTACCATCAACAACCACCATGTTCTTGTTGTGTAGGACTGACTAACAATGATGTCATAGCATGTAGTCACACTATAATGAATGTTCTTGTTGTGTAGGACTGACTAACAATGATGTCATAGCATGTAGTCACACTATAATGAATGTTCTTGTTGTGTAGGACTGACTAACAATGATGTCATAGCATGTAGTCACACTATAATGAATGTTCCTGTTGTGTAGGACTGACTAACAATGATGTCATAGCATGTAGTCACACTATAATGAATGTTCTTGTTGTGTAGGACTGACTAACAATGATGTCATAGCATGTAGTCACACTATAATGAATGTTCTTGTTGTGTAGGACTGACTAACAATGATGTCATAGCATGTAGTCACACTATAATGAATGTTCTTGTTGTGTAGGACTGACTAACAATGATGTCATAGCATGTAGTCACACTATAATGAATGTTCTTGTTGTGTAGGACTGACTAACAATGATGTCATAGCATGTAGTCACACTATAATGAATGTTCCTGTTGTGTAGTACTGACTAACAATG